>NW_022631094.1:7094430-7530270 GCF_010015895.1 Lontra canadensis | reverse complement strand
TACAATGGCACTAAATTAATAGCTTTCAATAGTTACTCTGAATATCACCCAAGAGTCACATAGATCAGAAAGAAACAGAGACAATCTACAGAAACAGGGACTTTACAGGCAATACAATGGCACTAAATTAATAGCTTTCAATAGTTACTCTGAATATCAATGGGCTAAATAGTACCTTGAAAAGATACTGGGTATCACATTGGATTTTAAAAAAGCAGGACCCATTGATACGCTGTCTATAAGAGACTCGCTTTAGTCCTAACGATACCTCCAGACTGAAAGTGAAAAGATGGAGAACTATTTTTCATGCCAACAACCCCAAATGAAAGCTGTGAAGCAAACCTCATATCAGAAAAATTGGGTTTTAAACCAGAGACTATAGCAAGAGATGTAGAGGGACAGTATTTCATACTTAAACGGTCTATCCAACAAGAAGATCTAACAACTGTAAATATCTATGCCCCCAATAGGGAACAGCCAATTATATAAACCAATTAACTACCAAAATAAACATATTGTTAATAATACATTTATAGTAGGAGACCTCAGCACTCCTATCACAGCAATAGACAGATTATCTAAGCAGATTATCAACAGAGAAACAAGAGCTTTGAAGGACACATTGGTCCAGGTAGACTTCATAGATATATGAAGAACATTCCATCCTAAAACAACAGAACACTCATTCTTCTCAAGTACATATAGAACTTTATGCAGAATAGAACACATACTGGGTCACAAATTAGGTCTCAAATGATACCAAAAGACTGAGATTATTCCATGCATATTTTCAGATCTTACTGCCATGAAACTGAAACTCAACAACCGAAAAAATTTGGAAGGAACTCGAACACTTGGAAGATAAAAATCATCCTGCGAGAGGCGCCTGGGTGGCTCAGTGGGTTGAAGTCTCTGCCTTCAGCACAGGTAATGATCCCAGGTTCCAGGGATCGAGTCCCACATTGGGCTCTCTGCTCATTGGGAAGCCTGCTTCTCCCTCTCTCTCTGCCTACCTCTCTGCCTACTTGTGATCTCTGTCTGTCAAATAAATAAAGTCTTTTAAAAATGTCATCCTGTTAAACAATGAGTGGGTTAAGCAGGAAATTAAAGAAGAGCTTAAATAATTCATTGAAACTAATGAGAATGAAAACAAATTGGTCCAAAACCTGTTGAATAATGCAAAGGTGGCCCTAAGGGGGAAGTATATAGCCATCCAAGACTCTCAAAAAATTAGAAAAATTCCAAATGTACGAGCTAACCTTAAACATAAAGAACATGGAGAAAAAACAGCAAATGAACCCTAAACCAAGCAGGAAAAGAGAAATAATAAAGTTTAGAGCAGAAATCAATGAAATATAAACCAGAAAAACAGTAGAACAAACCAACAAAACTAGAAGCTGGTACTTTGAAAGTTTGATAAGATCGATAAACCTTTGGTCAGTCTTATCCAAAGGAAAAAAGAAAAGACACAAACCAATAAAAATCATGAAGTAATGGAGCAAGATCATGACTAGCACCAAGAAAATAGAAAAAAATATTAGAAATTATGACCAGCAACTATATGCCAACAAATTAAGCAACCTGGAAGAAATGGATGCATTTCTGAAAACTTATAAACTACCAAAACAGAAACAGGAAGAAACAGACAATCTGAACAGACCAATAACCATCAGGGAAATTGAAACAGTAATCAAAACCTCCCAAAATCAAGAGTCCAGGACCAGATGGATTACCAGGGGAATTCTATTAAATATGTAAAGAAGAAAGATTACCTATTTTACTGAAACTGTTTCAAAAATAGAAATAGAAGGAAAAGTTCCAAACTTGTTCTATAAGGCCAGAATTACCCTGGCCCCCAAATCAGGCAAAGACCCCATCAAAAAGGAGAATTACAGACAAATATCCCTGATGAACATGGATGCCAAAATACTCACCAAGGTACTAGTCAGGATGATCCAACAGGACATGAAAAGAATTGTTCACCCCAACCAGGTGGGATTTATTCATGGGTTGAAGGGTGGTGCAACTGTATATTTTCAATACAGTTTATCCTTCAACAATGTGGGACACATTTCCCAAAATTAAAAAAAAATAGTGAAAAAAATTTATATAACTTTGAATCTCCAAAATTATAATCAGTAGTCATAAGTATGGTGATATTGAGTTACAGATTCATTTCAAGAAGGTTTGTTTCATCTAAATAATGGCATTAGCCAGTGGCTGGGTGTAGAGTCCTGGACCCCTAATTAGAGAAAAGACTACAAGAAGGTGGGCAAATGTTAGAACCCAAGTGAAATGACCAGAATTTCAGATTAGATCATTTTTATTGGAAAATTCATGGGATGTAGACCAGAAGCTTCTAGATAAATTTTAGAGGGAGGCTATGGCCTATTGGATTCTTGAAGCCCTAGCTAGTCTCTAGGAATTACCAGGAGAAAGTAACTATTAGTTGAGTGAAGCTCTCAATCCAATGCCAGTTTCATTTTCATTGTCTTAGAAATTGAATAGACTTAAAGTATGTTTTCAATACAGTTGACTCTTTAACAATATGGGACACATTTCACAATTTTTTAAAAAAAATCAATGAAAAAAATTTATGAATAACATTGAATCTCCAAAACTTCATTACTGATGGCTTACTGTTGACTGGAAAACTTAACAATAACATAACAGTTGATAAACATACATTGTATGTCATATATACTGTATTGTTATAATAAAGTAAGCTAGAGAAAAGAAAATGTTATTAAGAAAATATATTGGGGCACCTGGGTAGCTCAGTGGGTTAAGCCTCTGCCTTCTGCTTGGGTCATGGTCTCAGAGTCCTGGGATCAAGCCCCACATTGGGCTCTCTGCTCAGTGGGGAGCTTGCTTCCCCCTCTCTGCCTGCCTCTCTGCCTACTTGTGATCTCTGTGTGTCAAATAAATAAATAAAATCTTTTAAAAAAAGAAAATATATTTATAACTCCATACTGTATTCATAAAAAAAAAATCTGCTTTGAAGTGGACTAGCGTGGTTCAAATCCTTGTTGTTCAAGGGTCAACTGTATTTCTAAATGGACGGGTTAAGGACCTCAAGACCCAAAATAATTATATTTATAATATAATATATATATTATATATAATAATTATATTTATTACTCTAAGTTCCAGGGCTGTTGCTCCCCCAGCTACAGTGGGATCTGAACAAAAGGGTGGCATCTTTAGCAGTGGAAACTCTCCATCTGCCACCCAGCTTTCTTTTAATGTTGAGGTTTTCCTTTACTAAAAAAAAAAAAAAAATGCTTAGAAAGCTTCTTGTGTCTTAAGCCAGGGGCATTTAAAGGAAACCATCCTCTGATGTGTCAGAAATACTTTCTAACCTAAATTATCTGGTGTAGACAAAGAATATGTGTTCTGACTAATCCCTGCTTTCCTGGGTCAAACTCTTCCCCAGGTAGCTGAGATGTTTTCTTTCATGGATCTGGAGTATACACTGTTGTTTACTGGTATACTAATTCATAAAATATTGATTGAGAACCATAATATAGTTAAGGATACAGCATTGTGGGAAAAAAAGGCAAAATTCCCTACCTTCAGGGATGGTTTCACACTCTCTGGTATAGGACTACTGACACATAGTGGAAAGGAGAAATAATACAACAAGAAATAGGGATAGCAAGTGGCAGTAGAAGACATCTGAGATTTTGGTAAGACCACCTGGCATTCTCTCAGGACAACAAGCATACAGACCAATGTCACATGAAATGTAGACTATTGCAATCTTAAGTTAGAGAGGTAATGAGGGACAAGATGTCTTGGAGGACCCTATAGGCTTTCCTAAGAGTAAAATAACTATCTATAGATAGGTGATAGATGATGATAGATAGATAGATAGATAGATAGATAGATGATAGATAGATAGATAGATAGATGGTAGATCTTAAGGAAAAAATGTTATATAAATATAAATATAAATATAATATAATATAACTATATATAAATATATTTATAAATATAATATAATATTTTATATATATATATATAGTTTCTGCCCTTGGTTGTTTACACAGGGATCCTAAAACCCTTGTTTCCTGAATTTTCTGAAGTGGTAAGAGCACTAAGCGTGTCTTATGTCTTAATATTTTGTCTTTGACCCTGGTTCCTGACAAAGGAATTTTCTGGGTGATAGGAATGTCTTTTGTTCTAAGGAGGTGATTCTGGGTGGGCCCCTGGATGGCTCCTGGATGGCACCCAGTGAAAGACCAAGACATAATTAAAAGCCATGAATATTCATTCTCACCCTCCATTCTCCAGAGATGGGAGAGAGAGGCTGGCAATAAAATTATTAGCTGATCATATCTATTTGATGAAACCTCCATACAAATCCCAATAGCACAGGATTTGGAGAGCTTCCAAATTGGTCAACCCATCCAGTTATCAGGAGGAGGGTGCAGCCCAGCTCCATCAGACAGAAGTAACTGCAGTTAAGACCCTGTCAGATTTTTCAACTTTTCTTCTAGCTATTTAGACACATCTTTTATCATATCATTTTATTATTCAAAAAAACTGGTAAACCTAAGTGTTTCCCCGAGTTCTCTGAGTTGTTCTAGCAAATAACTGAATCCAAGGTGGGAGAGGCCATGGTAATGTCTAATTTTTAGTCAAGTCAGACAGAAGTTGTGGGTAACCTGCAGACCTATTATTAATTATTGACATCTGAAGTGGGGGTAGTCTTACAGGAATGAGTCCTTAATTTATGGGCTCTGCATTAACACTGGTTAATGTCAGAATTAAATTTGAACATAGGGCATGGCTGGGGTTACAGAGAATTGTTTTGTTGGGTGAACGTCCATAAACTTAGTGTCAGAAATGTTGTGTTTGATCAGTTCTTTATAGATTTTGCATACTAACCCTTTATCAGATATATCCTTTGCAAATATCTTCTCCCATTAAAAAGATTGCCATTTAGTTTTATTGTTTCTCCTGCTTTTTATCTGGATGAAGTCACAATGGTTCATTTTTGCTTTTGTTTCCCTTGCCACCAGAGACATGTCTAGCAAGAAGCTACTACTGCTGAGATCAAATAAGTTATTTCCTGTGTTCCTTTCTAGGATTTTGATGGTTTTCTGTCTTACATTTAGGTCTTTCATCCATTTTGAATTTTTTTGTTTGTTTGTTATGGTGTAAGAAAGTAGTCCAATTTCTCTTTTGCATGTTTCTGCCCAGTTTTCCCAGCACTATTTTTTGAAGAAACTGGCTTTAATCCATCAGATATTCTTTGTGCTTTGTTAAAGATTCATTGACTATATATTTGTGGGTCTGTTTCTGGGTTTTTTATTCTGTTTCCTTGATCTATGTGTCTATTTTTGAGCCAGTACCATACTGTAATGATCACTACAGCTTTGTGATATAACTTGAATTCCGGAACTATGATGACTCCAGCTTGGCCGTTCTTCTTCAAGATTGCTTTATTTATTTGGAATCTTTTGTGATTCTATACAAAATTTAGGATTATTTGTTCTACCTCTATGAAAAATGTTGGTGTTATTTTGATAAGAATTGCATCAAATGTGTAGATTGCTTTGGGTAGCATAGACATTTTAACAATATTTCTTCTTGCAATCCACGAGCATGGAATGTTTTTCCATTGCTCTCTATCATCTTCCATTTCTTGCATAAGAGTTTTATAATAATTTTCAGAGTATAAATCTTTTACCACTTTGGTTAGGTTTATTCCCAGGTATCTTATGGGTTTTAGTACAATTGTAAATGGGATCAATTCCTTGATTTCTCTTTCTGCTGTTTCGTTATTGGTTTAGAGAAAGGCAAACTATTTCTTTTTTTTTTTTTTAAGATTTTATTCATCTATTTGACAGACAGATCACAAGTAGGCAGAGAAGCAGGCAGGAAGAGAGAGGAGGAAGCAGGCTCTCCACAGAGCAGAGAGCCCGATGCGGGGCTTGATCCCAGGACCCTGGGATCATGACCTTAGCTGAAGGCAGAGGCTTTAACCCACTGAGCCACCCAGGCACCCCAAGGCAACCTATTTCTATACATTGATTTTATATCCTGTGACTGTTAATTCCTGTATCAACTTAAGCAATTTTGGGGTGGAGTCTTCTAAGCTTTCTACATAGAGGATTATGTCATCTGTGAAGAGTGACAGTTTGACTTCTTCCTTGCTGACTTAGATGACTTTTGTTTATTTTTGTTGTCTGATTTCTGAGGCAAGGACTTCCAGCAATATGCTGAACAACAGTGGTGATAGTGGACAACCCTGCCATGCTCCTGACCTTAGCAGGAAAGCTCTCAGTTTTTCCCCATTGAAGATGATATCAGCTGCAGGTCTTTTGTATGTGGCCTTTATGATGTTGAGGTATGTTCCTTTAATCCCTACTTTCTTGAGGGCTTTTTACTGAGAAACTCTGCTGTGTCAAATGCTTTTTCTGTATCTATTGAAATGATCATATGGTTCTTTATCCTTTCTTTTATTGATGTGGTGTATCGTGTTGGTTATTCCTTCTAACCAAGGAATAAATCTTATTTGACCATGGTGAATGATAATTTTAATGTACTGTTGGATATTTCTTGCTAGTATTTTGTTGAGATATTTTACATCTATGTTCATCACAAATATTGGCCTGTAGTTCTCTTTTTTAGAGGGACCTTTGTCTAGTTTTGTAATCAAGGTAATGTTGGCCTTATTGAATGAGTTTGGAAGTTTTCCTTCTATCTAGTTTTTGGAACAGTTTGAGAAAAATAGGTATTAACTCTTCTTTAAAGATTTTATTTATTTATTTGGCAGAGATCACAAGTAGGTAGAGAGGCAGGAGGGGTGGGGGGAGAAGCAGGCTCCCTGCTGAGCAGAGAACCCGATGCGGGGCTCGATCCCAGGACTGTGAGATCATGACATGAGCCGAAGGCAGAGGCTTAACCCACTGAGCCACCTAGGTGCCCCTTAACTCTTCTTTAAATGTTTCATAGAATTCCCCTATGAAGCCATCCAGTCCTGGACTCTGATTTTTTGGGAGGTTTTTATTACAAATTCAATTTCATTCCTGATTATCAATCTGTTCAAAGTTTCTATTTCTTCCTGTTTCAGTTTTGGTAATTTATATGTTTCTTGGAATTTATCCATTTCTTCCAGATTGCCCAATTTTTTTGGCATATAGTTTTTCATAATATTCTCTTATGACTGTATTTCTGTAGTGATCTGTCCTCTCTCATTTGTGATTTAATTTTGGGGGGGTCCTTTCTCTTTTCATTTTGATAAATCTGGGTAGGGGGTTATCAATTTTTTTCAAAGAACCAGCTCCTGGTGTCATTGGTCTATTCTACTGGGATTTGTTTGTTTGTTTCTTTCTATATCATTTATTTCTTCTATATATTATTTCCCTTCTCCTAGATTTAGACTTCATTTGTTCTTTTTCTAGCTACTTCAGATGTAAGGTAATGCTGTGTATTTGAGATTTTTCTTGCTACTTGAGGTAGGCCTGTGTTGCTATGTACTTTCCTCTTATGACTGCTTTCGTTGTATCCTAAAGATTTTGGACCATTTTTTTTTTCAATTTCTTTTGTTTCCATGTATTTAATTTTTTTTCTTCAATTTCCTTTCATTCTTTAGTAGTATGTTCTTTAACCTCCATATATTTGTGGCCTTTGTAAATTTTTTTTTTCTTGTAGTTTACATCAAGTTTCATAGCACTGTGGTCTGAAAATATGCATGGTATGATCTCAATCTTTTTGTACTTGTTGAGGCCTTTTGAGACCCAGTATGGACATGGACATGGAGAGTATTCCATGTGCACCAGAAAAGAATGTATATTATGCTGCTTTAGGATTGAGTGTGTTCTGAATTTATCTGCTAAGTCCATCTGGTCCAGTTCGTCATTGAAATCCGTTGTTTAAATGTGGCAGTAATTTGAAAGTAAAGGAGAGAAACACAAAGGAAGAGTGTTGTTGTTTTTTTTTTCCCTTTACTTAATATCATTGGAAAGTTTCTGGTTGTTTCTCCACCATATGATTTTTCTTGCAGTAGTAAAATACACATACAAAATTTAGTGTTTTATCAATATTAAAATGTACAGTTAGGTAGCATTTAGTAAATTTCCCATGTTTGGCAACCTTCACCACTCTCATTTTTCAGAATTTTTTCTAATAGACTATTCTTTTACAGCAGTTTTAAGTACATGGTAAAATTGAGAAATAGTTATAGATATCCCATACACCTCCTGCCCCACATCACATATACACAGCCTCCTCCATTATCAACCTCTTCCACCAGAGTGGTATATTTGTTATAATTGATGAACCTATACTGACACAACATCACCCATAATTCATTGTTTATATTAGGGTTCACTGTTGGTGCTATACATTATATGGACTTGAACAAATTTATAATAACATATATCTACCAGTAAAGTATCATGCAGAATGGTTTTACTCCTTTAAAAATCTTCTGGGTTTCAACTATTCATCTCATTTTTCATTCTATCCCCTATCCACCCTTGATCTTTTTACTGTTTTTATAGCTTTGTCCTTTCTGGAATACAATATATTGAAAACGTACAGTATGCAGACTTTTCAGATTACCTTTTTTCACTTAGTAACAGCATTGCAGTTTCCTTCATGTCTATTGATTTCTTTTTAGTAATGAATAATATTCCATTATCTGAATATATCAAAATTTATTTGTCCTATTGGACACATTTTTGTTTTTATTTTTTTGTTGTTTTTATTTTCAACAGAGGAATAACATGATCTCTCTCTTGTTTTAACAGAATCACTTCTATTGTTTTATTCAGTACAGACAAGAGGGCAAAGGCAAATGTTAGGGCATAAATTGCACAATCCAGACAGAAGATGGTGGTGGATTGTGGTAGTTGTGGGCGTAATATAAATGGTAATATTCTTGACTTTTTAAGGATAAAACCAACGTGATTTGAAGATGAATTAGTACTAAGATGTAAGTGAAACCATTCAATTGAATTTTTGTCCCTAAGTAAATGTTACTGCTCTGTCCAAGATAGTATAGCTGAAAACTGTTGAAAACTGGTGAAAAACAGCTGAAACTGTTGGTCTTTTATCTTTTCTTCTCATCACAAAATCTATACCTTTGTGTAGAAGGTGAACATGGTCTTTAAGTTCTATCCAAGACCTTTGCTAAAGTTCATCTATATCCCATTATCTGAAATTTTGAGATTTGATGCAGGAATTGTTTTAATTCATACCTATATATGAGTGGGAAAGAATGAAGAAAGAAAGAGTAATGCACTGTAGGGTAAAATTTGTTTGGGTTAGTGTCATAATACTACATTGGATTTATCATGGCCTGATCCAACCTGGTCCTCTCTTTTGGCACTTCATTCTTCTGGGCTAGAAAGGCCATTGAACAAAAGTGTTTGAATCCAAGTCAGCAATGCAAAGTGTGGGCACACTTTTAAAAATCAATGATAATTAGGTGTTAATTTTCCTACATTATTATTCAAGAAATTAAACTTGTTATAGTTGTTTCATTGAAACTCAACTGGCTCTGAGAGAAATGATTTCAATTTCTTAAAGAGGGAAATCATGGAACACAAAATGTTACTGCTGGAGTGCACCTTCTGGCTCACCTAGTATAAACTATTATCTTACAAGTTTAAGCACTCTACTATGAGATAAGACAGGCTTTCTGACTCTAACTATGGTAACTTTCCATGCTAGGAAGAATAAGCAAACTCAGATGGAGTTCTGAGCAGTAAGAAATGGAAGGAGAAAAAAAAAAAAGATCATTTTTTTCCACTGTATAAAAGAAAAAATAAATATACTACCACATTAAAGCTTCCAAAACAGAACTCCCTTATACCATTAATGTAGACAGTCTTTTATGATGTATAACAGTTATGAGAAAGGAGGTCTTTAAAACTAAATGAAATGCAGTCTTTCTTAAAACGCATGTCTATATGATAATCAGCATTCATTAAAAATATAACTAAAGAAAACAATGAGTTACAACCTCTTTCTTCTTCCAGAGCACACAGAAGAGTAAAATTCAAATAATTTTTTTTTTAGAATATATCATGAGAAGTTAATTTTATTGCCTTTAACTTACAAATAAAAGCAGCATGGATCCTAGATACTTTTTACTAAAAGATTTTTTAAATTGCATTTTTAAACTATGCAATCCAAAAAATATTGTGGAAGAAGTAAGCAAAGACACAAATTGATGTCCATTTCTTATCATTTTCAATGTGTTTCCATGTGTTTATCAAATACTCTTCATGTGATAGGAAAACTCTTCATGTGATTTCATGATAGAAAAGTGCTTCATGTGATAGGTAAACTCTCCGAAAGGCATCCATATTATTTGTATTCAATGATTTCACCAACAGATTTATAGTAGTGATTTATGGATTTATAATTTATACCTCAACCCAAAACCACTTGTCAGACTATAATTTGATTTCAAAATGAAACATCACAAAAGCAAATTGATAGGAAAGGTTTTTACTCAGCAAACATGAATTCCAAAAGAGGTGAACATGAATAACAAATTATTTTCACTCTTTTTACTTCTAAATATTTCCATAGGAACTGATTGGGGCAGGAGATGGCCATTTTGCACAGCAGATATTTTCTCAAGTACTGGGACATTTGAACCCCTATTATTGTAATGGATAAACAAAATGCAGTGATCTGTCAATTATATCTTAGGAGGAAGCAAGATGTTGGAGGAGTAGGAGACCAAAATATCATCAGGTCCCAGGAGTACAGCTAGACAGTTATCAAACCATTCTGAACACCTACAAACTCAACAGGAGATAGAAGAGCAGCAATTCTAGGAAACAAAAATCGACCACTTTCCAGAAGATAGGACGTGCAGAAAAGTGAATTGAAGCAAAGAGAAGGTAGACCGCAGAGGTAAGGGACAGCTCCTGGCAAGTGAGAGAGCAGTAGAGCAGAAAATCATAACTTTTAGAAGTCTGTTCCACTGAGGGACATTTATCCAGAGGCTAAGCAGGGCAGTGGATAGCCCACATGGGCACAGTGTGGTTGAGGACCTGAGGGGTCACAGAAAGAGGTGTCTGAGTGTGGCAGAGCTCCCAAGTATAGGAGCAGGGAAGCTGGCTACAGAGATGGAGCTGAGGAGTGCACTCTCAGATTTAAGAGGTTACCTTTAACCATGATCTGAGGCACAGTCGGGCCACTGCTCTTCAAGCAGGGGCCCCACAAACAGCAGATCTAGGGAGAATCACCTACCTCCTCCAGGAGAAGCAGCACAGGAACATGCTGCAGGATGTGCTTGGTTTTGGAAACTCCAAAAAGGGTCATGCACCAGAGATAGAAATGCTTGATCACAGGCTGGCACACTCGGGGTGTGCCAGAGACCAGGGAGAAAGGAGGGATTAACTACTGTTCTCTAAGGGTATACTGAGTAGAGTCTAAAGCTCTCAAGTGATACAGGGCTGGAGATTTGGAGTCCACCATCCTCATTCACGTCCTCAAACTATACAGAAAGCATTCAGGGAAGGAAAGATACCAGGAACGAACCCAAGCAGATTACTTAGTCTGGCTCCAGAAAAGGACAGTGAAATTCCACCTCAGACAAATACATTTGAGAAACACTGAAACAGGCCCTCCCCCAGATGATCAGTGGAACTTCCAGACAAGACCAAGTTCACTGAGCAATGAGAACTGTGTAACAACAGAGCTAGGGGTAAGAAACACATAGAAGCTTATTTTTTTCCATGACTCCTTAGCCATTCAAAGTTAATATTTTAAAATTTTATTTTATTCTTATTTTATTTTTAAACTTTTCCTCTTTTTTATTTTAATGTTTTTTAACTATTTTATCTTATCAATACCTTTTTAAAAATATTTTAAAATTATCATTGTTATAGTCATGTATTATCACTTCATTGTCTTTAAGCTTGTTTTTTTTTTTTTTGTATACATATAGGGTTTTTTTCCCCCCCTTAAAATTTTGTGATATACTTTCTTCTAATAGATCAAAATATGCCCCAAATCTAGCATATAGCTTTCTTCTGGTATCCAGCTTGATCACATTCTCTCCTCTTTTTCTTTTCTTTTCCAACCAACTTCTCTTATTAATTCCTTTTTTAGAATACATTTTAAAAAGTTCATCTAAAAGTCATATTGCATCCCTTCATGCTTACTCCTACTTTTGTATATTTATAAGTTTTTCTTTCTTTAAAATCTTGGGAGGTGGTCTCTTCTAATAGAACAAAATACACACAAAATCAAATGTGTGGCTCTGTTCTATTGACCAGGCTAATAAATATGTATATTTTATTTTATCTTCCTTTCTTCTCCCCCCAGTTTTGGGTCTCTTCTGATTTTGTTAGTGTATAATTTTCTAGGGTCTTTGGCACCCTTCTAGGATTTTGTTCTCTCACTGATCTGTTCTTATCTGGATAATGACAAGGTGGAAAAACTCACCAAAAACAAACAAACAAACAAAAAAAAACAAGAGGTACTACCGACAGGTAAGGACCTAATCAATATGGACATTAGTAATATGTCAGAACTAGAATTCAAAATGGTGATTATCAAGGTGCTAGCTGGGCTCAAATCAAGCATGGAAGATACTAGAGAATCCCTTTCTGGAGAAATAAAAGAACTAAAATCTAACCGAGTTGAAATAAAAAAGGCTATTAATGAGGTGCAATAAAAAATGGAGGCTCTTCCTGCTAGGATAAATGAGGCAGAAGAGAAAATTAGTGATATAGAAGACCAGATGATAGAGAATAGAGAAGCCGAGCAGAAGAGAGGCAAACAAGTAGTGGACCAGAAGGGGAGAATTCAAGAGATAAGTGATACCATAAGATGAAACAATATTAGAATAATTGGGATCCCAGAAGAAGAAAGAGAGGGGCAGAAGGTATATTGGAGCAAATTATAGTGGAGAACTTCCATAATTTGGTGACGAGAACAAGCACCAAAATCCAGGCGGCACAGAGAATTCCCCTCAAAATCAATAAAAGTAGGTCCACACACCACCATCGAATAGTAAAACCTACAAGTCTTAGTGACAAGGAGAAAATCCTGAAAGCAGCTCAGGACAAGAGGTCTGTAACATACAATGGCAGAAATATTAGATTGGCAGCAGATCTATCCACAGTCTGAGCAGGCCAGAAAGGACTGGCATGATATATTCAGAGCACTAAACGAGAAAAATATGCAGCCAAGAATGCTATATCCAGCTAGGCTGTCTTAGAAAATAGAAGGAGAGATAAAAAGCTTCCAGGACAAACAAAAACTAAGAGAATTTGTAAACACCAAACCAGCCCTACAGGAAATATTGAAAGGGGTCCTCTAAGCAAAGAGAGAGCCTGAAAGTTACAGACCGGAAAGGAACACAGACAACTGAGAGTAACAGTCACCTTACAGGCAATACAATGGCACTAAATTCATATCTTTCAATATGAATGGAGTTACCCTGAATGTAAATGGGCTAAATGCCCCAATCAAAAGACACAGGGTATTATAATGGATTAGAAAAACAAGACCTATCAATATATGCTATCTACAAGAAACTCATTTTAGAGCCAAAGACTCTTCCAGATTTAAAGTGAGGGGGTGGAAAACCATTTACCATGCTAATGGATATCAAAAGAAAGCTGGGGTGGCAATCCTTATATCAGATAAATTAGATTTTAATCCAAACACTATAATAAGAGATGAGGAAGGACACTATATCATACTCAAAGGGTCTGTCCAGCAAGAAGATCTAACAATTTAAAATATCTATGTCCCTAACATGGGAGCAGCCAACTATATGAACCAATTAATAACAAAGTCAAAGAAACACATCAACAATAATACAATAATGGTAGGGGATTTTAATACCCCCCTCACTGAAAGGGACAGATCATCTAAGCAAAAGATCAACAAGGAAATAAAGGCTTTAAGTGACACACCGGACCAGACGGATATCACAAATATATTTAGAACATTCCATCCCAAAGCAACAGAATACACATTCTTCTTTAGTGCACATGGAACATTCTCCAGAATAGATCACATCCTGGGTTACAAATCAGGTCTCAACTGGCACCAAAAGATTGGGATCATTCCCTGCATATTTTCAGACCACAATTCTTTGAAACTAGAACTCAATCACAAAAGGAAAGTTGGAAAGAACTCAAATACATGGAGGCTAAAGAGCATCCTACTAAAGAACGAATGGGTCCACCAGGAAATTAAAGAAGAATTTTAAAAATTCATGGAAACAAATGAAAATGAAAACACAACTCTTCAAAATCTCTGGGACACAGCAAAGGCGGTCCTGAGTGGAAAGTATATAGCAGTGCATGCCTTTCTCAAGAAACAAGAAAGGACTCAAATACACAACCTAACCCTTACACCTAAAGGAGCTAGAGAAAGAACAGCAAAGAAAGCCTAAACCCAGCAGGAGAAGAGAATTCATAAAGATCAGAGCAGAAATCAATGAAATAGAAACCAAAAGAACAATAAAACAAATCAATGAAGTGAGGAGCTGGTTCTTTGAAAGAATTAATAAAATTGATACACCCCTGGCCAGACTTCTCCAAAAGAAAAGAGAAAGGACCCAAATTAATAAAATCATGAATGAAAGAGGAGAGATCACAACCAATACCAAAGAAATACAAACAATTATAAGAACACATTATGAGCAACTCTACGCCAACAAATTTGACAATCTGGAAGAAATGGATGCATTCCTAGAGACATACAAAGTACCAAAACTGAGCCAAGAAGAAATAGAAAACCTGAACAGACCCATAACCAGTAAGGGGATTGAAGCGCCCATCAAAAATCTCCAAACAGACAAGATTCCAGGGCCAGACGGCTTCCCAGGAGGAATTCTGCCAAACATTTAAAGAAGAATTAATGCTTATTCTCCTGAAACTGTTCCAAAAACTTGAAATGGAAGGAAAACTTCCAAACTCATTTTATAAGGCCAGCATTACCTTGATCCCAACACCAGACAAAGACCCCATCAAAAAGGAGAATTACAGACCAATATCCTTGATGAGCACAGATGCATAAATTCTCACCAAAATACTGGCCGATAGGATCCAACAGTACATTAAAAGGATTATTCACCATGACCAAGTGGGATTTATTCCTGGGCTGCAAGTTGGTTCAACATCTGCAAATCAATCGATGTGATACAATACATCAATAAAAGAAAGAACAGGAACCATATGATCCTCTCAATAGATGCTGAAAAACATTTGACAAAGTACAGCATCCTTTCTTGATCAAAACTCTTCAAAGTGTAGGGATGGAAGGTACATACCTCAATATCATCAAATCCATCTATGAAAAACCCACAGCGAATATCATTCTCAATGGGGAAAAACTGAGAGCTTTTCCCCTACAGTCAGGAACAGGCAGGGCTGTCCACTATCACCACTGCTATTCAACATAGTACTAGAAGTCCTGGCCTCAGCAATAAGACAACAAAAATAAATAAAAGACATCCTAATTGGCAATGAAGAAGTCAAAACTCTCACTCTTTGCAGATAATATGATACTTTATGTGGAAAACCCAAAAGACTCCGCTCCAAAACTGCCAGAACTCATACAGGAATTCTGTGAAGTGTCAGCATATAAAATCAATGCACAGAAATCAGTTGCATTTCTATACACCAACAGCAAGTGAGAAGAAAGAGAGATTAAGGAGTTGATCCCATTTATAATTGCACCCAAAACCATAAGATACCTAGGAATAAACCTAACCAAAGAGACAAAGGATCTGTACTCAAAACTATAAAGTACTCATGAAAGAAATTGAGGAAGACAGAAAGAAATGGAAAAAGATTCCATGCTCATGGATTGGAAGAATAAATATTGTGAAAATGTCTATGCTACCTAAAGCAATCTACACATTTAAACCAATCCCTATCAAGATACCATCGATTTTTTTTTCAAAGAAATGGAACAAATAACCCTAAAATGTATATGGGATCAGAAAAGGCCCCAAATAGCCAGAGGACTTTGTGTGGTGCCATCACAGTTCCATACTTCAAGCTCTATTACGAAGCTGTAATCATCAAGATAGTATGGTACCGGCACAGAAACAGACACATGGATGAATGGAACACAATAGAGAGCCCAGAAATGGACCCTCAACTCTATGGTCAGCTAAAGCAAGAAAGAATGTGCAGTGGAAAAAAGACAGTCTCTTCAACAAATGGTGTTGGGAAACAGCCACATATAGAGGAATGAAACTGGACCATTTTCTTACACCACTCACAAAAATAGACTCAAAATGGATGAAAGATCTCAATGTGAGACAGGAATCCATCTAAATCCTTGAGGAGAACTCAGGCAGCACCCTCTTGACAGCAACTTCTTCCTAGGCAACTTCACCAAAGGCAAGGGAGGCAAGGGCAAAAATGAACTACTGGGACTTCATCAAGATCAAAAGGTTTTGCACAGCAAAGGAAACAGTCAACAAAACCAAAAGACAAGTGACAGAATGGAAGAAGACATTCACAAATGACATATCATGTAATGGGCTAGTATCCAAAATCTATAAAGAACTTATCAAACTCAACTCCCAAAGAACAAATAATACAATCAAGAAATGGGCAGAAGACAGGAACAGACATTTCTGCAAAGAAGACATCCAGATGGCCAACAGACACATGAAAAAGTGTTCAACATCACTTGCCATCAGGGAAATACCAATCAAGACCACAATGAGATACCACCTCTCACCAGTCAGAATGGGTAAAATTAACAAGTCAGGAAACGACAGATTTTGGCGAGAATATGGAGAAAGGGGAACCCTCTAAGCTGTTGGTGGGAATGGTGCAGCCACTCTAGAACACAGTATGAAGGTTCCTCCAAAAGTTGAAAATAGAGCTACCCTATGACCCAGCAATCGGCACTACTGGGTGTTTACCCTAAAGATACAAATGTGGTGATCCAAAGGGGCACCTGCACCCCAATGTTTATAGCAGTAATGTCCACAATAGCCAAACTATGGAAGGAACCTAGATGTCCATCAACAGATGAATGAATAAAGATGTGGTATGTATATGTATGTATATGGAATACTATGCAGCCTTCCAAAGAAGCGAAATCTTGCCATTTGCAATGACATGGATGGAACTAGAGGGTATTACGCTGAGTGAACTAAGTCAATCAGAGAAAGACAATTATGATCTCTCTGATATGAGTAATTTGAGTGACAGGGTGGGGGATCGTGCGGGGTAGAGAGGGAAAAAATGAAACAAGATGGGATGAGGAGGGAGGCAAATCATAAGAGACTCAATCTCATGAAACAAACTGAGGGTTGCTGAGCGGTTGGGGGTTAGGTATAGGGTGGCTGGGTGATGGACACTGGGGAAGGTATGTGCTATGGTGAGTGATGTGAAATGTGTAAACCTGATGATTCACAGACCTGTACCCTTGGGGCAAATAATACATTGTATGTTAATAAAAAATTTATATCCAGAATTCTAAATGTGACATCTTGCTTATATCCATCTTGACTAGTTCTGCATCAGTGGACATTGTTTCTGTTTCTTTTTTTTTGATTTGTTTTGTTTTGACTTCCTCCTCTTACTCATTCTGTTGATGGATAGTTTGAGTGAATGAGCAGAGTCCATAATGTCCAGTATGACACAAGCAAGATGCCCCCTAGCAATATCCAGAGTGGTCAGAAGCCACTTTAAAAAAAAAAAGCCAAAATGAATTACAAGAATAAAATTAAAAAGTAAAAACGGGTAGGGGGCTATAATATCTCAGTGTGGGCAAAGTATTGTGTTTCTGTTGTTCCTGGGTGTCTTTGGTTTGTGTGTTAGAGATGTTATGTTCCAAAATTACAAGGAAATTAAAACTTGTATATATGTAAAGGTAAAATTGCATAGAGTACAAAAAGGCCTAAAATAATGCATATAGCTATAAAAAGTATAGGTGTGAAAAAACATAATTTAAAAAGTACCTATGAAATATAAATTGACATAATAAACATCTAGTTGAAATGAGGAGAGGGTAAAAGGAACAGCAACCCAAAGAAGTGGCAGGGGGAGCATATGACAAAGAAAAGAAAAAAAATGAGAATTTTATGTCAAAAATAAACATGTTGTGAGGCCAGACCTAGAGCTCAACATATAATTTTCCCCTCGCTTTGGCATTTTCTGGTCTTACTGGATCCATAGGATTGATGTACACCTGTTCTTCTGGTCTGACTTCTGCGGGAGGGGCCTGTAGCACTGTTTCTCAGATAACCCTACCTGGGTGGAGTTGCCCTACCCCTTTTCATGGGTAAGGATTCAGTGGAAACTGGTCCTCAGAGTGGCTTTTTTTTCCCCCTGGGGCCTTTCTCCACCTGTTCAGAGGATCAGAGCAAAAATGGCTGTAGCCAAACCTCTGGCCCAGAGCAGAAAATTCAGTCTGCCCTCTTTTATAAACGCTCCAGGACAAATAGTCTCTACTTTCATTATTGCCAAAAATCTTCAGCATCTCATGGTGCATGCCCACTGCATCTCTCTCAGAGATCATCTCAGGGACCCAGGAGTACCTCTGCCTTTTGTTTGTCTAAAACCTCGAGTGGCTGTGGGCTTTAGCATACATCTGAAGTTCCTAGATCATGTCTGAGTGCCACTATAAAGCCCTTTCTGTGCCACTAGTGCTCTGTGAGCTTTTGCCTAGTCACGGGCACAGACCAGATTTTTTCAGGTTGCTCAAGAGAAGAGCGATTATCCACTGGCTGGCTCACAGTTCATGGTGATGTGAGCTGAGAGTCCCTTCCTGGGCTTGCTGACCATATCTGCTTTCTGGCTCCACTGCCCAGGCACTGTACACTTCCGGGACCCCCTTTTGCTCTGTAGCTCCTCATATCCCATGACCACATGCCCTACCTAGAATTCTGCCTTTTCATTTCCAGAGTCCCTTTCAGAGAGGGCTGTCTTTCACTAGAGCAGTTTTCTAAGATTCTGAGCTCCATTGTTATATCACCTTCTACTTGTAGAGATCCAGATATATATTCTTACTTCTCAGGCTGATTTGTGGATGTTCAAAATGGTTTGATAGATATCCAACTAAATTCAGGGGACCAGTTGAAATGGGTTCCCCTGCTCCTCCCTTGAGTTGTTAATAATTTGTGAATGATTTTTGCAATTATGTTTATGAAAAATATTAGTCTGTAGTCTGTAGATTTTTATTCTAATATGTTTGTTTTTAGTATGAAGTGCTTGCCTCATTAAATGAATTGAAACTATATCTTTTACTTCAAACTTCTAAAGAGATTGTGTATTGTTGGTATTATATGTTTTTCTTTTTAAAAATGTGTAGTAGAGTTCTCCAATAAATCATCTCATCTGGAGTTATCTATGTTGGAATGATCTTACCTACAAATTCATTTACCGTACTAGATATGTCTATTTAGGTAATCTCTCGACTGAGTTTTAGTAATTTGTACTTTTCAAGATCATCATGCTTTTTATTTAAGTTTTGAATTTGTGGGCATAAAGTTATATATAGTATCTTCTTAATTTCTTTGTGTTATACAATTATGTTCCCTCTTACTTCTTTTCTTAAATTTTTTAAAATTTTATTTAAATTTTACTTAGATAACATACAGGGTGATATTGGTTTCTGGAGTAGAATCAGAGATTCAGCACAGGTATAGAAGACCCAGTGCTCATCACAAAAATTCCCTCCTTAATACCCTTCACCCATGTACCCCATTGCCCCATGCACTTCCCTCATTCAACCCTTAACCTGTTCTCTATTGTTAAGAGTCCCTTATTGTTTATTTACCTCTCTCCCTTTGTCCCTGCCTTCTTGTATGTCCATCTGTTTTCCTTTTTTAAATTCCATATAGGAGTGAGATCATATATTTGTCTTTCTTTGACTATTTCACTTAGCATAATACACACTAGCTCCATCCATGTCATTAAAGATTTCATTCTTTTTGATGGCTGAAAAATATTCCATTATATATGTTTATATATATATATACATATGTGTGTGTGTATATGTATGCATGTGTGTATTATATATATGTGTGTGTATGTATATATGATTATATATATATGTGATTATATATATATATGTATACATACATACATACATACATACACATATATATAAAATCACCTCTTCTCTAGGCATTCATCAGTCGATGGACATTTGGACTCTCTCCATAGTTTGGTTATTGTTGATAATGCTGCTATAAACATTGGGGGTCCATCCCCCATTGAATCTGTATCTTTGTATCCTTTAGGTTACCTAGTGGTGCAGTTGTTGGGTTGTAGGGTAGTTCTATTTTTAACTTTCTTAGCAACCTCCGTACTGTTCCCCAGAGTAACTGCACCAATTTGTGTTCCCACCAACTGTATGAGAATATTCCTCTTTCTCCAAATCTTTGCCAACATCTATTGTTTCTTGTGATAATTTTAGCCATTCTGACAGGTGTGAAGTGGTATCTCATCATGATTTTGATTGCTCTTTATCTTATGATGAGTGATGTTGAGCATCTTCTCATGTGTCTGTAGGCCGTTTGTGTTTGTATGTCTTCTCTGGAGAAATGTCTTTTTATCTTCTGCCCATTTCTTGGATGGATTTTTTTGTTTTTTGGGTGTTGAGTTTGGTAGGCTCTTTATGGATTTTGGATACTAACCCTTTATCCAATATGTCATTTGCAAATATGTTTTCCCATTCTGTACGTTGCCTTTTAGTTTTGTTGATTATTCTTCTGGCTGTGCAGAATTTTTAATTTGATTAAGTCCCAATAGTATATTTTTACTTTTGATTCCCTTGCCTCTGGAGATGTGTCTAGTAAGAAGTTGCTATC
This sequence comes from Lontra canadensis, assembly GCF_010015895.1. Classification (NCBI taxonomy): domain Eukaryota; kingdom Metazoa; phylum Chordata; class Mammalia; order Carnivora; family Mustelidae; genus Lontra; species Lontra canadensis. The sequence goes on along the minus strand of NW_022631094.1, from coordinate 7,509,485 downwards.
CCTAAGGTTAAAAAAGTTACTGATTGGGGCACCTGTATAGCTCAGTTGGTTAATTGTCCAACTCTTTATTTCAGCTCAGGTTATGATCTCATTGTACCCCATGTCAGGCTCCACACTCAGCAGGAGACTGCTTGAGGATTCTCTTTTTCTCTCACTCTGTCAAGCCCCCTGCATGTCCATACACCCTCTCTTTCTCTAAAATAAATAAGTAAAATCTTTAAATTAAAAAAAGAAAAGGTTACTGCCCATGTTCCCTTCTAGAATTTTGATGGTGTCTGTCACCTATTATTAATTTATTTTGTGTATGATGAAAGAAAGTGGTCCAGTTTCAGTCTTTTGCATGTTGCTGTCTAGTTTTCCCAACACCATTTGTTGAAGAGACTGTCTTTTCTTTTCTATTGGATAATCTTTCCTTGTCTGTGGAAGATTAGTTGACCATATAATTGTGGGGCAAGTTTTCAGTTCCCTATTCTGTTTCATAGATCTAAGTGTCTATTTCTGTGTCCATACTATACTGTCCTGATAATCACAGCTTTGCAATATAATTTGAAATCTGGAATCATGATGCTTCTAGCTTCATTTTTCTTTTTTAGGATTGAATTGGGTATTTGGGTTTTTTTGTGGTTTCATACAAATTTTAGGATTGTTTCTTCCAGGTCTATGAAGAATGCTAGTGTTGTTTTGATAGGGATTATATTACAGTTGTAGATTTCTTTGGGTAATATAGACATTTTAACAATGTTTAGTTTTCTAATCCATGAGCACAGAATACTTTTCCATTGTTTTGTGTCATCTTCAATTTCTTTCATCAGTGTCCTATAGTTTTAGCAATACAGATATTTTACCTCTTTAGTTAGGTTTATCCCATCTTATTGTTTTTGGTGTATTTGCAAATGACACCAATTCCTTAAATTATTTTTCTGGAGCTTCATTATTGGTGTAAAGAAATGCAACTGATTTCTGCACTTTGATTTTATATCCTGAGATTTTTCTAAGTTCATGAATTAGGGCTAGCATTTTTTTTGTGAAATCTTTTGGGTTTTCTACATAGAGTATCATGTCGCCTGCAAATAGTGAAAGTTTGATTTCTTCCTTGCCTATTTGGATGCTTTTTATTTCTTTTTGTTGGCTGGTTAGTGAGGCTAAGACTTCCAATAATATCTTGAATAGTAATGGTGAGAGTAGACATCCCTGTCTTGTTCCTGACCATAGGGGAAAGGCTTTCAGTTTTTCCCCATTGAGGATCATCTTAGCATTGTCTTTCATATATGGCCTTTATGATGTTGAGTTATGTTCCATCTATCCCCACTCTGTTGAAGATTTTTATCAAAGAAAGCATGCCGTATTTTGTCAAATGCTTTTTGTCCATCTATTGAGAGGATTATAGGTTCTTATTCTTTCTTTTATTGATGTGTTGTATCACCTTGATTGATTTGTGGATATTGAGCCATCTCTGCAACCCAGAAATAAATCCCACTTGGTCATGGTGAATAATCCTTTTAATGTACTGTTGGATCTGATTAGCCAGGTGTTGGTAATTTTTGCATCCATGTTCAACAGGGATATTGGTCTGTAATTCGTTTTAGTGAGAGCTTTCTCTGGTTTTTTGGTCAGGGTAATGCTGGCCTTAGAAAATGAGTTTGGAAGATTTCCTTCCATTTCTACTTTTGGGAACATGTTCAGAAGAATAGGTATTAATTCTTCTTTGGATGTTTGGTAGAATACCACTGTGAAGGCATTTGGTTCTGGACTCTCGTTTGGCTATTTTTGATTACTGACTCAATTTCTTTGCTGTTATGGGTCTATTCAGGTTTTCTACTTCTTCCTATTTTAGTTTTGGTTGTTAATTTGTTTTTTCAGAATGCATCCATTTCTTCCAGATGGCCTAATTAGTTCGCATTCTTTGGCTCATAGTATTTCTTATAATTTATGTTTGTATTTCTGTAGTGATTTCTCTTTCATTCATGATTTTATTGATTTGGGTTCTTTCTTTTTTTATTTTTCATAGTCTCACTCATGGTTTATCAGACATATTAATTATTTCAAAGAACCAGTTTCTAGTTTTGCTGATCTGTTCTACTGTTTAATTAATTAATTAATTAATTAATTAATTATTAATTTTTAATTTCTGCGCCATTGACATCTGCTCTAACCCTTACTATTTCCCTTCTCCTGCTGGATTTAAGTTTTATTTTTTTTTCCAGCTCCTTTAGGATAAATGTTAGGTTGTGTATTTAAGACTTTTCTTGGTTCTTTGTAGTCCCATATAGTAATATATTTCCCACTTAGGATCAGTTTTGATGCATCCCAAAGATTCTGGGATGTCGTGTTTTCAATTTCATTTGCTTCTATGGATTTTTAAAAAATTTCTTTAATTTCCTGGTTGACCCATTCATTCTTTAGTAGGATGTTCTTCAACCTCCATGGTTTGAGGGCTTTCCAAATTTTGTTTCATGGTTGATTCCAGGTTTCAAACATTGTGTTCTGAAAATATGCATGGTATGATCTCATTGTTTTTCTACCTGTTGAGTCCTGATTTTTGACCCAATATGTAATCTATTCTGGAGAGTGTTCCATATTAACTCAAAAAGAATGTGTACTCTGCTGCTTAGGATGAAATATTCTAAGTGTATTTGTAAAGTCCATCTGGTTCAGTGTGTCATTCAAAACCCTTGTTTCCTGGTTGATCTTCTGCTTAGATGATCTGTCTATTGCTGTGTGGGGGGTGTTAATGTTCCTTACTATTATTGTAGTATTATTATATTTATTATTATTTGATTTATATATTTCAGTGTTCCCAATATGGGGGCATAAATATTCATAATTATTAGTTTTTCTTGATAGACTGACATCAGAATTATAATGGCTGCCCTTCTTCATTTCTTGTTACAGTCTTTGATTTAAAATCTAATTTATCTAATATAAGTATGGCTAGTCTGGCTTTTTTTTTTTTTTTGACATCCATTTGCATGATATATCATTCTTTCATTCTTCCTTCACTCATTTTTAATTTGTAGATGTCTTTAGGTCTAAAATGAGTCTCTTGTAGGCAGCACATATACAGATCCTCTTTTTTTTAAAATTTATTCTGATATCTGGTGTCTTTTGATTGAAACATTTAGTCCATTTGCATTCAGAGTGATTATTGAGAGTTATGATTTTAGTTTTATTATATTATCTGTACATTTGGTCTTTCTGGTGATGTTCTCTGGTCTTTTCTAGTCTCTGCTGCTTCAGGTGTTTTCCCTACTCACAGAGTTACCATTAATATTTCTTGTAGGACTGGTTTAGTTGTCACCGAATCCTTCAGGTTTTGTTTGTCTGGGTAAGTCTTTATAACTCCTTCTATTCTGACAGAATTGGATAAAGAATCTTTGGTTGCATATTTTTCCCATTCACCACATTGAATATATTCTGCCACTTTACTTGGTCTGTCAAGTTCCTGCAGACAGAGCTGCTGTGAATCTGATCTCTCTTCCCTTTTAGGCGAAGGGTTTTATTTCCTTTGCTGCTATCAGAATTCTTTCCTTGTCTTGTGTATTTTATGAATTTGACTATGATATGCCTTGGTGATGGTTTGTAGTTGTTGAATTTAATAGAAATTCTCTGTTCCTCCTGGATTTTGATGCCTGTATCCTTTCCCAGATTAGGGAAGTTTTCAGCAATAATTTGTTTGAATAAACCTCTGTCTTTTTTCTCTCTTCATCTTCTGGGACTCCTATGATATGAATGTTATTTCATTTTAATAAGTCACAGAGTTCCCTACATCTACCTTCATGATCCATTATACCTTTGTTTTACTTTTCTTTCAGTGTCATTATTTTCCGTAATTTTATGCATTACTGATTTATTCCTCTGTATCAACCATCCTTGTTTTTAATTATCTCCATTTATGTTTCATATTAGGTGTAGAATTTTTTTAAAATCTTTTAATTTATTTTCAGCGTAACAGTATTCATTGTTTTTGCACCACACCCAGTGCTCCATGAAATCCGTGCCCTCTCCAATACCCACCACCTTGTTCCCCCAACCTCCCACCCCCTGCCCCTTCAAAACCCTCAGATACGTTGGGGTAGAGATGGCCCTTCTTTTCACTACATCTGTATCTTTGGGGTAAATACCCAGTAGTGCAATTGCAGTGTCATAGGGAAGCTCTATTTTTAATTTCTTGAGGAATCTCCACACTGTTCTCCAAAGTGGCTGCACCAACTTGTATTCCCACCAACAGTGTAAGAGGTGTAGAATTTTTAATGTTGGTCCAACTAAATTTTAGTTCTTTTACAACTGCAGTGAGGAATTCTCTAGTGTTTTCTATGATTTTTTTTTCAAGTCCAGCTAATATCCTCATAATTGTTGTTTTAAATTTTGTTCAGACATTTTACTTATATCTGCATTAATTAAACCTCTGGTTATCCTTTCTTCCTGTTCCTTCTTCATACTGAATTCCTAAGTCTTGTCATTTTGGAGGGGGAGGGGAAAGAAAGAAAGGGAAAAAATTAAATAATAGAATAAAAATCAAAATACACAAAAATAAAAAAAAACTGAAAAAATTTAAAATAATATGAGATAAATAAAATACATATAGGAAGATAGATCTTATGTATGTTTTGGTCTACTTGTTACCATAAATTTTCATTGGTTGTTTTTCTGGTTTGTAGATGTTTAGCTTCATTCTCCAAGACTTCTGATAGATTTCAAGGGTATTAAGAATGATTTGATATTTATCTAACTGTGTTCTAGGGATAGGCAAGTTTAGGGACACCCTACACTTCTGCCATTTTACCTTTCCCCTTCCCTCTTATTTCTTATATTGGTCATTTGTGTCTTCTCTCATTTTATTTTTCCCCAATTAGCTTGGCTAAAATTTTATTAACCTTATTGATTTTTTTTTCAAAAAGTCAGATTTTTATTTCATTGTTTTTGTCTTTCAAATATTTAATTGATTGCAATTTAATTGATTGGTGACCATATTTCAGTTCTTTGCTTATTTTAGTTTTTTTTTTTCTAAGATTTTATCTATTTATTTGACAGAGAGAGAGAGAGAGATCACAAGTAGGCAGAGAGGCAGGCAGAGAGAGAGGGGGAAGCAGGCTCCCTGCTGAGCAGAAAGGTTAATGTGGGGCTTGATCCCAGGACTCTGAGATCATGACCTGAGCCAAAGGCAGAGGGTTAATGCACTGAGCCACCCAGGAACCCTTATTTTAGTTTATTTAACACCTCTTAGTTTCCTTACTCATTGATGACTTTTCATATTATATAATAAAAAATATCAAACCATAAAATTCTCTCTAAATAGAGCTTTACCTGCATCATATAAAGTTTGTCATGTATTTTCAGTGTCATTCAGAACAAAGTAAGGTTTCAATACAGTTTTTCTTGAGATATACTATTGGAACTACAGTTTATATAGCAATACATTGTTTAAATTTTATGTATTTGGTGATATTCCAGATATCTCTCTGATTTTGACTTCCAGTTCAATTCTGCTATACTCAGAGAATAGCCTTTGAATGATTTAGACATTTAATTATCTTTTAGAGCAACTAAAAATTAAAAAAAAATAATTATCTAAGCTTCTGCCTGGTAAAATATACCTTCTTCTGAACAAATTCTTGCGTGTATTTCTGCCATCAATGAATTCTCTTTTTTTGTTTCTATGAGAAAATCAATATCTCTTTTTCATTTTTTTAGTAACTAAATTTCAATTTTGATTTAACTGTAGATTCACATGAATTTCTAAGGAATAACATGAAAAGATTGCTTTATCTAGTTCTCCCACTAGTGATGTCTTGTACAACTATAATATAATATTACAATTAGAAGACTGACATTCATATAGTCAAAATATAAAACACTTCCATCCAATCACCAGAAGTCATAATGTTGCACTTCTACAGCAGCACCCACATCCTATAGGGCCAGAAGACCACTGTAATCTACGGAAACCACTACTTAATCTTAACTTCTATACTTTTAAAAATCAAGAGTATAATATAAATGTACTCATACAGCATGTAAGCTTTTTGGATTGAAATTTTTTATTCATTATAATTTACCAGAAATTCACCATGTTATTTTGCTCATCAATAGTTAATTCATTTTTATTGCTGAATAGTATTCCATAATATGGCTCTTCCTTAGTTGGATTAACTATTAATTTATTGAAGGACATCTGGTTTGTTTCTAGGTTTGGGCTATTATGAATAAACAACAACAGCAACAACAACAACCGTGCTATAATTATTAGTGCCTAGGCTTCTGTGTAAGCATATATCCTGATTTCTCCAGAGCAAATGCCCAGGGTCATATGATAACTGTATTTTTTTTTTTTTTAGGACAGGTTCAATTGCTTTCCCAATTAATTATACATTTTAAATCCTACCAGAAAGTTATGAATGGTCCAGATTCTCTACATTCTCACCAGCAATTACTGTTCTCACATTTTTTATTTGTTTTGTTTTGTTCTGGCCATCCATATAAGTATGCAATGATAGCTCATATGGCTTATGATATTGCCTTATATGGCTGATGATGTTGAAAACATTTTCATCCCTATATACTCATCAGTGAAATATCTTTTCACATCCTTTTGTTCATATCTAATTGGATTTTTAAAACCTGTTGAAAGTTGAGACTACTTAATCTTTCTTGAGAGAGAGAAAGTACATCTAAGTGTGTGTGCAAGTAAGTGGGGAGAAAAAAAGGAGGGAGAGAGAGAGAATCATAAGCTGACTCCATGCCCGGTGCAGAAACCCATAGGGGTCTCAATCTTACGACTCTGAGATCATGACCTGAGCTGAAATCAAGAGTTAAATATTTAGCTGACGGAGGCACCCAGGTACCCTGAGAATTTTTTTTTTTATTCTAAATAATAGCTGTTTCCCAGTTATTGATTGTTTCCAAGATATAGGGTTGGTAAATACATTTTCTCATTCTGTAGTTTTGTTATCCAGCTTTTTAACATATTCTTTCTTAGAGCAAAATATTTTAATTTTTGTCAAAGTTCTGTTTAGCAATTTTTCTTTTTACTGATTATGGTTTTGTGGTGTCAAGTCTAAAACTCTATCTTTATCCCTATATACCAAAGGTTTCTTTATCCTTTTTTTAATGAATAGTTTTATAATTTTACATTTATATTTTAAATTAATTTTTGCATAAGATGTGAAACCTAGCTTAGAGTCTTTTAAAAAATTGCCTAAGCATATCCAAATGCTTCAGCACTATTTGTTCAAAAGACCATCTATTCTTTTATTTTTCTTCTAAGTAGCTTTTGTACTTATAGTTCTATTTCTGGGTTCTCTTCTTTGTTCTTTTACATTGATCTATATATCAATCATTCTGCCAAAATCACATTCATTATACTAGTTACTTAGTGTCTTGATACTGGGCAGACTACATTTTCACACCTTACTCTTTTTATCAGAATTGTTTCAGATGTAATAGTTCTTTCACCTGCTTATGTAACTTTTAGAATAATCTTGTCTGTATCTAAAGTAAAATATTTGTCTGCACCCACAGACCTGGGACTTGGCTGCCACCACAGCCACTGATACAACCCTCATGGACCAGGATCATTTGAGGTTTTGGAAGCACAAAGAGCAAGCGGGGGTCTGAGCCAAATGCTTACAGGGTCACTAGGGTGTGAACCTTCTGTGACAAGCTGTGGTTTTCAGAGTTGCTTACAGAAAAGGAGACTGTGTGTTCTGGAGGGTTCAGAGAGGAGCGGACTATGACTTCTCTGCTTTAGAGCAGAGGTCCGGATGTGGACATTCTCCTATACTCTGACCCTTCAAAAAGGCAAGGTGTGAAAAGCTGCCAGAGAACAAAATCACCCACAGAACAAAAGTCCAGAAAACCAATTTCCATGGAACTCAGCCACCCGATGGGGGTTATCTAAAAAACAATGCAGCAGGCCCCTTAACTAGAAGACAAGCTGGAAGAACAAGAGGATGACAACCATAAGGTCCGTATAAAACTGTAAAACCCCAAGACCAGGGAAAAATAGTACATTGAGCTCCTGGTGTTGCTTCATGGCCTGTATGTTTCTCAGATACAACTTTTCTTTTCTTTAAAAAAAAAATCTCTCTCATGTTTTCTTCTTTGTTTTCTCTTTTTACCTATTTCTCATTTCAATTAGATGTTTAATACAATATACCCCATAGTAGCTTTTTAATTTGTACTTTTTCACACACACACACACACACACACTTAATATACATATAGATATAAGCAACAAGATAGTCCTTTTTTCCCTATTCAACAATACCTTTATATATATACCAGTTTTAATTTCCTTGTAACTATGGGAAATAGTGTTCTCTAACAAGGGGAACAAAATACAACTATGAAGAACTGAAACAACTTACCTTGCCCACATTGAGCACCCCTTCTCTTAACCACTCTCTCTTTTTTTTTTTAACTTTATAAATCTTATTCTTGGGTTTCATTGTGGTTGTATTTTTTCAGTGGTGGTTTCCAACTGCTCTGAATTTTCCCAGGGTACATCTTGCCTGGATTGTGGTTGATATTTTTGACTCTGTACATCCCCTCAACCAACCCTCAACAGAATGACTAGGAGGAGTAACACTCAAAAAAGAAAAGAACCAGAGACAATGGCTACTCCCAAAGACCTAATGAATATGGATATAAGCAAGATATCAGATATAAACTTCAGGGTAACAATTATGACTATAGGTAGGCTTGAGAAAAGCACTAGCAGAAACATAGAATCTCTAATGGCAGGAATGAGAGCTAACCATGCTGAACTTAAAAATACTATGAATGAGATGCAGTCTAAACTGAAAATACTTTAACAACTAAGGTAAATGAGGCAGTATGAATTAGTGATATAGAAGATAAACTGATAGGAAGGAAGGAACAGGAGGAGGCCTGGGACAGTTTAAAATCCATGAGAACAGACTTAGAGAAATCAATAACACCATAAACAGCTCCAATGTCAGAATTACTGGGATCCCTGAGGGGGTGGAGAGAGAGAGAGAGAGAGAGGACTAGAAGATATACTTAAGCAAATTGTAGTTGAGAATTTCCCTAATCTGGAGAAGGAAACAAGCATTTATGTCCAAGAGGCAAAGAGGACCCCTCCTAAGATCAAGGAGAACAGACCAATGCCCTGGCATGTAATAGTAAAACTTGTAAATCTTAGAACCAAGGAAGCCATCCTGAGAGCAGCTAGGGGGAAGATTCCTTATATACAGAGGGAGGAACATCAGAATAACATCAGACATGTCAACAGAGACCTAGCAAGCCAAAAAGAGCTGGCAAGACACATTCAGAGTACTGAATGAAAAGAACATGCAGCCAAGAATATTTTATCCAAAAAGGCTGTCATTCAGAATTGGTGGAGAGATTCCAAGAGCTTCCAAGACTGGCAAAGACTAAAAGATTATATCACTACCAAGGCAGCACTAAACAAGAAATATTAAGGGGGATTCTATAAAAGAAGAAAGAGTCCAAAAGTAATATAGGCCAGAAACTTACAGAGATAATCCATAGAAACAGGGCTGTACAGACAATAGGATGACAATAAATCCATATATTTCAGTGTTAACTGTCACTGTGAATGGCCTAAATGCTCCCATGAAATGGCATAGGGTTGCAGATTGGATACCAAGACGGGATCCATCCATATTCTGTCCACAAGAGACTCATTTTGAACCTAAAGTAACCTCCAGGTTGAAAGTGAGGGGGTGGAGAACAATTTATCATGCCAACACACCCAAAAAGAAAACTGGGGTAGCAATTCTTACATTGGACAAATGAGGATTTAAACCAAAGACTGTGATAAGAGATCCAGAGGGACACTATATCATATTTAAAGGGTTTATTCAACAAGGAATCTAGCAATTGTAAATGTCTATGCTCCCAACATGGGAGCAGCCAATTACATAAACAAGCTTTTAAACAAAATAAAGAATTAGATCAGCAATAATACAGTAATAGTAGAAGATTTTAACACTCCCCTCTCAACATTGTACAGATCATCCAAAAAGAAGATCAACAAAGAAACAAGAGCTTTGAATGACACATTGGACCAGATAGACCAGATATATACAGAACATTTCACCCTAAAACAACAGAATACTCATTCTTCTTGACTGCATATGGAACTTTCTCCAGAGTATATCACATACTGGGTCACAAACCAGGTCTCAGCCAACACCAAAAGACTGAGATTATTCCTTGCATGTTATCAGACCACAGTGCCTTGAAATTGGAACTCAATCACAAGAAAAAACATTGGAAGGAATTCAAACCCTTGGAAGTTAAAGAGCATCATGCTAAAGAATGAATGAATCAACCAGGAAATTAAAGAAGAACAGAAACAATTCATGGAAACCAATGAGAGCAAAAACACTTCAGTCCAATCCTATGGAATACTAAAAAGACAGTCTTAAGGGGGAAATACATAGCCAGCCAAGCCTCTCTCAAAAATTAGAAAAATCCCAAATGTGCAAGCAAACCTTACACCTAAAGAAGATGGAGAAAAACAGCAAATAAAACCTAAACTAACCAGGAGAGGAAAAATAATAAACATTAGAGCAGAGATCAGTGAAATAGAAACCAGGATAACAGTAGAACAGATCAATGAAAATAGAAACTGTTTTTTTTTTAAAGAATTAACTAGACTATTAACAGACTTATCCAAAAGAAAAGAGAAAGGACCCGAATTAATAAAATTATGAATGAAAAGGGAGAGATCACAACTAACACAAAGGAAATATAGAAACAATTATTTGAAATTATTACCAGCAACTACATGCCAACAATTTAAAGAACCTGGAAGAAATGGATGTCTTCCTGGAAACTTACAAACTACTGAGACCGAAACAGAGTGAAATAGACAATCTGAATAGACCAATATCCAGTAACAAAATTGAAGCAATAATCAAGAACCTCCCCAAAACCAAAAATCCAGGATGGCTTCCCAGCGGAATTCTACTAAACATTTAAAGAAGAAATAATACCTATTCTACTGAAGCTGTTTCAAAAATACAAACAGAAGAAAAACTTTCAAACTCATTTCATGAGGCCAGCATTACCATGATCCCCAAACCAGGCAAAGATCCCACCAAAAAGGAGAATTACGACCAATATCCTGATGAATATGGATGCCAAAATACTCAAGATCCTAGCTAATAGGATACCACAGTACATTAAAAGGATTATTCACCAAGATTAAGTGGGCTTTATGCCTAAGATGCAAGGGTGGTTCAATGTTCTCAAATCAATCAATGTAACAAAGCACATCAATTAAGAAAAGAAGAGAACCGTTTGATTCTCTAGATTGATGCAGAAAAAGCATTTGACAAAATAAAGCATCCATTCTTGATTAAAACTCTTCGGAGTATAGGGATAGAGGGAACATTCCTCAATATCATAAAAACCATCTCTGAAAAACCCACAGCGAATATCATTATTGCTGGGGAGAAGCTGAGAGATTTTCCCTTAAGGTCAGGAACATGACAGTGATGCCTGCTTGAACCACTATTCAACATAGAGCTAGAAATCCTAGCCTCAGCAATCAGACAACAATATAAAATAACAAGCATCCAAATTGCCAAATAAGAAGTCAAACTATCCCTCTTTGCAGATGACATATTTTATGTGGAAAAACAAAAACAAAAGACTCCACCCCCAAATTACTAGAACTCATACAGCAATTCAGCAATGTGGAAGGATACAAAATCAATGCACAGAAATCTGTTGCCTTTCCATATGCTAACAATGAAATCATAGAAAGAGAAATTAAGGAGTCGATTCCATTCACAATAGCAACAAAAACCATAAAGTACTTAGGAATAAACCTTACTAAAAAAGTAGAGGATCTATACTCTAAAAACTACAGAACACTTATCAATGAAATTGAGGAATATACAAAAAGATGGGAAAACATTCTATGCTCATGGATTGGAAGAATAAACATTGTTAAAATGTCTATGCTGCCCAGAGCAATCTACACATTCAATGCCATTCTTATTAAAATACTATTGGCATTTTTCAAAGTGTTGGAACAAACAAAATTTGTATGGAACCAAAAAATACCCAAATTGCCAAGGGAATGATGAAAAAGAAAACCAAAGCTGGGGGCATCACATTGCCTGACTTCAAGCTATATTACAAAGCTGTGATCACCAAGACAGCACGGTAAGGGCACAAAAACAGACACGTAGATCAATGGAACAGAAAAAAATCTCCAGAAATGGACCCTCAACTCTAAGGTCAACTAATCTTTGACAAATCAGGACAAAAAGCCAATGGAAAAAAAAAAAGACACTCTTCAATAAGTTGTGCTGGGGAAATTGGGCAGTTACGTATAGAATGAAATTGGACCATTCCCTTACACCATACACAAAGATAAACTCAGAATGGATGTAAGAACTCAATGTGAGACAGGAATCCATCAGAATTCTAATGGAGAACATAGGGAATAACTTTCTTAACATTGGCCACAGCAACTTCTTTCAAGACATGTCTCCAAAGGCAAGGGAAACAAAAGCAAAAATGGGACTTCATCATGATTAAAAAAAAAAAAACACCCCAAAACAAGCAAACAAAAAACAAAACAAAACAAAACAAAAACTTCTGCACAGCAAAGTAAATAGTCAACAAAACTAAAAAGCAGCCCATGGAATAGGAGAAGATATTTGCAAATAACATTACAGATATTGGGCTGATTTCCAAGATCTATCAAGAACTTCTCAAACTCAACACTCAAAATCAAAATAACCCAGTCAAAAAACCAGAAGACATGAATAGAAAATTCTCCAAAGAAGACATACAAATGGCTAACAGACATATGATAAAGTGCTCCGTGTCTCCAGCCATTAGGGAAATACAAACCAAAACCACAGTGAGATACCACCTTACACCAGTTAGAATGGCCAAAATTAACAAAACAGGAAACAACAAATGGAGGATGTGGAGAAAGGGTATCCCTCTTACACTGTTGGTGGGAATATAAATTGGTGCAGCCACTCTGGAAAACAGAGTTCCTTGAGATGTTAAGAATAGAGCTAGCCTACAACCCAGGAATTGCACCACTGGTTATTTACCTCAAAGGTACTGATGTAGTGAGAAGAAGGGACACATGCACCCTAATATTCATAGCAGGAAACCCATATACCCAAACTGCAGAAGGAAACAAGATGCCCTTCAACAGATGAATGGGTAAAGAAGATATAGTCCATATATACAATGGAATATTATTCAGCCATCAGAAACAAGGAATATCCATCATTTGCACTGACATGGATGGAACTGGAGGGGATTAGGTTAAGTGAAATAAGTCAATCAGAGAAAGAATTATCATATGGCTTCACTTCTACGTGGAACATAAGCAATAGCACAGAGGACCACAGGGGAAGGGAGGGAAATCTGAAGGGGGAGAAATCGGATAGGGGGATGAGCTATGAGAGACTATGGACCCTGGAAAACAAACTGAGGGTTTCAGAGCAGAAGGGGTTGGGAGGGTGGTTTCAGGGTGATGGGTATTAAGGAGGGCATGTGGTGTGCTGAGCACTGGGTTTTATAAGTAACTAATGAATCATTGAACACTACGTCAAAAACTAATGAGGTACTGAACAGTGGATAACTGAACATGATAAATAAATAAAGTAAAATATTTCTGGGGTTTTGACAGGAATTGTTTTAAGTCTTTATATCAATTTTAATGGAATTGACATCTTTACTCTCTTGATGTTACCATGTAGAAACATATTATATCTCTGCATTAAGACTATCTTTGATTTTTTTCATCAACATTCTGTAGCTTTTAGCACATATGTCCTGTATTTATTTTGATGTATTCTTATGTAAACCATTTTTGTGAAGTTGTAAATAGTATTACATTTTAAATTTCAATATCCACTGCTAGTATGTAGAAGTACAACTTATTTCTATAGGTTTATCTTGTATTCTTTGACCATGCTGAACTCATTTATTTATGTTTTTCTGCAGAATTCATGGGGCTTTCAATGGAAACAATCATGCCTTCTATAAATAGAATGAGTATCACTAAATAAACACATGGTTTGATTTCTCCTTTTCCAATTTCTTTTATGTTCTTGTCTTGCTTATTCTATTGGCTAGAATTCCATCATTAATTTGAATAAGAGTGGTAAGAGTAGACATTCTTGCTTTGCTTCTAATCTTGGTGGAAAAGCATTCAGTCTTTCACCATGAAGTGTTATGTTAGCTATAATCTCTTGTTATAGATTGTCTTTATGAAGTTGAAGACATTCCTCTCTATTACTATCTTAGAGTCTTTATTATGAATGTATTTCAGATTATGTCAAATACTTTTTTCTCCAATGACTGGTGTGATCATGTGATTTTTCTTCTTTAATCTGTTATGATGGTGAATTACGATGATTGATTTTTCAAATATTGAACCTGCCTTGCATTCCTGGAATCAACTATTCTTGTTTATAATGTATTTTATATATTGTTATATTTGATTTGATAATATATTTTAAGCATTTTTACATCGATATTTATGAGTGATATTCTAAATTTTTTGATTTAAAAAAAATTTTCTTCTGTGTGCATGAGTGTGTGCATGTTGTCTTTGTCTGATTTAGGTTTCAGGGTAGTACTAACTTTGTAAAGTGCAGTAAGAAGTGTTTCATTCTCTTCAATTTTCAGTAGGATGGTTTGTGTATAATTAGGGTTAATATAGGAGGAGGGGCAAGATGACGGAGAAGTAGGAGACCCTGTTTCAACTGGTCCCCTAAGTGAGCTAGTTATCTATCAGAACACTCTGAACACCCAAGAACTTGCCTGAGATGTAGGATTATACACTGCTGGATCTCTATGGGAGCAGAAGTCATCATTGGAAAGGTATAGTGGAGTGGGAATCAGAGGAAAAACAGAAGGGGAGGGAGCTACCAGAAGCAACCCATTGGAAAGTAATGCCCCAATACAAAAGTGCCCTGTGATTGGGGACCAGCATTAACTTGGAGTCTGGTTAAAAGAACTCAAAAAGAGCAAAAGATCTTAAGGGGCAGCTGGTGGAATTGGGCAGTCATAGGCTTGGGCCTAAGCCCACGGTCCCAGGATGGCCACTGCTGGTGGCCACCCATGCCAGAAAGAGTGTGGTGGAGCCCCTGGTGTTGCTTGGCTAGCATCATGCCTCAGCTGGGCACACTCCTGCCCCAACAGGAGGGAATCTGGTGACGGTACCAGCCTGTACTCCCTAGAACTTTAGTGCACTGTGAAAGCTGGGTCTGACCCACTTCCCGCCTATGGCTGAGAAAGCTTCATCCTGGCACTAACCAGTGATCTCTAGGACTAGAAGATGGTCTGGCCTTTCCTAGTAGGAGTCAAAAAGAACTCAGTGCAATCTCCTGTGGTGGCAACCTGAAGTCTGGACCCCAGATAGTAGTCCCGGCAAAAGAAGCCACTGGAAGTGGACTACCTGGACCAATATCACTCATGGTTTTAGTGTCACGGGGTTGTAGAGACAAGCAGGTGCTTTTGGTAACACCTGAGATGGTGGATCAGGATGTGTTCTGCCTGTGGAAGTTTACATGGCTCAGCAGAGTTTGCAGAGGGGGATTCTGTGTGTTCTGGACCACCCAGAGGGGGGCAGACTGAGCCTTCTCTCTGAGGCAGAGGTCTGGGTGCCATTTGATTTCCACTAAACCTCCTAAAAGCTGCAAAAAGCTGCAAAGAAAAAACCTCCAGAGAACAAAATCCTGAAAAACTGGTTTCTACAGAGCCCAGCTCCTTGAAAAGGGGCAGGAGGACTCAACTCAAGCAAGACTGCCTGAAAAACTATGAGGCAGGACTCTCCTCCAGAAAGCCAGACAAAAGAATGAGAGGACAACCACCACAGGGTCCCCATAAAATTGTAAAACCCCAACATCAGGGAAAAACAATATATTAAGCTCCTGGTATTGCCCTATAACTTGTATATTTCATAGATACAACTTTTATTTTTAATTCTTTCTCACTATTCTTGTTCTTTCTAAAATTTTTTAACCTACTTACCATTACAGCTAAGGGTTAAATACAACATATTCCATAATAAGCTTTTAACCTGAACTTTTTTCATACATTTACATGTGTTTTTTTTTCTATTTTTTAATATATATATATAGATAGATAGATATAGATATAGACAGATATAGATAGATATAGATATAGATATAGATATAGATATAGATATAAGCTTCAAGGTAATCCTCTTTCCCCAATCAATAACACCTATATATAAACCAGTTTTAATCTCCCTTTTTCTCTGGAAAGTTGAGTCCTTTAACAAGATATCAAGATACACCCAGGAAGAATCAAAATAATCTTCTTTGCCCACACAGAATTTATAATCACCCTCCCATCTTTTTCTTCTGTCGGTGTTTCTGTGTATTTGTTTCTGTTCTGGTATTATATAAATTTTATACTTGGGGTTCATTTTGGCTAGGTACTTTTCTTTTTTTCCTTGTCATTTACTTTTGTTGGTCTTTTCATTTGTTTGTTTTTATTTGTATACTTTATAAATCCTACCTTCGGGGCCCATTCTGGTTGGGACTTCTCTCTCTCTCTCTCTCTTTCATTCTTTCTTTCTTTCTTTTTTTTTTTTTTCTTTTTGGTGGTGACTTCAAATTGCTCAGAAGCATTCCAGGGTGCACCTTGCCTGGATCACAGCTGAATATTCAGCTACACATTACCTCAACCACCTCTCACTTTTCCTCTGAAAAGGAACACCTAAAAGAGGAAAAATTCAGAGACTGTGCCCTCTGCCACAGAACTATTGGATATGGACATAAATAGTATGCCAGAAAGGGAATTCAGAGTAACAGTTATCAAGGCAATGGTTAGGTTGGAGAAAACCATTAGTGACAACATGGAATCAATTAGGACAGAAGTGTAAGCCACCCATGAAGAAGTTAAAAATGCTATCAATGAGATCCAATGTAATCTAAATACTCTGACAGCTATGGTAACAGAGGCAGAAGATAGAATTAGTGATCTAGAGGACAAACTGATAGAGAAAAAGAATCAGGAGGAGGCCTGGAACAAACAGCTTAGAAATCACAGAAACAGAATTAGGGAAATAAATGACATCATGAGACATTCCAGCCTCAGAGTTATTGGGATCCATGATGGAGAGGAGAAAGAAAGAAGACAAGAAGTTGAACAAATTCTCCATGAAAATTTTCCCAATCTGGGGAATGGACCCAGCATTCCTGTCACAGAGGTATAAAGAACACCCCTCAAGATCAACAAATCTAGAAAGACCTTAAGGCACTTGAATGTGAGACTGACTAATCATAATTTTAGACCAGAGCTTTTGAGAGAAGCTAGAGGGAAGAGATTCCTTACAGAGGAAGATCCATCAGAATAATGTCAGACCACCTCCACAGAAACCTGAGAAGCCAGAAAGGGGTGGCAGGACATATTTAGGGCACCAAATGAGAACATGGAGCCAAGAATACTTTCTCCAGCAAGGCTGACATTCAGAATGGATGGAAAGATAAAGAGAATCCAAGACCGGCAAGGTTTAAAAGAGACTGTGACCACCAAACTGGTACAACAAGAAATATTAAAGAAATATTTCTATAAAAGAAGAAAGAACCCAAGAGTGTCCTTGGTCAGAAATTTACAGAGACAATTTATAGAAACAAGGACTTCACAGACAACATGATGTCAATAAAAACATATCTTTCAATAATAACTCTCAATGTGCACAGCCTAAATGCTCCCATATAATGGTAGAGGGTTGCAGATGGGATAAAATGACAGGACCCGTCCATATGTTGTCTACAAGAGACGCATTTGAAACCTAAGGAAATATCCAGACAATGTGAAGGGATGGAAAACCATCTTTCATGCCAATGGCCTCAAAAGAAAGCTGGGGTAGTGATTCTCTTACCAGATAAATTAGATTTTAAACTAAAGACTATAGTCAGAGATAAAGAAGGACACTACATCATTCTTAAAGGGTCTATCCACCAAGAAGATCTAACAATTGCAAATATTTATGCCCCTAAATTGGGAGTAGCCAACTACATAACACAATTGTTAATCAAGATAAAGGGTCATATTGATATGACTGCATTAATAGTAGGGGAACTAACATGCCACCGTCAGTAACAGACTGATCATCCAAGCAGAAAATCAATAAAGAAACAAGAGCATTGAATGACACTTTGGACCAGATGGACCTCAGAGATATATACAGAACATTCCACCCTAAAACAACAAAATGCTCATTCTTCTTGAGTGCACCTGAAGCTTTCTCTAGAATTGAACACATACTGTGTCACAAATCAGGGCTCAACAAATACCAAAGATTGAGATTATTCCTTGCATATTCTCAGATCACAATGCCTTGAAACTGGAACTCAACCACAAGAAAAAGTTTGGAAGGAATTCAAACACTTGAAAGCTAAAGACCACCCTGCTTAAGAATGTTTGGATCAACCAAGAAATCAAAAAACTTAATCAAGTCATGGAAACCAATGAGAATGAAGACACTTCAGTCCAAAACCTATGGGATACAGCCAAGGCAGTCCTAAGGGGGAAATACATTGCCATCCAGGCCCCTTTCAAAAAAAAAAAAAAAATCCAGAATACACCAGCTCTCTTTACACCTTAAAGAACTGGGGAATCAACAACAAATTAAGCCAGTCCCACACACAAGAAGGGAACTAAGACAAGAGTAGAGATCAATCAGTTAGAAATCAGAGATAGAACATCTCAAAAAAACTAGAAGGTGGTCATTGGAAGGAATTGATAAGATTGATAAAACCTCTGGCCAGACTAATCCAAAAGAACAGAGTAAGGACCCCGATCAAGAAAGTTAGGAATGAAAGGGGAGAGGTCATGACTAACACCAAGGAAATAGAAAGAATCATCAGAAATTACTACCAACAGGTATATGCTAATAAATTAAGCAGCCTAGAAGAAGTGGATGCATTCCTGGAAACCTATAAACTTCCAAAACTGTATCAGGAAGAAATTGACAACCTGAATAGACCAGTATCTAGCAATGAGATTGAAGCAGTGATCAAAAACCCTCCAAAAAGCAAGAACCCAGGACCTGCGAGATTCCCTGGGGAATTCTACCAAACATTCAAAGACACAATAATACCTGTCCTCCTGAAGCTGTTTCGAAAAATAGAAACAAAAGGAAAACTTCCAGACTCTTTCTATGAAGACAGCATCACCTTGATCCCTAAACCAGGCAAAGACCCCATGAAAAAGGTGAATTTCAGATCAATATCCCTGATGAATATGGATGCCAAGATTCTCAACAAGATCTTAGCTAATAGGGTCCAGCAGTACATTAACAATATTATCCACCAAGACCAGGTGGGATTCATCCTTGAGATGTAAGGGTGGTTCAACATTTACAAATCAATCAATGTGATAGAACAAGTCAATAAGAGAAGAGAGAAGAACCAGATGGTCCTCTCAATTGATGCAGAAAAGCATTTGACAAGATACAACATCTGTTCCTGATTAAAATGATTCAAAGTGTAGAGATAGAGGAAACATTCCTCAACTTTATAAAATCTATCAATGAAAAACCCACAGCGAATATCATCCTTAATGGGGAAAAGCAGACAGCCTTCCCTTTGAGATCCAAAACATGATAAGGATATCCACTTTCACCATTGTTGTTCAACATAGTAATAGAAGGCCTAGCAACAGCCATCAGAGAGCAAAAAGGAAAAAAAAAAAAGGTATTCAAATTGACAAAGAATAAGTCAAACTCTCTCTCTCTTTGCAGATGACATGATGCCTATACGGAACACCCAAAACTCTCTACCCCCAAAATATGAGAACTCATACAGCTATTCAGTAATGATACAAAGGATGGATACAAAATCAATGTACAGAAATCAGTTGCTTTCTTATATGCTAACAATGCAAGTATAACAAGGGAAATTAGAGAATCAATTCCATTTACTATAGCACCAAGAACCATAAGATACCTGGGAATAAACCTAGCCAAAGAGGTAAAGGATCTGTACTCAAGAACTACAGAACACTCATGAAAGAAATTGAAGAAGACACAAAAAGATGGAAGACCATACCATGCTCTTGGATGAGAAGGATAAACATTGTTAAAATGTCTATACTGCCTAGAGCCATCTATACTTTCAATGCCATACGATCGAAATTGCACCAGCAATTTTCAATGAGCTGGAACAAACAATCCTAAAATTTGTATGGAACCAGAAGAGAGCCCTAATTGCTAAGGAAATATTGAAGAAGAAAAACAAAACTGGGGGCATCACGTTGCCTGATTTCAAGCTTTACTACAAAGCTGTGATCACCAAGACAGTATGGTACTGGCACAACAACAGACACATCAACCAGTGGAACAGAGTAAAGAGCCCAGAAATGGACCCTTCAACTTTACGGTCAGTTAATCTTTGACAAAGCAGGAAAAAAAATATCCAGTGGAAAAAAGAGTCTCTTCAATAAATGGTGCTGGGAAAATTGGGCAGCTATGTGTAGAAGAATGAAACTTGACCATTCTCTACACCATACACAAAGATAAACTCAAAATGGATTAAGACCTCAACATCAGGCAGGAATCCATCAGAATCCTAGAGGACAACCTAGGCAGTAACCTCTTCGACATTGGCCACAGCAACTTCTTTCAAAATATGTCTCCAAAAGCAAAGGAAACAAAAGCGAAAATGAACTTTTGAGACTTCATCAAGATCAAAAGCTTCTGAACAGCAAAGGAAACAGTCAACAAAGCATAGAGGCAACCCACGGAATGGGAGAAGTTATTCTCAAATGACACTACAGACAAACGGCTGATGTCCAAGATCTATAAAGAACTCTCAAAATCAACACACACAAGACGGATAACCATGTCAAAAAATGGGCTGAAGACATGAATAGATACTTCTCCAAAGAAGACATACAAATGGCTAACATACATATTAAAAAATGTTCATCATCATTAGCCATCAGGGAGATTTAAATCAAAACCACACTGAGATACCTCCTTACACCAGTTAGAATGGTCAAAATTAACAAGACAGTAAACAAGAAGTGTTGGAGAGGATGTGGAGAAAGGGGAACACTCTTACACTGTTGGTGGGAATGCAAGTTGGTGCAGCCACTTCGGAAAACAGTGTGGAGATTCCTTATGAAATTAAAAATAGAGCTACCCCATGACCCTGTAATTGCATTACTGGTTATTTACCCCAAAGATACAGATGTAGTGAAAAGAAGGGCTATCTGTATCCCAATGTTCATAGCAGCAATGATCACAGTTGCCAAACTGTGGAAAGAACCAAGATACCCTTCAATGGATGAATGGTTAAAGAAGATATGGTCCATATATACAATGGGGTATTATGTCTCCATCAGAAAGGATGAGTACCCAACTTTTGTATCAACATGGATGGGACTGGAAGAGATTATGTGAGGGAAATAAGTCAAACAGAGAGAGTAAATTATATGGTTTCACTTACTTCTGGAGCATAAGGAATAACATGGGGGACATTGGGAGATGTAGCAGAAGTGAAATGGGGGAAATTGGTGGGGAAAATGAAGTATGAGAGACTGTGGACTCTGAGAAACAAACTGAGGGTTGGAGGGGAGAGGGGTTGGAGGTTGTGTTAGCCTGGTGGTGTGTATTATGGAGGGCATGTATTGCATGGAGCACTGGGTGTGTTGCTAAACAATGAATTTTGGAACACTGAAATAAAATAAAATAAGATTTAGAAAAATTGGGGTTAACCTTTTTAAAAAGTTTTTATTCAAGTTCTAGTTAATGTAGAGTGTAATACTAGTTTCAGATAAAAAATATAGTGATTCACCACTTCCATACAGCACCTGGTGCTCATCACAACAAGTAGACTCCTGAATGCCCATCACCTATTTTACCCACTTCCCCACAACTTCCCCTCTGGCAACCATCGGTTTGTTCTCTATAGTTAAGAATATGTTTCTTGGTTTCTCTCTCTTTCCCTCTCTTTGCTCATTTATTTTGTTTCTTAAATTACACATATGAGTGAAATCATATGGCATTTGACTTCTGACTGCCTTACTTCACTTAGCATAATACTCTCTAGCTCCATCTATGTTGCAGCAAATGGCAAGATTTCATTCTTTTTATGGCTGAATAATATTCCATTATATTCCATTAATATTCCATTGTGTATTATAATATTTCATTGTATATAAATTCCATTATATATATATATAATATCCCACTATATAGATAGATATAAATATAGATGATATAGATAGATATAGATATAGATATAGATATAGATATAGATAGATATAGATTCACATCTTCCTTTCCATTCATCAGTCATTAGACACCTGGACTTTTCCCGTTATTTAGCTATGGTATATAATGTTGCTATAAACATATAAACATCAGGGTACCTGTTTCCCTTTGCATTAATATCTTTGTATTCTTTGGGTAAATCCTTAGTAGTGAAATTGCTGGATTGTGTGGTAGTTTTAATTTTAAATTTTTGAGGAATCTTCATACTGTTCTACAGTGTCTGCACTAGTTTGCAAAACTGAAATAGGAAGAAATAACAAATTGAATAGATTAATAACCAGTGGGAAAAAATGAATCAGTAATCAAAAAACTCCCCCAAAATAAGAGAGCTTCATTGGCAAATTCTACCAAATACTTAAAGTTAATACATATTGTTGTTGTTGTTATTGTTGTTGTTTGATAAATGTTTTTACAAGTATTTTATGTTTTTTGATGCTATAGAAAATGGAAGTTAAAACATTTATTTTCCAATAGTTTGCTGTTAATATAAAAAATACAATTAATTTGTGTATCTGGATTGCTCAGTCAGTTAAACATCTGCCTTCAGCTAAGATCATGATCCTGGGGTCCCTGGATTGAGCCACACATTGGGCTCCCTGCTCATTGGGGGGTCTGCTTCTCAACCTTTCCATCTGTCTGACACTCCATCTGCTTGTGCTTTCTCTCTCTCAAATAAATAAATACAAAATAAACAAAATACAATTAATTTTTATATAATCATCTTGTATGGTATGACCTTGGTAAATTATTTTACTAGTCCTAATGGCTGAAAATACTCTAGTCTTTCCCACATACTCACATAATTTACAAATAGAGACCATTTTACTTCTTTTCTAATCTTTATGTCTTTTCTCTTTTTTTTTGAATTTTCTTTTATTTTTTTTTTCAGTTTTCCAAAATTCATTGCTTATACACCACACCCAGTGCTCCATGCAATACATGCCTTCCATAATACCCACCACCAGGCTCACCCCCCCACCCCAAACCCTCAATTTGTTTCTCAGAGTCCACAGTCTTTCATGGTTTGTCTCCCCTCCAATTTTCCCCTACTCACTTCTTTTCTCCTTCTCCCAATGTCTTGTGTGTTAT
Source organism: Lontra canadensis (assembly GCF_010015895.1). Taxonomy (NCBI): domain Eukaryota; kingdom Metazoa; phylum Chordata; class Mammalia; order Carnivora; family Mustelidae; genus Lontra; species Lontra canadensis. The sequence goes on along the minus strand of NW_022631094.1, from coordinate 7,486,105 downwards.
TACTTATGGTCGACAAGTGAAACCATATGATAATTGACTCTCTCTTCTTGATATTTCATGTTGAGTTAATACTTATTCTTATTAAACAATTCAAAAAATAGTAAAGGAAGGACAACTTTCAAATTCATTTTATGAGGCCAGCATTACCCTGATACCAAAACCAGGAGAACTACAGACCAATATGCTTAATGAACAGAGATGCGAAAATTCTTAATAAAATACTACCAAACCAAATACAGCAATACATGAAAAGAATCATTCATTACCATCAGGTGGAGTTTATTCTTGGGTTCTAGGGTGGTTCAATATTTGCAAATTAATCAATGTGATATATCACATTAATAAAAGAAACTGTAAGAATCATATGATCATTTCAATAAATGCAGAAAAAGCATTTGACAAAGTGCAACATTCATTCATGATAAAAACTGTCAACAAAGTAGGTCTGGAGGGAACATACCTCAACATAATAAAGGTCATCTATGAAAAATCCACAGCTAATATCATCCTCTACAGTCAAGAACAACACAGGGATGTTCACTCTTACCACTTTAATTTAGCATAATGCTAAATGTCCTTGCCACAGCAATCTGACAACAAAAAGAAACACAATGATTCATATTGGCATGGAAGAAGTCAAACTTTCACTATTTGCAGGCAACATGATGTAGAAAACCTGGAAGAATCCACCAAAAAATTTCTAGAACTGCTAAATGAATTCCATAAAGTTGCAGCATACAAAATCAACTCTGGAAATCTGTTGTATTTCTATACACAAATAATGAAGTAGCAGAAAGAGAAATTAAGGGATTAATTTTTTTGAAAAAAAAATTAGAATTCTTCAGTGAAATCATATGGTGACAGATTTGTTTTTTGGGAGTCTTTCAATTAAAATTCAATCTGCTTAATAGTTATAGGGCTATACAAATTATATATTATAAGTAGTTATATTCATAAGGTGAGTTGTAGTTTGTGTTTTTTAAGGAACTGATTTATTTTATCTAAACTGTCAAATGGTATATGTAGTTTTATTGTATTCCTTTTGATGTCTGCAAGATATATAGTAATATTCCCTGTTACTTACATATCTAGTAAGACAAGAAAAGAGAGGAAACACAAATGCTAATATCGGGAATATAGATATGTCTTCTTAAAGAGCTGGCTCTTTGTTTCATTAAGTCTATTTTTGTTTGTTTTGTTTTGTTTTCAGTTTTGCTGAGTTCTGCTCACATCTTTTTATTTCTTTTCCTTTGCTTCCTTTGAGTTTATTTGTTCTTTTTCACGGTGCTTGAAATGAGAGTTTAGATTATTGATTTGAGAGGAAAGTCTCAAATCAATATACATTTAAATATAAACTATATTATTAAATTATATATTAAATATACATTTAATGTTATAGATTTTACCTTCAGCACTGCCTACCTGTGTACTATAAGTTTTAATTTATTACATTTTGTTTTTTTATCATTTTTTAAAATTTATTTTCAGCATAACAGTATTCATTGTTTTGTACCACACCCAGTGCTCCATACAATCCGTGCCCTCTGTAATACCCACCACCTGGTTCCCCCAACCTCCCACCCCCCCACCTCTTCAAACCCTTCAGATTGTTTTTCAGAGTCCATAGTCTCTCATTGTTCACCTCCCCTTCCAATTTCCTCCAACTCCCTTCTCCTAACTCCCCATGTCCTCCATGCTATTTGTTTTTCATTTAGTTTAATGAATTTTACAAATTTTCCTTTGAGGGTTATTTTACCAATGGATTATATAAATGTACCATGCACTTTCCAAGTGTTTAGATATTTTCTTGTTATTTGTCATTCATTTCTAGTTTGCCCTTTCTGGTCAAAGAACACAATTTGTATGATTCCAGTTCTTTTGAAGTTGCTCAGAATATGGTCTATATTGGTATGTATTTTTTTGGTACTTGAGAATGTATTTTGTTGTTGTGGGTTGGAGTGTCCTATAAGTGTCTTTAGATCCTGCTAGTTGAAGGTATTTGCTGTGTTCTTTTAGTTACTTGATCTTTTTCTGCAGTGGTTTATCAATAACTGTGAGAGGAGTATTGAAGTATTCAAGAATAATTGTGGTTTTCTTTTTTTCTCCTTTCAATTCTATCAATTTTTGCCTTGGGTGATTTGCACCTTTTTTGTTTAGTTCCTATGCATATATGATTGCTATGTATTCTTTGTGGATTGACATTTTTATCAGCATGTAATGTTCCTTTTTGTTTTTGTTAATCTACTTTGGCTAATGTTAATATAGTTATTTCTGCTTTGTTTTCATTATTGAGTGTTTACTGGATATACACATATGTATATGTATATTTTAATTCACTCCATTTCAACCTGTCTATATTGTTAATTTGGATTGAGTTTCCTGTAGATGGCATATAGATGAATCATGATTTAAAAATCCACTCTGCCAATTTCTTTCTGTTAAATAATGTATTTAGACAATTTAGAGCTAATGTAATTACTGTCGTGTAAGGGCTTAAGTCTTCTGATTTACATGATAATTTTTTTAATTTATTTTTTTTCTTTCTTTAAAATTTAGGTCTGTATTTGGTTTTGATTTTTATGTATTTATTTGAGAGAGAGACAGAGAGTGCAGAAACAGGTGGAGGGGCAGAGGGACAAGCCAACTCCCTACTGAGCACAGAGACTGATGTGGGGTTCAATCACAGGACTCCGAGATCATGATCTGAGCTGAAGCTGGACACTTAACTGACTGAGCCACCCAGGGCCCCCAAAGCTGTATTTTTTTTAAAACAGTTTTAGGTTCTTAGCAAAACTGAGGTAAATGTATATATCTCCCATGTAATTCCTGACCCCAAACATGAACATCCTCTTCTACTATCAACATCCTCTACCAGAGTGGTACATTTGTAGCAGTTAATGAATATACACTGGCACATCATAATCATTCTAAGTCCATAGTTTACATCATGGCCTTCTTTTGTTGTTGTACATTCAATGTGTTTGAGAAAATGTATAAAGACTTACATCCACCATTATAGTATCTTACACAATGTTTTTACTGTCCTAAAAACCATCTGTGCTCCATCTACTTATCTTTCTCCCCCCCCCCCAAATTCCTGGCAACCACAGATCTTCTTGTCTTCATAATTTTGCCTTTTCCAGATTGTCATATAGTTGTAATCAGACAGTATGAGGTCTTTCGTAACTGCCTTATTTCACTTAGTAATGGTAATTATAAACAACGTTGCTATAAATATCCATAGGCAGGTTTTTGTGTGGACATAAGTTTCAACTCCTTTGGATAACTCTAGTGTGGTTGTTGCACCATACAGTAAGAATATGTTTAGTTTTATAAGAACTCACCAAACCATTTGTAAAGTAGTATACCATTTTGCATTCCCAACAATGTATTTGAATTTTTGTTGCTTCATATCCTCACCAATCAGTGTTCTGGATTTTGGCTATTCAAACAGATCAAACAGATATTGCAATTTTACTGTATTTTATTTTTTAAAGATTTTATTTATTTATTTGACAGAGAGATCACAAGTGGGCAGAGAGGCAGGCAGAGAGAGAGGGGGATGCAGGCTCCCTGCTTAGCAGAAAGCCCAATGTGGGGCTTGATCCCAGGACCCATAGATCATGACCTGAGCTGAAGGCAGAGCCTTAAACTACTGAGCCACCCAGGAGCCCCAAATATTACAATTTTAAATATGCATTTGCCTGATGACAAATAATATGGAGAACCTTTTCATAGTTTATTTGCCATCTGAATATCTTCTTTGGTGAGGTGCCTGTTAAGGTCTTGGCTTATTTTTTAATTGAGCTATTTGTTTTCTTATTGTTTAGTTTTAATTCTTGTATAGTTTGGATAGAAGCTTTTTATCAGATACAGTTTTTTGAAAACATTTTCTCCCAGTATGTGGCTTACCTTCTCATTGTGTCAACATTTTCTTTTGCAAAGCAAATGTTTTTATTTTTAATGAAGTACAGCTTATCAATGATTTCTTTCATGGATTATGCCTTTGATGTTGTACCTAGTAAGTCATCACCATACCCAAGGTCATTGAGCATTTCCTCTATGTTAGTTTTTAGGAATTTTATAGTTTTACATTTTACATTTAGGTCTGTGTGTCCATTATGAGGTATTTTTGTGAAGGGTGTACTATCTGTATCTTTTGTATGTGGATGTCTAATTTCAGTAACCATTAGTTGAAAAGACTATTTTGATATATTGTATTGTCATTGCTAATTTTGATACATTATACTGTCACTTTATCAAGGATCAATTTATGCAAGTCTACCTTTTGTCTTTCTATTCTATTCCATTGATCTATTTTTCTCTTCTTTCACAAATACTACATTGTCTTGGTTACTGTAGTTTTTTTAGTGAGTATTGAAATTAGGTAATGTTTGTCCTCCAAATTTATTCTCCTTCAATATTGTGTTGGGTATTATTTTTTGTTGTTGCCTCCCTATATAAACTTTGGGATCAGTTTATCAATAGACACAAAATAACTTGATAGGATAACATTGATTGCAACTACGTTGAATTTATAGATCAATTTGAGTGGAAAGAACATCTAGAAAATAGTGAGTCTCCCTATCTATGAACAAGGAATGTCTCTCCATTAATTAAGTTCTTCTTAATTTTATTCATCAGATATTTGTAGTTTTCCTCATATAGATTTGTACATACTTTGACATATACCTAAGTATTTCTTTTCAGGGTGTGGATATAAATGTTATTGTATTTTTAACTTCAAATTCCACTTGTTAATTGCTGCCATATAGGAAAGAAATTGACTTTTGTATATTATCATGGAACCCTCCTATATTTGCTAATTAGTTTTATAATTTTTTTAGTTAATTCCTTCTGATTTTCTACACAGATTATCATACCACCTGAAACAAAGGTAGTTTTATTTCTTTTCTCCCAATCTGTATGTATTTTATTTCCTTTTCTTGTCTTATTGGATTAGTAGGAATTTCTTTATGATTTTGAAATGCCATGGTGTGAGGGAATATCTTTACCTAGTACCTGGTCTTAGCAGAAAAGCTTTACGTTTCTTACCATAAAATATGATGTTAGCTATAATTACCTGTGGATGTCTTTTATTAAGTTTAGGTAGTTACCCTTTACTTTTAGTTTATTGAAAATATTTATCATAAATAGATGTTAGATTATTTTGCCAAGGATTTTTTGCTTCTATGGCCTTAGAGATATTGCTTATAGTTTTCTTTTCTTGGAAGGTATTCATCTGGTGTTGTTACTAGGATAATGCTGTCCTTATGGAATGAGTTAGGAACTAGTTCCAGTTCTATGTTCCAGAAGGAATTGTAAAAAAAATCAGTATAAATTCTTTCTTAAAAATTTGGTGGACTTCACCAACTAAACAATTATAAATTCAATTTCTATAAAGCATATAAGTCTGGGCAGATTATATAATTCTTCTTCTGTATTTTGATAGATTGTGCTGTTAAAGGGCTTTGTCCATTTAATCTAGTGGATAGTGGGTATAAAATTGTTTATAAGATTATTTTATTGTCCTTAATGTATATGAGATCAATAGTGATGGCCCTATTTCATTTCTGTGTTATGAATTTGTATCTTCTCTCTTCTTCTATTAGTTAACCGGCTAGAAGTTTATTAATTATACTGATCTCTTTCAACCACCTTTTTATTTCACCGATTTTGTCAGTGAATTACTTGCTTATAATTTCATTGATTTCTGCTCTAATTTTTATTATTCATTTTCTTCTTACTTTAGTTTTCACATGTTCTTTTTTCTAATTTCCAATGTTGGAAGCTTACATTATTAATATTAAAAAATCAGCTATATTTAAATATAAAATATAAACTGTGAAAACTTAAAATATACAATGAAATCATTAGATACATGGTATATTGAAAATGTTTACTACAATTAGGTTAGCTAACGTAACCTTCATCTAACTTAATTACCATTTTATTCTTGCTGTTTTGGTGAAAACAATAAAGCTCTACTTTTATAACAACTTTCAAGTATACAATACAGTATTTTTTAAAAGATTTTATTTATTTGACACAGAGAAACACAGCAAAAGAGGGAACACAAGCAGAGGGGATGGAAGAAGGAGGAGCAGGCTACCCGTAGAGCAGGGAGCCTGATGTGGGCTCAAACCCAGGACTCTGGGATCATGACCTGAGCTGGAGGCAGATACTTAAAGACTGAGTCACCCAGGCACCTCCAATACAGTATTGTTAACTATAGTGTTCATACTGTATATTTGATCTTTGGAACTTATTCATATTATAACTTAAATTTTGGATCTTTTGAAAAATATCTCCCAATTTCCCCCACCATTCAGCCTCTAGTAACCACCATTCCATTCTCTGATTCTATCAGTTTGATGCTTTTAGATTCCACGTATAATTGATATCCTTCATACTGTTTTCCAAAATGGCTATACAAATTATATTCCCACAACCAGTGCAAAATTGTTACCTTTTCTCCATATCCTTGCCAACACTTCCTATCTCTTACCTTTTTGATATAACTAAACAACAGGTGTGAGGCGATGTCATATTTGCAGTTTTGAATTGAAGTTTCCTGGTAATTACTGACATTAAACTTTTTTGTTTTCCATATATCTATTGACCTTTAAATATGTTGTCTTTGGAAAATTGTCTATTCAGTTCCTCTACCCATTATTTAGTCAGATTTTTTGTGTTCTTTTTGCTATTGAGTTGTATAAATTCCTTATGTATTTTGATCATTAACCTTTAAAGGATATGTGTTTTGCAAATATTTTTTTCCCACACTGTAGGTTGCCTTTTAATTTTGTTGATTGTTCCTTGTGCTGTGCACACCTTTTTAGTTTGATATAGTACCACTTATTTAATTTGCTTTGTTGCTGTGCTTTTGGTGCCATACTCCAAAAAATCATGGTCTATACCAATGCCCAGCTTTTCTTTAAGGTGTTTTCTTCAAGGTGTTTTACAATTTGAGTCTTATGTTTAAGTTTTAACTGATTTTGAGTTAATGTTTTTGAGTTGTATAATATAGGGGTCCAATTTCTTTTTTTTTTTAGAGATTTATTTATTTATTTGACAGACAGAAATCACAAGGAGGCAGAGAGGCAGGCAGAGAGAGAGGAGGAAGCAGGATCCCCGCTGAGCAGAGAGCCTGATGCGGGGCTTGATCCCAGGACCCTGGGATCATGACCCGAGCCAAAGGCAGAGACTTTAACTTACTGAGCCACCCAGGTGCCCCTATAGGGGTCCAATTTCATTCTTTTGCATGTGATTATCTAGTTTTTCTAATACCATATATTGAACAGACTATCCTTTATCGAATATTCATGCATCCCTTGTCAAATATTATTTGACCATATATGTGACAATTTATTTCTGGGCTCTCAATTCTGTTCCATTAGTCTATGTGTATATTTTTGAGGTAGTTTCTGACTGCTTTGATTACTATAATATTGTAATACAGTTTATTTAATTGTCATAGTTACTTGACTGTAAAGCAGCCAATTTTTTCACTATATTATCTTGAAACCCCAGTATCTGTGTTTAAATAAACATTTTTACTTTAATATTATATCTTTCTCATTTTAAGGAATGAAATTGTCCTCAGAGGACAAGGGAAGCAGTCTAGGGAGGCTTTCAGTTGTACAATATATACACAAAAGTTAAATTTTTATTTCTATGGGAAACATAAGAGAGAATAGACAGATTATTTAGTAAATCTAATCTATGTATATAGAAAATCCAAATATTCAAACACCTCTCACCTTTCTCTCTTTCTTTTTTTTTCTTTCTTCCTTCTTTCCTTCCTTCATTCCTTCCTCCCTTCCTTCCTTCCTCGCTTTCTCTTTCTTTCTTTCTTTCTTTGTTTTTCTTTCTTCTTTTTTCTTGACATGATTTTATTTTTACTAGACAATTGCTGAAAGTATCATTTAAGAATCCAGCAACCGTAACTGTGCCTCCTCCCCCAAAAAAGTTTTGGACTACTTTATAACATCAAGACCTCAAGAAAAACTAATAAAAAATATAAAAAAAAAACTAATAAAAAACTAATAAAAATAAAGAGAAGAGCAAATTTATAAGTGAATATGGGCACACTTACTGTCTTATAATATAAAATTATTTATTAAACCACAGATCTGGTATTTTTGATGCTTACAACTATTCAGTAGAGGGGGAATCAAATTTTCAGAAGTGGAATTGGGAGCTAAGAAGCAAAATTCTGCAAATTCAACCTGGACACACATCAAGCTGCCAGTGAAGCAAGTCTACCTAGGCCTGGAAAAATTGTCTAGAACTTTGTTCTTAATCCTTTCCTTCTGTGATGCACAAGAAAGAGGCCATTATATGCCTTCTTGATTCCCATGAGTGTAGACAAATTTGATAAACAACAACAACAAAAAGACTTCACATGGAAGAAAAACATTAAAATATAAGAATTTTTAATTATATTAATTATTGATGTTCCATCAGTAATAATCACTCACAAAGAAAATAAGGAAATTACTTCATGTTGTGTATGTACCCTTTTAACTGTACTAAACCACAACATGTCAAAAGAGGAACACAGATTGTTATATGAGTTCATAGGGAAAGCTATTGCCTCCTTCCTATAGTTTCATGCATATTTAAATAAGACTAATTCTGCCCTTTGAAGAATCTCAAAATATTTTGCCTAGATGACAGAGAAGGAAGACTATTCCTGGCAGAATAAAGTTTCTTACACAAAGGAAAATAAATTCTCATATAATGTTTGAAAGTCAGTGTGACTGCTCCCTTATATAATGTACTATACATGAGAAGTAATTATGGAAAAATAATACAAGACAAAATGGCAAAGCCTTATTTGATTTGTTGCTCATTTGCTATCACTAAGAATTGAATATAATAGAACTTTGAAAACATGGATTTGAACTGAGTGGTTCCACTCATATGGAAATTTTTAAAATAAATACTTTGGAAAAGTTTTGAAGGTTTGCAATAATTTGAAAAAAACTCATCAGTGAGCTACATAGCCTAGAGATAGGAAGAAAGAAAGAAAGAAAGAAAGAAAGAAAGAAAGAAAGAAAGAAAGAAAATGGGAGAAAAAAAAGAAAGAAAAAAAGAAAGTTAGTTATGTCCTAAATGTAAAAATATATGTTGATATTTGTCTGTTTTATCATTTGCTATCATAAAAATATATTCAAGTCTATCATGTAAAGTTAAAATGTATTAAAAGTTATGCACAGAAACAGAGACATGGTGTCATTTGCAGTTCAGAGAAGTATAAGCAGACATAAAGATCAGTGTTAAATTATAACTGCATAAAATTAACTGTATGTACTACTGTAATATTTTTGTAGACACCTCTTGTTGCTATTGTGGTGAGATCAATTGCTATGAGTATTCATTTGAAAGTTTATTCACTCATTTTAAAAAATCCCATGTGCCATGGAGGAACAATTCCTCTTTTCAGGCAATTACAGTTAATATTCTATTTTTCACTGAGGAAGAATTAAAAATAAATATACTATATGCTTTAGATTTTTTCCCTAAGCAAACACTAGCTAACAGCTAACACAGAAAAGATATCTGGTGATCTGTTTGTATTTGATAAGTCAATTATCTTCTTTTCCTGCTGTTATCAAGCCCATGACTTTTATTTCTCTGCACTCTACTCCCTCATTATGACAGATAAAGGAAATAGGACACTGTGTTAGGAATAAAAAAGACACTGATTGGTTTTACAGATCAAAACCACATTGAGATACCACCTTACACCAGTCAGAATGGCAAAAATAAAAGGCAAGAAACAAAAAAAATGTTGGAGAGGATGGGGAGAATGGGCAACTATCTTACACTGTTGTTAGGAATGCAAGTTGGTATAGCCATTTTGGAAAACAGTGTGGATGTTCCTCAAAAAGTTAAAAAATAGAACTATCCTATGACCCAGCAATTGCACTACTGAGCATTTACCCCAAAGATATAGATGTAGTGAAAAGAAAGGCCATATGCACACCAATGTTCATAGCAGTGATGTCCACAATAGCCAAACTGTGGGAAGAGCTGAGATACCCTTCAACAGATGAATGGATAAAGATGATGTGGTCAATATATACAATGGAATAGTGCTCAGCCATCAGGAAGGATGAATACCCAACTTTTGCATAAACATGGGTGGTCCTGAAGGAGATTATGCTAAGGGAAATAAGTCAAGCAGAGAAAGTCAATTATCATATAGTTTCACTTACTTGTGGAACATAAGGAATAGCATGGAGGACATTAGGAGAAGGGAGGAAAAAATGAAAGGGGGGAAATCAAGGGGGAGATGAACCATGAGAAACTGTGGACTCCAAGAAACAAACTGAAGGTTTTAGAGGGGAGGGAGGTAGGGGGATGAGTTGGTCTGGTGATGAGTATTAAGGAGGGCACATATTCCATGAAGTACTGGGTGTTATATGTAAACAATGAACCTTGGAACACTACATCAAAAACTAATGATGTACGGTATGGTGACAAACATAACATAATAAAAAATAATAAAATAATAAAATAAAATGTTATTTTCCTAAGTGAAATAGCTCAAACAGGAAAAGACAATTATCATATGATTTCACTTATGTGTGGAATTTAAGAAACAAAACAAAGGATCATAGGTGAAGGAAGGGAAAAATAAAAATAAAATAAGATGAAATCAGAGAAGGAGACAAACCGTAAGAGACTCTTAACTATAGGAAACAAACTGAAGGTTGCTGGAGGGGAGGTGGGTAGAGGGATAGGGTAATTAGGTGATGGGCATTAAGGAGGGCTCATGATGTAATGACCACTGGGTGTTCTATGCAACTAATGACTCTCTGAACTCTACTTCTGAAATTAATAATACACTATATATTAATTAATTGAATTTAAAATTAAAATAAAATGTTATCTCCATCTTCTCCTGTGTTTTAAACACCTCAATATTAAATGCTGGATTTAAATACACACACACACACACACACACACACACACACACACACCATTATATTGCTTAAAACAGGTTAAAAATGTATACATTGAGACTATTTCCTTCAGTAATTCTCATATCAATATACTCCCATTGTTTTTGTACATACTAATTACAAGATAAAGTATTAGAAGAATGGAATAAGTGTAACTATAATGAATTAGAATAAAACAGTCTGGCAGTGAATTTTATCTTCTCTCAAATTTCCAAAACAGTAAAAAATCTAAATAAAATATATACCTATTAAAATAAATTAATTAAAATTTCATAGCAATGTCAGAATCAATCCAATAGCAGTCAAAATCCAAAGACAATGTCTGCTTTTTTTTAGATTATTTATTTATTTATTTGACAGAAAGAGATCACAAGTAGGCAGAGAGGCAGGAGGGGTGGGGGTGGGGTGGGAAGAAGGCTCCCTGCTGAGCAGAGTCCAATGCAGGGCTTGATCCCAGGACTCCCAAGCAGAGGCTTAACCCACTGAACCACGCAGGTGCCCCTGATGTCTTCTTTATCTGATGATAATCGTTTGCATCTAAAAAATTACTCTCTCTTTCTCTCTCTCTCTCTCTCTATATATATATATATACATATATACATATATACACACATATTATGCATATATACATATACATATACATACACATATACACATATATTTCCAAACATTATATCCAAGTAGAGGTTGTATTTCATAATCAGTAATTAAGATAAAAATTACATACTTTTACCAAATGAACAGAAAGCACTTGATTAAAGTGCTTTAAAAGTCCTTTCTATGATAAATGTAATAAAGTATTGCAACATATCTTTAATTAATCCAAAGAGAAAAAATACAATTGACCCTTTAACAACTCAGGATTTAGGGGTGTGAACCCTCCACACAGTTGAAAATTTGAGTATAACTTTTGACTCTCCAAAAACTTAACTACTGTAGCCTTCTATTGATGGAAAGCCTTAAAATAACATAAAAAGTTGATCAACACATATTTTGGATGTTATGTGTATTATATACTGTTCTTATAAAATAAGCCAGAGAAAAAATATTAAGAAAATAAGGAACATAAGTACATTTATAATACTATACTGCATTTATTGATAAATTTATATTGTCTAAACAGATAAGATGAATCATCTGTCAAAACCTACATCAATATTGTGTATTGTATGATACAAAAGACTGTAGACTTTATACATCTTACTAACACTAAACATCAAAGATGAAAAGATAACAAATGTAAAGATAATGTGAAAAAGAAATTTATATTTATTTATAGCTATAATAGTCTGTGTATTTTTTTTAAAGATTTTATTTATTTATTTGACAGAGAGAGATCACAAGTAGACGGAGAGGCAGGCAGAGAGAGAGAGAGAGGGAAGCAGGCTCCCTGCTGAGCAGAGAGCCCGATGCGGGACTCGATCCCAGGAACCTGAGATCATGACTGAGCCGAAGGCAGCGGCCTAACCCACTGAGCCACCCAGGCGCCCAATATAATAGTCTGTGTATTGATGATGACAAAACAATAGTATAATTGTTTCACCGTAGCCTCGCTATAGAGTTATAAATGAGCCATAAAATTTTTATATCAGACAGAATTATAGTTATATTCATAATAGAGTATTGGAAGCATTATTATTTAAAAAAGAAAGCACCTGTAATGATACACTGATACACAGTTTCTCCAGTTACGGGCTAGAGAGGCATACCAAATGGTAAGGTATTTGAAAGCAAAGTCATAAAATAGTAAGAGAACTAATACATTAGTAATTTTATGTTAAATATCACTCATCTTATGTCTCTGTTAAGAGACTCCATACAGGTTTTGCTCATGTTGCTCTACAGAATGAATACTTAGGCAATGATGATAACGACAGAAAAAAACGTCTCTATGGTTCTTATTGTACGGTTATTAGATTTTCACACAAAAACACTCACACACATCCACAACAAGTAAGCTTTTTAACTGTATAACATAACAATTATTTACTATTATTAAGTGGAAAAGAATCATCACAAAGGTCTTCATTTACCTCATCTTCACATTGAGTCAGCTGAGGAGGAGAAGAATAAGAAGTTGTTCTTGTCTCAGCGGTGAGATGCAGGATGTGGAAGGGCAGGCAGGAGAGGCAGGCACACTTGGTGTAACTTTGCAGAAATACATTGAAATTTATGTCAGACATTTTTTTGCTTTTTCACTTCTCTAAAAATGTTTCTATACAATATTTTATCAATCCTTATTCTGTCACTTGCTTTAGTTTCATTGCGTATATCATAGAAGTGTCTATGTTGTACAAGAAGTCAAAAGCATTCTTGAATAATCAGAACTCTCTGCTAGATTGTCTACCACCAATTTCTTTTCTAGTACTCCTTCATCTATATTTTCTTCCTCATTGTCTGGTATTCTTTCAGATACATGAATCCCCATCAAGTCATCTTCTGTTAATTCCTCTGGTGTGGTATCTGTTAGACTTGAATTTTTCCAAGATCCCTATCTTGAAACATTTCACTCCCTACCTTTTATGCCATCTACAACTACTTTTATTATTTCTTTGACTGGATCTGTTGTAAATCCTGTGAAGTCATGCACAACATTTGGACACAGTTTTATCCAGCAGGAATTTATATTTTAGGTTGGATGGGTTTCATGGCTTTTTCTTTAACAATGATAGCATTTCCAATTGTGCAATCCTTCCTGATTTTCATGATGTTTTCTTTATCAGGGTTCTCTTCCATAGCATTGGCAAATCTTTCCATAGAATACCATGTGTAATGAGCCTTAACGGTCCTTGTGAACTTCTGATGTAGAGGTTAAATTAGAGACACTGTGTTTGGAGGCAAGTAAACCACTCCCATGCTTTCAGTGTTGAACTCATGGGGTTTTGGGTGGCCAGGGGGCATTGCCCAATATAAAAATAACTTTAAAGGCAGTCCCTCACTGGCAAGGAACTTCCAACTTAAGGGACGAAATATGGATGGAACCAATCCTGAAAAAGTGTTCTTGTTGTCCAGGACTTCTTGTTGCACAACCAAAAGACTGGTAGCTGGTGTTTATTTTTTTCCCTTTAAGGCTCAGGGGTTAGTGGTTTTTCAGGGCAGTCCTGATTATAAATGTGACAGCACTTCCACAAAATGGTATAGGTAGCTTATCCCATCTATCTTAAATCATGGTGGTCCCTTCTCTTCCTTACTAATAAATGCTTGTTGTGGCACCTTTATCCAGTATAGGACACTTTAACTTGCATTAAAAACTTGTTCAGGTGGATAAACTTTCTCTTCCATGACTTTCTTAATGACAGCTCAGAACTTCTTTCCTGCTTCTTGGTTGGCAGAAGCTGCTTCTCCCAGTTAGCTTGACATTTTTTTAAAAAGCCAAACTTCTTTCTAAAATTATCAAGCCATCCTTTATTGGTATAAAGTGCTCCAGGAGTAGATCCTTCACCTTCCCTTTGCTTTAAGTTTTCATATAATAACTCTGCTTTTTCTCAAATCACATTATAGTCTATAGGTATGCCTTCCTTATAGCAATCTTCTACCCACATAAATACTGCAATTCAATATGAGATAAAATGGTATTTCATGAAAAGTGTGAGGTTTTTACACTTGTTGACATAGCTGCAGTGACAACTTCATGAATTTCCTTTTCTTCTTTTGCAATTATCTTTATGTTGTATTCATTTATCTTAAAATGACAGCTCCTGCTGCAGACCTCAATCTATATAGTACATATCAAGCAATTCAACCTTTTCTTATAATGTCATGACTTCTCTGATTTTTGGGAGCACTTCCAGCATCACTAGTGGCACTTTTTTCTGGGTCTCATGTTGTTACTCACTGTTTATGGTATTACACTAAACATGATGAAAAATACATGAGAACTGCAAAAGATCATTTTTTACTGCCATATATACTTGTGATGAGCACCAGGTGTTGTATGTAAATGTTGAATCACTAAAGTTAATACACCCACAACTAATATTACACTGATAAATAACTGAAATTTAAATAAGAACTTTGAAACAAGTAAAATAAGACTGTTATTATTTGCCAAAAATAACAATGAGTTAAGGAAAAAGAAAGTCAAAGGATATTATGGCTTTATCCTTTTTAACCTGTAAACTACTTTATTTTTTAAAAGATTTTTATTTATTTATTTGAGGGAGAGTGAGAGAGAGTATGAGCAGGGGGAGGGGCAGAGGGAGAAGGAGAAGCAGATTCCCCACTGAGCAAGGAACCCAATGTAGGGCTCAATCCTAGGACCCTGAGATCATCACCTGAGCTGAAAGCAGACACAGCCAACCGAGCCACCCAGGCACCCAAGGTGTAAACTACTTTAAAAAATGTATAATTTGGGGAGGGGCCCTGGGTGGCTCAGTGGGTTAATCCTCTGCCTTAGGCTCAGGTCATGATCTCAGGGCCCTGGGATCGAGCCCCACATCGGGCTCTCTGCTGGGCAGGGAGCCTGCTCCTCCCTCCCTCTCTGTCGCCTCTCTGTCTGCTTGTAATCTTTCTCCCTCTGTCAAACAAATAAAATATTTTTAAAAATGTATAATTTTCTCTGGATATTTGTGGAGTTTTCATTTCTGTCCTGTTATATGCTTATTTACAAGACCTGTCAAATTAGGTTAGATTTATCAAGTTGTTTTAAAAAGTCCAAGTTCTTCTAGAAAATAACATTATATTTAAAATAAACTCATGGGATTTCCTAAAATTAATAATTGGAGAAAGTGTCAGGGAGGGGATATAAATGATCTGAGTCATGGGTGGACAGAAGGAAAATCCAAAGATTTTCAAGCAAGAATCCAGGGAGTTAATTAGGTCATCAGTAGTACAGAGAACACAGAGAACACACTGTTATGGAAGGCTATTAGCCTATTGACACCAGAGACTTTAGTCAAATATTATTTCTTTCTCTTAAGAAAGATCATAATCATAATATGTGCATAACCATAACTTCAATCTGGTCATGTATTAAAAAGTAAACAGATCAGGCATTACTTCATCCCATTCTGTAATTTAAGATATGTATACATTCTTAAATTAAAAATTTAAGACTGTATATGTATATGTATGTGTATATGTATATGTATACATATCTTAAAAATGTAACTCATACATAACATATATATTAAAATTTAACTCATATGTATATATATGAGTTAAATTTTTTTGAAGATTTTATTTAGTTATTTGACAGAGAGAGAGAGAGAGAGATAACAGGTAGGCAGAGAGGGAGGCAGAGAGGGAGAGGGGAAGCCTGCTCCCCACTGAGCAGAGAGCGCAATGCAGGGTTTGATCCAAGGACCCTGTGACCATGACCTTAGCTGAACACAGAGGCTTAACCCACTGAGCCACCCAGGCTCCCCTATATGAGTTAAATTTTTAAAAATAAATGTCAGAATACTGTTATATTTTCTAATTCAATATTTGCCTGGCAACTATTTAGAGAAAAAATAAAAATATTCTGAAATTTTCTTTTTGATTAACCAGTAAAAGATTCTTTGGTTAAAGGTGATATCCATGATCAGCAGAAGGAGGAAGAAAATCTGATTTTAAGCTTTACATTTTATATATGAAATATATCTTAGTCTTGTATTAACTTTCTGATATTAGATATCATTTCTTTTGAAAGGATCAATAAACTTCAGATCCTGTATTTATTTGTGCATATCTAAATACTATAGCTAATTTATTCCTAAATATGACTTTAGAATATTTTTATACTTTGAATTTTCTGTTATAATGGCATATATTATTAAGAAACAAAAATGAGAAAGTAATTTATTTCTGTATGTTGGTTTTGTATCCTGCCACATTACTGAATTGCTGTATGAGTTCTAGTAGTTTGGGGGTGGAGTCTTTAATGACCCTGCAATTTCACTACTGGATATTTATCCCAAAGATACAGATATAGTGAAAAGAAGGGCCATCTGTACTCCAGTGTTCATAGCAGCAATGGTCACAATTGCCAAACTGTGGAAAGAACCAAGATGCCCTTCAGTGGATGAATGGATAAAGAAGATATGGTCCATATGTACAATGGAATATTACAGCTCCATCAGAAAGGATAAATACCCAACTTTTGTATCAACATGGATGGGATTGGAGGAGATAATGTTGAGTGAAATAAGTTAAACAGAGAAAGCCAATTATTATATGGTTTCACTTACTTTTGGAGCATAAGTAATAAAATGGAGGACATTAGGAGAAGGAAAGGAAAAGTGAATGAGGGAAATCATAGGGGGAGAAAAAGCATGAGAGACTGTGGACTCTGAGAAACAAACTGAGAGTTTTGGAGGGGCAGAGAAGGATAGGTGAGCCTGGTAGTGGTTATTAAGGAGGGCATGTATTATTACATGGAGCACTGGGTGTGGTGCATAGAAAATGAATCTTGAAACACTGAAAAATAAAATAAAATTATTAAAAAAATAAAAATAAGTTGTGTTACCATTTTCATTATCCATTCTCACTCTAGAAGAAAAGTTAACTTCTCTTTATCCACTGTTTTAACATCTATTGAAGGAGCTGTTGCTGTCTTATCTCAAGGTGCATGATTATGAAGCACTTTGGCCAAGATGAAGCCAACTGTATTTGAGAAAATTTTAGCCTTTTTTGAGACTGGAGAGAAACTAGGAGCAAGTTAGTAGAGGTTTATGCTTTAACCAGATAAGATGAGAGTATCATTCTTGAATAATAGCACCCAAGTACAGATAGTTGGGTCTAGCACTCCACCACAACTTCCTGTAAGTAAAACAAAAGCAAAGATGATCTCCTATGGAGAGAAGTCTGTACCACCATAGTCTTTCCCTGATACCTCTTAAACCCAGAATTCATGTATGACTATATGTAGGGGATAAGAAAAATCTAAAATGACTGACATTAAATTTGCTAACATCCTAGTAGATTAAACCTCAGAGAAATTTATATTTAATTCAGAGTTCTATGGAAATGTGATGTTTTTCAATGCACATTGCCCTGATCAAACTTTATATACCCTGAACTTATAATAGTGGATGTAGTACTATATAGACTATGTTGAAATATCTTTTTTCTGTATTTTGATATATAATTAATATTTAAATAAATATAACTCCCCCCCACCCCAGGAGAGTTAAATGGTTCTTAAAGGGGACATAAAAAACAAAAAAAAAACCTAATTTTAACAGGAAAATTTTGACAAGTTGGGATACATTAAATGGAGAATTTTTGTTTGTCAAAGACACTCTTAGGATAACGAATGCACAAGCTAGAGAATGTAAGAAGATATTTTATTTATATATCCTGAATATATACATATATATACATATATATGTACATATATATGTATATATATACTGAATCTATTCAGTAAAAGATAGACAAATGGAAATATGGACAAAAGATTTGAAGAGGACTTAACAAATAGGGTATTTAAATAGTAGTATACATATAAAAAATACTCAATTTTATTAGTTACCAGAAAAATGCAAATTTAAATATAATATATCTATATTATCATCAGCATGGACAACATTAAAAGAAATCATATAATAGGGTGAGTATTGAAGGTGGAGTAACTCAAATTCACATACGCTATTTATTGGAGTACAAATTTTGTTTGAGTACTAGAAATATCTACTAAACATGTCCTAACCCAGCAATTACTCCCAAAGTAGTCTGAGGAAAATGTCCAAGAGAATGTGTACATAACTTTCAACAAAAATTTGTTCAAATAACCACTGAAGAACTATTAGTATCAACCTGAAATGAGAAACTACCCAAATATCCATTGGGAGAACATGGATAAACTATATTCACATGGAAAAATCATAAAGCTGTGAAAATGAATAAATTATAACTGTTTACAACATAATTAATGGATTTTACAAACAAAAGGTTGAGTTAAAGGAGCCAGGTATAAAAAAATACTGCTGTATTTTTCCATTTTTAAGAAATTTAAAACAGGAAAAACAAACCTATTGTGTTAGAAATCAGGATACAGTTTTGGAGTGAGGCAGAGATTGAAGCTGGGTGGGAGAGAGAGGAAGATTAATGCTGTGTCTTAATCTGTGCTGTTTGCATAGGTGTGTCACTTTCTAAAAATTATTTGATCTGCACATTTATAATTTATATACGTTCTTGTGTTTAGGTTTTGCTTTACTTAAAAGCATTTACTTAAAAATATAATTATCTTTAAAATATTATTTATTCTCTCAGCTATTAGCTAAGTTTTAATTTGCAAATCTATAAGGGGGATTTATTTTTACAAAACAATATATCAAAATTATCTATTTAAAGTTACCCTTTTATTTCTGTTTTGGGTACTCTGAAGTATTCTCTTCCATCAATAAATTTTAATATACTCTACTTGAATAATATATCTTTATTTATTGCCGAGTGATGGAAATAATTAACTCCTACTTTCCAGTAATCTATCTAGCTGATCACCTAAGAAGTATTGTCCCTCAAAGAACTGGAAAAAGAAAACAAAGGGGAAGGAGGAAAGAGAAAGAGACACTGGTTATCCAAGCCCCTGTCATGCATTCCCCTTTGTGATATTCATATCAAAGTTTAATTTGCTTTGATATAAAATTTATTAAATCAAAAGGCACTGAGCAAGTTCAAAGATGAAGGTGGGTGGAGGTAGAGTATTATAAAGATATGTCTCCCTTTCAACCTCAACGAATAATTTCACATCTCCCATCTGTACAGAACACTTCTCTATATTTTGTTTTTCAAATTATGGAAAAAGAACAGGTTTTAGATAGGAAAGCTATCAGCAGGTAAGAAAAAGATTAAGTCTTGGAGAGGAAGGGAAAACATACATTATTCCATTAAAAAGATTTTGACAGCTTTCTACTATGCAAAAAGAGTTTTCCTTCCTTCCTTCCTTCTTTCCTTCCTTCCTCCCTCTCTTTCTTCCTTCCCTTCTCCTCCCTCCCCCCTCCTTCCTCCCTTCTTCTCTTTCTTTACCTCTCTCCCCTCCCCATGCCCCTCCCTCTTCTTGTCCTTGTCCTTCTCTTTCTTCTTCATGTAACAACTGCAGAGAATCCTCTAAGAATCAGAGGTTACTTTGCTCTGGAAAAACTTAAATTCATACTTTTAAGTAAACAGTTTGCAAGCCCTCTCAGTATATAATCAGAGCAAAGAAAAATACATAAATATTTTTATAAAAAGCTCTATCAAGGTATAAAAACTTCTTAAATTTTCTTCAGACATCTGAATTTTCTTCAGACATCATGTTTGGCTATCTCCACCATGAGTAAAATAAGAGGGAAACAAAATATAATACAGTTAATCTGGTATTATGAGTTTTAGTATATTTTTCCTTCTCTATCAGACCACTGGCTTTTGTTTGTTTGTTTAAGACCTAAGAGGTGATTTGTATCTGATAAGTTTCTTTATACTTTAATTAGTGCTTCATTCTAATTTAGAGAAATGATTCAGAAATAAAAATTGCTCTACATCTAGGCTCTAAATACATTGAAAGGTAACTATTACCCAAATAAAAATCATTGTTATTATTGGCAATTTTAGCAGAAACTTTCTATCCTATGTGATACTGATTTTCTTGAGAAGCTCAAGATATTAATGTCATCAGTCAGAAATACTTAAGTATAATAGAATAGCTCTTTCAGAAATACTGCAAGAAGAAATTGGTGGTATCATCAGGATTCTTTGCATTTCCTAAAGCCAGATGAAAATGATGGATCCAAAAACTTGTTCAGACATTTACTACTGTTTCTTGAATCAACATTTCTACCCACATGAATTTTTCTTGGTCTCAATACTAGAACAGGAAGCCTGCATTAAGTGTAAAGGGAAATGATAAATTCAAGAATTTTCTTAATGGATCCTGGTTGCCCAGCACTGTGATAGAGATTACAGTGTACAAAGCATGCAAAATACAAGCATATTTATGCAAAATGTACAAATGTCAAAAGGAAGACAGTGTGTACATATGTGAAATAATTTGCTAAGGCAAAGCAAAAACTAAATACTGAAAGTGTATTATTCAAATGATTCCATTCAAATGGAATTTTAGGAAGGAGAAAGGCTAGGGATTTTAGAATGAAGGTTCAGGGGTAAAAAAATCTAGAACTTGAGATGTATCTGTTAAGACCTAACAGAATTTGGAAGTTGAAAGGACTATAATTTCTAGAAAAGTGTAATTTCATCTTGCCTCTGATTCTTACACATTATATTTGCTATGCATAAAAATACACTTATTTCTGCATTTCCCACTTTATTACACAATTCCATCTCTATCTAAATGTACACTAGATTTTAGGTACAAAACATAATTATCCAGGAAGACCATATTCAGTTCCCTAGGATCATTATGTTATCATAGTTCTCTAAATTTTATTACACAGTATATTTTTGCATTTTTTAAAAATGTTAATCTCCCTTACCTGAATGTGTGTTCTATGAGGATACAGACTGTCTTATTCAATATACTTAATATCATATTTGTGATTAATAAATGCATAAATAATTTACATGTTAACAGATTACATACGCTGTTACCTTTATGCCAATGAACATGAAATGACTGGTTGCATAGAAACGTGTACAGAGATGATATTACAATTACATCTGCAGACTTCCACCCAATGTTCTTTGTACTCCAGCATGATGTCTCACCTATATTACACAGAGAAAGGGATGATGCAAAGGAGAGAGTCTTGCAGAGAAATAAATGAGTGTGGCTTATCAGAGAACTGTGAAAGATATGTGCTTTTTTAGGACACTAGACACTTACAAGGGATCAGCATAATGCCTTAAGTGTGCTTTCCAACATGAACTTCAGCCATCATTTCCCATTATCATCTTCAGATTGTCCACCACACCTTCCTTTAATACCTATATCAGATTCCATTGTACATGGGAATACAGTCTTGCTGTTATTAAGACCTTGTATTACAATTATTGAAAAGTTCTCAAATACATATTCTTGTAGTTCACTCAATGTCATTATTTTGAGAATAAAACAATATATCTTGAGATAAATTGTTCTAAAAGCATAGTTTATTTTTGCCAGCTTTAATAAAATATAATTGACATTTGGCATATGTAAGGTTAAGGTGTACAATGTAATGATTTGATACAAATATATATTGCAGATGTTTACCAAATTAGGTTAAATACACATCCCTCACCTCACATTATTACCATTTTTCTTGTTGTTCTAGATGGTGGGAACAATAAAACTTTAATCTCATAACAACTATAAGCATACAATAAAGTATTGTCAAATATAGTCTCCATGTTGTATATTCGATCTCTCAGAACTTACTGAAAGTTTGTTCTTTTTGCCCAACATCTCCCCATTTCCCTACATCTCCACCCCTAGAAATCATGATTCTTCTTGCTGATTTTAGATTTCACATATAATTGACATCATACAGTACTTGTCTTTCTCTGTCATATTTCACTTATCATAACACACACAATGTCCATCCATGATGTCACAAATGGGAGAATTTCCTTATTTTTAATGACTGACTTATCTATAGATTAGATAGATGATAGGTAGATATATAGGGAGACAGAGAGTGATCCCACATCTTCATCAATTCATTTGTCAATGGACATGTAGGTTTTGGCCACATGTTGACTATTATGAATAAGGCTTTAGTGAACATACAAATAAATGTAAATATCTTTTAGAGAATATAGTTTCATCTTCTTCAAATGCATACCAAGAAGTGGGATTTCTAGATCTTATAGTAGTTCTATTTTTTTGTTTGTTTTATTTTTTTTCTTTTGTTCTGAAGAACTGACATACCTTTTCCATAGTAGCTACATCAATTTATTTTACCACTCCAAAAGCAAGAGTCCAGAGCCAGATGGATTCCAAGGGGAGCCTTACCAAACATCTAAAGAAGAAATAATACATATTATACTGAAGCTGTTTCAAAAAATAGAAATGGAAGAAAAACTTCCAAACTCGTTCAGTAAGGCCACCATTACCCTGATCCCAAGATCAGGCAAATACCGCATCAAAAAGAAGCAGTACAGACAAATGTCCCAGATGAACATGGATGCGAAAATACTCAATAACATCCTAGTCAATAAGATCCAACAGTACATTAAAAGTATTATTCACCATGGCTAGGTGTGATTTGTTCCTGGGCTGTAAGGATGGTTCACCATTCACTAATCAATCAACGTGATAGAGCACATTAATTAAGAGACAAGAACCATATGATCCATATGGTTTCCCCCCATTCACTTTCCCCTTCCTTCTCCTAATGTCTTCCATGCTATTCCTTATGTTCCACATATAAGTGAAACCATATAAAAATTGTCTTTCTCTGTTTGACTTATTTCACTTAACATAATCTCCTCCAGACGTGTTGATGGCTGAGTAATATTCCATTGTATATATGGACCACATCTTCTTTACCTATTCATCTGTTGAAGGGCATCTCAGCTCCTTCCACAGTTTGGCTATTGTGGACATTGCTGCTATGAACATTGGGGTGCATATGGTCCTTCTTTTCATTACATCTATAACTTTGGGGTAAATACACAGTAGTGCAATTGTTGGGTCATAAGGTAGCTCTATTTTTAAATTTTTGAGGAGCCTCCACAATGTTTTCCAAAGTGGCTTGTTTTCCCACCAACAATGTAAGAAGGTTCCCCTTTCCCCACAACTTCTCCAACATTTGTTGTTTCTTGTCTTGTCGCTTTTTGCCATAATACCTGGTTTAAGGTGGTATCTCTTCTATTTTTAACGTTTTAACTGTTTTCCAAAGTGGCTGCACTAATTTTCATTCTTACCAACAATATCAACACCATTTATTGAAGAGACAGTCTTTTCCCTCATTTAGTATTTTGGCTCCCTTGTGATGTATTAGTTGACCGCATATGTGGATTTTTTTCTGACTTCTCAGTTCTGTTCCATTGATCCATTTGTCTGTTTATAATCATACAATAATATTTGGATTGCTATAGCTTTGCAGTATGGTTTGAAATCAGGAATTGTGATGTCTCCAGATTTGTTCTTCTCAAAATTAATTTGGCTATTTGTTTTTTGTTTGTTTGTTTGTTTGTTTTTTGTCATACTATGTGAACTTTTAGCATTTTTTTCTATGTCTGTGAAAAATGTCATGGGAATTTTGATAGAAAATACATTAAATCTATAAATTGCTTTGGGAAGTAAGGGCATTTTAACAATATTAACTCTTTTGAACATGGGATATCTTTCCATTTATTTCTGTCTTTTTAAATTTTCTTTTACTATTGTCATGCAGTTTTGATGAATAGATCTTTTACTTTCTCAGTGCAAATTTATTCCTAAGTATTGTTTTTCAGTGTTACTACAAATGGAACTGTTTCTCTATTTCTTTGCAGATAGTACATTGTTAGTATATAGATATGTGCCTGATTTTTGTATGATGAATTTGTATTCTGAAACTTTCTTGAATTTGTTTATTAGTTCTAACAGTGGAAACTTTAAGATTTTCTATATACTTCCAAAGAAATTATTTTCTATATACTATGATCACATCATCTGTCATTGGAAAAAATTTTACTTCTTCCTTTGCTCTTTGGGCGTTTTATTTATCTTTCTTCCTAAATTACTCTGGCTAGTGCTTCTATAACTATGTTGAGTAGGAGTGATGAAAGTGGGCACCATGTTCCTTACCTTAAAGAGAAAACTTTCAGCTTTTCACCACTGAGTGTGATGTTAGATGTGGATTTGTGGATTTGTCATTCACAGCCCTTATTATATTGAATATATTCCTTCTATATCCAACGTGTTGAGCATTTTTACCATGAAAGGATTATATATTTTGTTAATGCTTTTTCTACATCTAATGTTATATTTTTGCCTTTCAATTTATTAATGTGATATATCACATTTATTGACTTGC
This sequence comes from Lontra canadensis, assembly GCF_010015895.1. Taxonomy (NCBI): domain Eukaryota; kingdom Metazoa; phylum Chordata; class Mammalia; order Carnivora; family Mustelidae; genus Lontra; species Lontra canadensis. Next base: position 7,461,264 of record NW_022631094.1, on the reverse strand, counting down.
ATATGTTGAACTATCCTTGCTTCCCAGGGATAAATCCCACTACTATTGTGTTGTTGAATTTGTTTAGCATTTTGCTGACAATTTTTGAATCTATATTCATTAGAAATATTAACCCACAATATTTTTTTCTTGTAATGTCCGTATCTGTTTTGTATCAGAGTAATGCTATTCTCACAAAATAAATTTGTGAATGTTCCCTCCTTTTCAATTTTATGGAGGAGTTGAGAAGAATTGGTATTAATTTTTCTTTAAATGTTTGTAGAATTAACATTTGAGGCCATGCAATCATAGATTTTTCTTATGTTTGGCAGTTGTTGTTGTTGTTGTTGTTTTTAACTGATTCAATCTCCTTTCTGGTTATGAATCAATTCAGATTTTCTCTTTCTCTATGATTTAAACCCAGTAGCATTTCATGTTTCTAGGAATGTATTCAGCTCTTCTACATTTCCTGTTAGTGGTATAAATTATTCATAGTAGTTTCTTATTATCCTTTGTACTTTTCTGGTGTCAGTTGTAATGCCTCATTTTTATTTGTTTTTTATTTATTTGAGTCCTCTTTTTTCTTGGCAAGCCTAGATAAAGATTTGTGAATTTTGCCTATCACTTAAAAAAAAAAGTTTTAGTTTTCTTGTTCTTTTCTATTGTTTTACTATTGTTTATTTCATTTCTGTTCTGATCTTGTCATGTATTTCCTTCTGCTAAATTTTGGCTTATTTTGTTCTTATTTTTAAAATTTCTTAAAGTGCAAATTTAAGTTGTTTATTTGAGATTTTTTTTAAAAAATATAGACATTTATGCTGAGTGAAATAAGTCAAGCAGAGTCATTGATCATATGGTTTTACTTACTTGTGGAGCATAAGGAATAACATGGAGGACATTGGGAGAAGGAGAGTAGAAATGAGTTGAAATCAGAGGGGAAGATGAACCATGAAAGAATGTGGACTCTGAGAAACAACCTGCAGGTGGTTTGGGTGAGCCTGGTGGCAGGTATTAAGGAGGGCATGTATTGCATGGAGTACTGTTTGTGGTGCATAAAAAATTAATCTTGGAACACTGAAAAAATAAAATTTAATATTAAAAAAATAGGCATTTATCACTATAAATTTCCCTCTCATTCTGCTTTTGTTGCATCACCTAAGTTCTGGCATGTTGTATTTTCTTTTTCATTTGGTTCAAGACTTTTTTTATTTCCCTTTTGATTTCATCTTTGATACATTGGTTGTTTCAAGTGTGTTATTTAATTTCTACATATTTGTGAATTTTTCAGTTGTGTTCATGTTATTGATTTCTAATTTCAAACCATTGTAGTTAGAAAAGATATTTAGTATGATTTCAATCTTTCAAGACTTGCTAAGACTTTGTTGTTACCTAGGATATAATGTATCCCACAGAATACATTTACAATAGGGCAGAATGTGAATTCTCCTTCTATTGAATTCTCCTTCTATTGAAATTTCTTTATATGTCCATTAGGTTCATTTGATGTTAAGAGTAGTTCAAGTCCAGTGTTTCTTTGATTTTTCTGGATGATTTGTTTATTGTTGAAAGTGGAATATTAAAATCCCCTATTATTAGTGAATTGTCATCTATTACTTCCTTCATATCTGTTAGTATTTAATTAGCATATTTAAATATTCTGATGTTGGTGAATATATATTCACAATTTTTATATCCTCTAGATGAATGACCACATTATCACTATATAATGATCTTCTTTGTCTTTTATAGTTTTTGACTTAAAGTGCATTCTTTCTGATATAAATATTTGTATCTCTGCTCTTTTATGATTTCCATTTGTGTGGAATGTATTTTCAGTCATTTTCCTTCTAGTCTAAGTAGGTCCTTGAAGCTGAAGTGATTTTTCTGTAGGCAGCATGTGTAGGTGTAACCATTTTATTCATTCAGCCATTGTATGCTTTTGATTGGAAAGCTTAATCTATTTACATTTAAGTAATTACTATCACCATCTTCTTCATTATTTTCTGAATGTCTGGTACTTACTTTGCTCCTTTCTTCTTGTCTTGTTGTCTTTCTTTGTGAATTAATTATTTTTCATTGTGGTATGCTTTGATTTACTTCTCTTTATCTTGTATGTATCCAATATAGATGTTGTTTTGTGGTTACTCTATGGTTTACTTGAAATATGCTATTGATATGACAGTCTATTTCAATCTGCTCATTTAACTTCAATTATGTACAAAAACACAACAAAAAACTCATACAAAAATGTGTTTTCTACATTTTTTGATGTTACAATTTATAAATTTTTATATTGTGTTGCCATTAACAAATTATTGCAGCTCTAGGGGTGATTGAGTGGCTCAGTCAGTTAAGCACCTCACTATTGGTTTTGGCTCAGATTGTGATTTCATGGGTCCTGGGATCAATCCCCATGTCAGACCTGGTGCTCAGTGGGGAATCTGCTTGAAGATTCTCTCTCTCTGTCCTCCCTCTTGCATGCTCTCTCTGACTCTTTAAAATAAATAAATAAATCATTAAAAATTATTATAGCCATAGCTATGTTAGTAAATTTTTTTTTTTAAATCTTTCAACTCCATACTGGAGTTAAGTGGCTAACACCACCATATTATGGCATATAAGTATTCTGAATCAGATTATATATTTACCTTTACCAGTGTTACATATTTTTGTAAGTTTTCATATTAGTAATTAGTGTTTTTCTTTGTTTCAGCTTAAATAACTTTTTTCAGTATTTATGTAAGGTGGGTCTAGGGGTGATGAACTTCAGTTTTTACATTTTGGGGTAGGTCTTTATCGCACCTTTACTTATGAAGGACAAATTTGCTTAGAAAATATCTTTGGTTGGCAGTTTTTTTCTTTCAGCACTTTGCATATATCATCTCACTCTCTCCTGGACTGAAAAGTTACTGTTAAGAAATTTACAATAAGGAGGTTTCCTTGTATAAGAGAATTTTCTTTTTCTTGTAAAATTCTTTCTTCATCTTGGATTTTAGAGACTTTTACTATAGTGTGTCTTGGAGAATACTGCTGTGTTGGAATTTTGAAAACACCTATTAACTTTGTAATCTTGGATGTCCAAATTTCTCCCCAAGGTTGGAAAGTTCTCAATTATTATTTAAATAGGCTTTCTGCTCTTTTCTTCTTGCCCTCTTCTGTGAGCCCAGTGATGCATAGTTTGATTCTTTCAGTATTACCCTATAAGTTCTGTAGACTTTCTCCATTCATTTTCATTATTTTCTTTTTTTGCTCCTCTGACTGGATAATTTCAAATGATCTGTCCTCAGGCTTATATATATATTTTTTTCCCCATCTGCTTGGTCCATTATGCTGTCAAAGCTCTTTATTAGATTCTCCAGGTCAGTCTTTGTATTCTTTACCTTAAAAAAATTATATTTTTTAGTATTTTCTATATCTTTGTTGAATTTCTCATTTTGTTCTTGTATTGTTATCCTGGTTTGTTATATTGTTTATCTATGTTCTTTACTAGCTTTCTAAGCATCTTTAGAACAATTATTTTGAATTCTTTATGTGACAGTTCATGGATCTCCATTTATTTGGGGCTGGTCACTGAAAACTTACTGTTTCTTTAATGGTGTCATGTTTCCCTGATTCTTCATGATCTTTATGGCCTTGGGGGCTATCTATACATTTGAAGAAGCAGTCATTTCTTTCAGAAGTTTTGACTGGCTTAGGTAAGGGAATATCTTCTCTTAAGGGGGGCATACTGAATCATGCTGTGATTTTGGATCCAATTTTTCAGGCCTCAAGCATGGAAGAATTTGGTTGGTCTGCAGAGGCATAATTTTTTTGTTTGTTTGTTTCAGTCTACCTGTATCCACAGCATTGATAATTTTGTGGTCCTTGGTGAGTGTAGGATATCTGTAGTTGTTGCAAGGGGTGTTTGGGTCCTCAACACACCTGCAGGTTCAGTGACTATGGACCAGGGCTGGCAGTGGTGGTGGCCAGAGTGGTGGTGCCCACATAATAAATTGTGGGGACCACATGCATTTGCCTTGTAGAGTCAAGATCTGGTTGCACACATACACAAGTACACATAGTATTTGGGGCCAGTGCCAGCAGCAAAGACCAGTGTCAGCCACACATACACTGGAAGTTTTAGGGACCCTGGATGTTTATATGTACTATATTGATTCATGGTTTTCCTATGGTAGAGCTCACAGCAGTGGAGGTCAGTGACAGAAATCAGACTGAGGGAGTACCAGTGTACAGCTGGAAGGGCTGTCCCCAAACATACACATGACAGTAGATGTCAAACATGAGTGAATAGGCTGGTATGTTGTTACAGACTCCTAGGTTGACTGTAAGCATAGATTCCCATCTCTGAGATGCAGAGGATGAGCAGGAAGGGACTCAGGTGACCAGCTTCTGAAAATGTGAATGCTGAGGGACAAAAAGCAATAAAATATACAGGAAATCCATGGCTGCTCTGCCAGGCATTGATATCTTCAGTGACAAAATCTTCTTGGGTCCTCTGAAGAACAGGTCACTGGCAACTTTTAACACTTTTATTGTGGGGCTGATACTTATAGCCCCTGGTTTTCCTTCCTGTTCCTTGCTATCTCTATATGTTTCAGTTTTGCTGATCTCTGGGTGGGGTAAAACTAAAGTGGATCCTTTTAGAGGTGCCCCCAAAGTCTAAGGAAGTTGGTGGCTCACCACAGACTCCCTTTCTTACCAAGAGGTTACCTTTCTATTGGGGGAATTCTCTTTTGGTTCTGAACAATGTCAGTTTGGGGATGAGATGGTTCAAGCAAAATGAAACTGCTCTTTATTCCTTTTTGTATGGTTATTCTCAGTTTTTGTTGTTGTTGTTGTTATTGTTGTTGTTTTGTTCCACCATGTTATTCAAGTTTCTTTAAGTGGGCTCCTGAGCTTCCCCAGAACTGTTTTTGCTTATGTATAGCAGTCTGCCTGTTGATTGTTTTCAGGGGATGGAGGCTAGGGGCTCCTAATTCACCATTTTGGTGGTATCACCTAGCTTTTGTTTTTAAAGAGAAGTCATGCATAGAAAATTTTAAGAGCACTTGGAAGTTGAAAATAGCTAGAAATTAATAATAAAGGCTGTGCTAAAATATCACAAGTTCAAAACAAATAAAAATGTTTTTTTTTCTTTTAGTTGTGTCTGAAATAGTTTTACAAAAATGCTTTGAGTTTGTATACTTTAAACAATTTAGAAGAAGATACACAAGTGAAAATACAATTTAAACACATTAGTAAGAAGCAAGAAAAATTTCAAGAGCTTAAAACAATGCATAAAATTTACTCCAAACTTTTCATCTAAATACAGAAACAATATGTAAGTGAATGAACATGTTCATGGACTCTCCACATTTTACATATGCTTTTCTTTTCCTTGTTCCTCCCATTTACATAAACCTTACATTGATATCATCTTTAGGGAAAATGCTATGTCACCATGAACAGATTTACAGAAAAAAGAAGGGAAAGCATAAGAAGGGTGATAATAAATGATGTCCTTTTTCAAACTGATCAAAATGTTCATACATTTGCTTTTCTAGTTTGACCTAGAAGTATTGAAAGAAACTAAAGGAAAATAAAATACTCTGTTCATGAGGTTAATCTGACTGAAGGAAATATAGCTCTTTTCTGGATCCTTAAGTCATTTTTTTTTAGGGGACATGATTTTCTCTTGTATAAGTAAAACAGGCATGCCCAAATGTCATATGCAGCACATAAGAGGTGTGTACTGGTCTGTGGAAGAATGAATGGGAGTGGAAGTGAGTACCTCCTGGGAATGAGGAGTAGTAAGTATTCTCAAGGCAAGCTTTTGGGGAATTTTCCAGTGTGCCATTGTAACACATAATATTAGGCCAAAAATGATGAAATTAATATCAAGCCTTAAATTTATGCCTTCCATTACAGAAAATAGAGAAACAGGATGAGATGTAATTGTATACCATGAGTTGAGTTATACATGATGTATATAAGATGTAGATATCCAATCTGGAATGTATGATGACAATGCTAACTTTGTGGCTATGAATGTAAGAATAGTTAGTATGTGCCTCACTTGTTTTTTCATTCAGTAAGAATTTAAGGAAAGCTTACTGTACCTAAACCACTATAAAAAATCCTCATAGAAAAAACAAATATTACACCAAACAGTGCCTGACTGCAGATTTGTGATATATTGGTTGCTCCCAGGTAAACACAATGCACTCTCTAGAATGAAAACATGCAGTTTGAAAGTGACCCATTAGTTTAATTATACTCTTTTATGCCCAATTCCCATTTTAAACAGATTTCTTTTTCTTTGAAAATTTTTTTATTTAAATTGTAGTTAGTTAACATATAATGTAATATTGGTTTCATGAGTAGAACTTAGTGATTCATCACTTACATATAACACCCAGTGCTCATCACAAGTGCCCTCCTTAATATCCATCATCCATTTAGCACTTCCACCTGCCACCTCTCTCCATCAACCCTCAGTTTGTTCTCTATCATTAAGAGTATATTATGGTTTGCTTCTCTCTCTTTTTCCTTTTCCCTATGTTCATCTTTTTTTTTTTCTTTAAATTCCACAGGTGGGTGAAATCATATGGTATTTGTCTTTCTCTGACTTTTTTTTTTTAACATAATACATGCTAGCTACATCCACATTTTTTATTAACATGTAATATATTATTTGTCCCAGGGTCCAGGTCTGTGAATCATCAGGCTCACACATTTCATAGCACTCACCATAGCACATACCCTCTCCAATGTCCATAACCCAGTCACCCTATCCCTTCCCCTCCAGTAAGCCTTGGTTTTTTTCCTGAGATTAAGAGTCTCTTATGGATTGTCTCCCTCATGATCCCATCTTGTTTCATTTTTTGCCTCCCTATCCCCCATGACCCCTCACCCTGCCTCTCAAATTCTCATATCAGAGAGATCATATATTTTTTTCTCTTATTGAAATACTTCACTTAGCATGATACTCTATAGTTCCATCCACATCATTGCAAATGTCAAGATTTCCTTTCTTTTGATGGCTCAATAGTAGTCCATTGTACATATATACACCACATCTTCTTTATCCATTCGTCCATTGATGGACATATAGGTTCTTACCATAGTTTGGCTATTGTGGGAATTGCTGCTATAAACATTTGGGTGCACATGCCCCTTTGGATCATTATATTTATATCTTTAGGATAAATACCCAGTAGTGCGATTGCTGGGTCCTAGGGTATCTCTATTTTCACTTTTGGAGGAAGCTCCATACTATTTTCCAGAGTGGCTACACCAGCTTGCATTCTCACCAACAGTATAGGAGGGTTCCTGTTTCTCTACATCCTCACTAAAATCTGTCCTTTCCTGACTTGTTAATTTTAGCCATTCTGACTGGTGTAAGGTGGTATCTCATTGTGGTTTTGATTTGTATGTCCCTGATGGCAAGTAATATTGAGCACTTTTTCATGTGTCTCTTGGCCATCTGGATGTCTTCCTTGCAGAAATGTCTGTTCATGTCTTCTGCCCATTTCTTAATTGGATTATTTGCTCTTTGGGAGTTGAGTTTGATAAGTTCTTTATAGATTTTGGATAATAGCCCTTTACCTGATTATGTCATTTGTAAATATCTTCTTCCATTCTCTCAGTTGTCTTTTGGTTTTGTTGACTATTTTCTTTGCCGTTCAAAAGCTTTTGATCTTGATGAAGTCCCAATAGTTGATTTTGCCCTTGTTTCCCTTGCCTTTGGCAATGTTTCCAGGAAGAAGTTGCTGTGGCTAAGGTTAAAGAGGTTGCTGCCTGTGTTCTCCTCAAGGATTTTGATGGATTCCTGTCTCACATTGAGGTCTTTCTTCCATTTGGAGTCTATTTTTGTGTGTGGTGTAAGGAAATGGTCCAATTTCATTCTTCTATATGTGGCTCTCCAATTTTCCCAACACCATTTGTTGAAGAGACGGTCTTTAATCCATTGGACATTCTTTCCTGCTTTGTCAAAGATTAGTTGACCATAAAGTAGAGGGTCCACTTCTGGCTCTCTGTTCTGTTCCATTGATCTATGTGTCTGTTTTTGTGCTAGTACCATACTATCTTGATGATTACAGCTTTGTAATAGAGCTTGAAGTATGGAATTGTGATGTCACCAACTTTGGTTTTCTTTTTAAACAGTCCTCTGGTTATTTGGGGTCTTTTCTGATCCCATACAAATTTTAGGATTATTTGTTCCATTTCTTTGAAAAAACTGGATGGTATTTTGATAAAGATTGCATTAAATGTGTAGATTGCTTCAGGTAACATAGACATTTTCACAGTATTTGTTCTTCCAAACATGAGCATGGAATGTTTTTCCATTTCTTTGTGTCTTCCTCAATTTCCTCCATGACTACTTTATAGTTTTCTGAGCACATATCCTTTGCCTCTTTGGTTAGGTTTATTCCTAGGTATCTTATGGTTTTGGGTGCAATTGTAAGTGGGATCAACTCCTTAATTTCTCTTTTTTCTGTCTTGTTGCTGGTGTAAAGAAATGCAACTGATTTCTGTGCATTGTTTTTATATCCTGACACTTCACAGAACTCCTGTACTAGTTCTAGGAGTTTTGGAGTGAAATCTTTAAGGTTTTCCACATAAAGTATCATATTATCTGCAAGGAGTGAGAGTTTGACTTCTTCTTTGCCAATTACAATGCCTTTTATTTGTCCGATTGTTGAGGCTAGGACTTCTAGTACTATGTTGAATAGGAGTGGTGATAGTGGACAGCCCTGCCATGTTCCTGACCTTAGCGGAAAAGCTCTCAGTTTTTCCCCATTGAGAATGATATTTGTGGTGGGTTTTTCATAGGTGGCTTTGATGATATTGAGGTATGTACCCTCTCTGCCCACACTTTGAAGAGTTTTGATCAAGAAAAGATGCTGTATTTTGTCAAATGTTTTTTCAGCATCTATTGAGAGGACCATATCATTCTTGTTCTTTCTTTTATTGATGTATTGTATCACATTGATTGATTTGAGGATGTTGAACCAACCTTGCAGCCCAGGAATAAATCCCACCTGGTCATGGTGAATAATTATTTTAATGTACTGTTGGATCCTATTGGCTAGATTTTGGTGAGAATTTTTGCATCTGTGTTCATCAAGGATATTGGTCTGTAATTCTCCTTTTTGATGGGGTCCTTTCTGGTTTGGGGATCAAGGTAATGCTGGCATCATAAAATGATTTTGAAAGTTTTCCTTCCATTTCAAGTTTTCAGAACATTTTCAGGAGAATAGGTATTAATTCTTCTTTAAATGTTTGGTAGAATGCCCCTGGGAAGCTGTCTGATCCTGGGCTCTTGATTGTTGGGAGATTTTTGAAGATATGTTTGATGCTTATGGGTCTGTTCAGGTTTTCTATTTCTTCCTGGTTTAGTTTTGGTGGTTTGTATGTCTCTAGGAATGCATCCATTTCTTCCAGATTGTCAAATTTCCTGGTGTATAGTTGCTCATAATGTGTTCTTATAATTGTTTGTATTTCTTTGGTATTGGTTTTGATCTCTCCTCTTTCATTCATGATTTTATTAATTTGGGTCCTTTCTCATTTTTTTGGAGAAGTCTGGCGAGGGGTTTATCAATCTTATTAATTCTTTCAAAGAACTAGCTCCTTGTTTCATTGATTTTTTTCTTACTGTTTCTATTTCATTGATTTCTGCTCTGATTTTTATGGTTTCTCTTCTCCTGCTGGGTTTAGGCTTTCTTTGCTGTTCTTTCTCCAATTCTTTTAGGTGTAAGACTAGGTTGTGTACTTGAGACCTTCCTTGTTTCTTAAGAAAGGCATGTATTGCTATATACTTTCTTCTCAGGACTGCCTTTGCTCTCTCCCAAAGATTTTGAGCAGTTGTGTCTTCATTTTCATTTGTTTCCATAATTTTTTAAAATTCTTCTTTAATTTCCTGGTGGACCCATTCATTCTTAGGATGCTCTTTAGCTTCCATGCATTTGAGTTTTTTCCAACTTTCCTCTTTTGATTGAGTTCTAGCTTCAGAGCATTGTGGTTTGAAAATATGCAGGGAATGATCTCAATCTTTTGATACCAGTTGAGACCTGATTTGTGACCCAGGATGTGATCAATTCTGGAGAATGTTCCATGTGCACTTGAGAAGAATGTGTATTCTGTTGCTTTGGGATGGAATGTTCTAAATATATTTGTGATGTCCATCTGGTCCAGTGTGTCTTTTAAAGCCTTTATTTCCTTGTTGATCTTCTGCTTAGATGCTCTCTCCATTTCAGTAAGGGGGGTGTTAAATTTTTATATTGTGGCTGATGTGTTTCTTTGATTTTGTTATTAATTGGTTTATATAATTGGCTGCTCCCATTTTAGGGGCATAGCTATTTAAAATTGTTAGATCTTCTGTTAGACAGGCCTTTTAAATATGATATGGTGTCCTTCCTCTGCTCTTATTATAGTCTTTGGCTTAAATCTAATTTATCTGATATAAGGATTGCCACCCCAGCTTTCTTTTGATATCCATTAACATGGTAAATGATTTTTCACCTCCTCACTTTAAATCTGGAAGTGTTTTTGGCTCTAAAATGAGTTTCTTGTAGACAGCATATCGATTTTTTTTTTTTTTACATCCAATCTGATACCCTGTGTCTTTTGATTTGGGCATTTATCCCATTTACATTCAGGGTAACTATTGAAAGATATGGATTTAGTGCCATTGTATTGCCTGTAAGGTGACTGTTACTCTCAGTTGTATCTGTTCCTTTCTGGTCTGTCACTTTTAGGCTCTCTCTTTGTTTAGAGGACCCCTTTCAATATTTCCTGTAGGGCTGGTTTGGTGTTTGCAAATTCTTTCAGCTTTTTTTTTGTCCTGGAAGCTTTTTATCTCTTCCATTTTCAATGTCAGCCTAGCTGGATATAGCATTCATGGCTGCATATTTTTCTCGTTTAGTGCTCTGAATATATCATGCCAGTCCTTTCTGGCCTACCCAGTCTCTGTGAATAGGTCTGCTGCCAATCTAATATTTCTACCATTGTATGTTACAGACCTCTTGTCAAGTTGCTTTCAGGATTTTCTCTTTGTCACTAAGACTTGTAAGTTTTACTGTTCAATGATGGTCTGTGGACCTATTTTTATTGATTTTGAGGGGGTTCCATGTACCTCATAGATTTTGATGCCTTCCCCAAATTAAGGAAGTTCTGCATTATAATTTGCTCCAGTATGCCTTCTGCATCCCTCTATCTTTCTTCTTCTGGGATACCAATTATTCTAATATTGTTTCATCTTATGGTATCACTTATCTCTTGAGTCTCCTCTCGTGGTCCAGTAGTTGTTTGTCTCTCTTTAGCTCATATTCTTTATTCTCTATCATCTGGTCTTCTATATCACTAATTCTCTCTTCTGCCTCATTTATTCTAGCAGTAAGAGCCCCCATTTTTTATTGCACCTCATTAGTAGCCTTTTTTATTTTAATTTGGTTAGATTTTAGTTCTTTTATTTCTCCAGAAAGGGATTCTCTAGTATCTTCCAACCTTGTTTTGAACCCTGCTAACTCTTTGATAATCATCATTCTGAACTCCAGTTCTGTCATATTACTAAGGTCCATATCGATTAGGTCCCTAGCCATGGGTTCTGCCTCTTGTTCTTTTTGTTGTTGTTGTGAGTTTTTCCATCTTGCCTTTTATCCAGGTAAAAATAGATGAATGAGAGAATAAAAACTGAAAGGGTAGCAATAACCCCAGAAAAATATACACTAACCAAATCAGAAGAGACCCAAAACTGGGAAGAGAAGAAATGGAGAAAAAGAGGAGAAAAAAAAAAATATATATATATATATATTAGACTGGCTAATAGAAAAGAGCCACACACTTGATTTGGGATGTATTTTCGTCTGTTAGAAGAGACTACCTCCCAAAATTTTAAAGAAAACAAAACTTATTAATATAAAAAAATAAGGGCAAACACGCTGAAGGAATGGAATATGACTATAAAGATGAAAATTTGAAAAATTCTAAAAAAGGAATTGATAAGATAAGAAATTTGTTGAAAAAAGGAAAAAAGAAGAGGAAAGAATGTGATCAGGCTGGACTCTAGAACAAAGCTATGTGCTAGATTTAGGGTATATTTTGATCTATTAAAATAAATTGTATCACAAAATTTTAAAGTAAAAAAACCTATATTGTACAAGAACTATGGTTAAATACAATGAAGGAATAAAATTTGAGTATAAGAATGAAAATTTAAAAATATTTTTATTTTTTATTTTATTTCTTTAATTTTGTTTTTTCAGTGTCCCAAGATTCATTGTTTAAGCACCAGTGCACCATGCATTATGTGCCCTCCTTAATACCCACCACCAGGCTCACCTCACCCTCCACTCCTTTCCCTTCCAACACCCTCAGTTTGTTTCTCAGAGTCCATAGTCTCTCATGGTTCATCTCCCCCCTCTGATTTCCTCCAATTCACTTATCCTTTTGTTCTCCTAATGTCTTCTATGATATTCCTTATGCTCCACAAGGTATTGATAAGATAAAATAGTTAAGAAACATTAAAGTAGGAAAAAAGAAAAATTTTAAAAAATAGAATAAGGAAAAATAAAATTTAAAAAATTTAACTTTGAAAGACTAAAGGATCATGGGGGAAAAAGTTATTAATTCTATGTGTTGCTTTCCCCTAGCTCTGGAGTTACATAGTTCTCACTTATGGGTGAACTTGGTCTCGGCTGGATGTTCTTATTGATCTTCTGGGGGAGGGGCCTATTGCAGTGACTCTCAAATGTCTTTGCCTGAGGCAGAATTGCACTGCCCTTGCCAGGGGCCAGGCTAAGTAATCTGCTCAGGTTTGCTCTTGGTACCTTTATTTTCCTGAGCAATTTCCATACAGTTTTGGAGGGCCGGAGTGAAAATGATGTCCTCCCAATCTCTGCCCAATAGGAGCCAAGAGCTCAGGGCCCACACTTCAATGCACACTCATAGAGAAGCAGTCAATCACTCCTGTCTCCCTGATCTCCCACCATACTCTGAGCTCACTTGGCCTGTGACTAAGTGTTTCTATCTCTGGTGCATGGCCCCATTTCGAGACTCCAAACCCAGCAAATTTCTGCAGCATGTTCCTGTACTTCTCCTCTTGGAGGAGGAAGGTGAGTCTCCCCAGATCTGCTGCTTGTAGGGTCCTTGCTCAAAGACCAGTGGCCTGACTGTGCCTCTAATCATGGTTAAGGTAACCCCAAGCTGAGATCACACTTCTTGGCTCCATCTTGCAGCCAACTTCCCAGCTCCAATGCCTAGGGGCTCTACCACACTCAGGCATCCCTGGTCTTTTAGTCTCTCTGTGGGTCCTCAGACCGTACCATTCTCATGAGGCCTCCACCCCTCACTTAGTCTCTGGAGTGATGTCTCTCAGTGGAGCAGACTTCTAAATGTGATTTTGTGCTCTGCTGCTCTATGGCTTCCCAGGACCCCTCCCACAGTGGTCTATCACCCCGTTGGTTCAGTTTCACTTATCCTGTGAAGAAAGAGTAAGAAGAGAACACTATCAAATGAATCAGAGAAATCAAGAACTATAAGAAATAAAATATAAGTGTGACATCTTAGAATATCTGAAATACAAAGCACAATTTTGCCTACAAAAATTATAGTATATCATAGTGTATTAAAATATATAGATAATACATTTACATTAGCATGCAATACTCTGTACACATTATTGAAAAGTAGATTAGTTATTGTAGCTTAAATATCTTCAATTGACTTCATCCAATGAATTGAAAAATTGCAAAAGATGAATTATTTTTATCAAGGTAACTTGGATACTAACAAAGACTGAGAGATAGAAAAACACAAAGACAAGTGAAACTTTGGTTTAATAAAGGAAATGAGGAAGACTAAATTGTACAGTTTCTGTTATCAATTCTCTGCTTGATTCAGGTGTTACACTCTCATACACACACACCCAAATGTACATCCAACAAGGTTAAGATCATTGATAGTATGTGGGTAAGGACATGGGTAGAAGCAGAACTGAAGTGACCGAAGTTCTTAACCAAGAAATCTCTATAATGTCAAGCAGTGGTAAGTAGCATTGGGAGTGTAAATTGCTCTGGTCAGGATAGACATTTTAACAATTTTTTTTTCCAATCAATGAACATGGAATGTTTTTCCATCTTTTTGTGTCTTCTTCAATTTCTTTCATAAGTGTTCTGTAGTTTCTAGAGTATAGAACTTTTATGGCTTTAGTTAGGTTTATTCTTGAGTATCTTATGGTTTTTGTTGCTATTATGAATGGAATTGATTCCTTAATTTCTCTTTCTACAATTACATTGTTAGCATATAGAAAAGCAATTGATTTCTGTGCATTGATTTTGTATCCTGTCACATTGCTGAATTGCTGTATGAGTTCTAGTAATTTGGGGGTGGATGTTTTGGGTTTTCCACATAAGGAATCATGTCATCTGTGAAGAGGGAGACTTTGACTTCTTCTTTGCAAATTTGCATGCCTTTTATTTCTTTTTGTTGTCTGATTGCTGAAGCTAAGACTTCTAGTATTATGTTGAACAATAGTGGCGAGAGTGGGTATCCTTGTTGTCTTTCCGATCTTAAGGGAAAAGTTCTATTTTTTCCCCATTGAGAAAGATATTCATTGTGGGATTTTCATAGATTTTTTTTTTATGACATTGAGGGATGTTCCCTCTATCCCTATACTGTGAAGAGTTTTAATCAGGAACAGATGTTGCACTTTATCAAATGCTTCTTCTGCATCAATTGAGAGGATCATATGGTTCTTTTCTTTTATTGATGTGTTCTATTACACTGATTGATTTGCAAATGTTGATTAAAATACCATTGGCATTTTTCAAAGAGCTGGAACAAACAATCCTAAAATTTGCATGGAACCAGAAAAGATCTGAATCATCAAGGGAAAGATGAAGAAGAAAAACAAAGCTAAAGACATCACAATGCCTAACTTGAAGCTATATTACAAAGCTTCAAGACAGCAAGACACCAAGACAGCAATGGTATGTTCATAAAAACAGAAACATAAACTAATGGAACCAAAGGAACAGAATAGAGACCCCAGAAATGGACCCTTAACTCTAAGGTCAACTAATCTTTGACAAATCAGGAAAAAATATACAATGGAAAAAAGACAGTCTCTTTAATAAGTGGTGCTGGGAAAATTGTATAGCTACATGTAGGATGAAACTGAACCATTCCATTACACCATACACAAGGATAAACTCAAAATGGATAAAATATCTCAATGTGAGACAGGAATCCATCAAAATCCTAGTGGAGAACATAGGCAATAACCTCTTTGACATTGGCCACAGTAACTTCTTTCAAGACATGTCTCCAAAGACAAGGGAAAAAAAAAGCAAAATGAACTACTTGGACTTCAACAAGATAAAAAGCTTCTGCATAGCAAAGGAAATAGTCAACAAGAATAAGAGTCAAATCACAGAATGAGAGAAGACATTTGCAAATGACATTACAAATAAAGGGCTGATATCTAATATCTATAAAGAATTTCTCAAACTCAACACTCAAAAAACAAATAACCCAGTCA
The DNA here is from genome assembly GCF_010015895.1 of Lontra canadensis. Taxonomy (NCBI): domain Eukaryota; kingdom Metazoa; phylum Chordata; class Mammalia; order Carnivora; family Mustelidae; genus Lontra; species Lontra canadensis. Next base: position 7,445,765 of record NW_022631094.1, on the reverse strand, counting down.
AAAAATGGGAGAAGACATGAACAAACACTCATTCAAAGAAGACATACAAATGGCTAACAGACACATGAAAAATGCTCCATATCTCTAGCCATCAGGAAAATTCAAATCAAAACCACACTGAGATACCACCTTACACCACTGAGAATGGCAAAAATTAACAAGGCAAGAAACAACGAATGCTGGAAGGGATGTGGAGAAAGGGGAACCTTCTTACTCTGTTGGTGGGAATGCAAGTTGGTCCAGCCATGTTGGAAAACAGAGTGTGGAAATTCCTTAAAAAGTTAAAAATAGAGCTACCTTATAACCCAGCAATTACTCTATTGCGTATTTACCCCAAAGATACAGATGTAGTGGAAAAAGGTGTACATGCACTCCAATGTTCATACAAGCAATGTCCACGATATCCAAACTGTCGAGGGAGCCAAGATGCCCTTCAACAGATGAATGGGAAAAGATGTGGTACATATATACAACAGAATATTATTCAGCCGTCAGAAGTGAATACCTACCATTTGCACTGACATGGATAGAACTGGAGGGAATTAGGCTAAGTGAAGTAAGTCAAGCAGAGAAAGACAATTATCATATGGTTTCTCTTAAATGTGGAAAATAAGCAATAGCATGGAGGATCATAGAGGAAGGAGGGAAATCCAAAGGCAGAGAAATCATAGAGGAAGAGGAACCATGAGAGATTACGGACCCTGGGACACAAACTGAGGGTTTCAGAGCAGAGGAGGTTGCAAGGGAGGGGGTAACAGGGTGATGTGTATTAAGGAGGGAATGTGCTCTGATGAACAGTGAGTTATACACAACTAATGAATCATTGAAGACTTTACCAAAAACTAACCACCCAGTGGCTAACTGAACATAAATAAATAAGTGGTAAGTAGTTTTTCAAATTTCCTTTCCTAATGGAGACACATTGAATATGTTAGAGGATGTTAACTGTGCCATTTATTTATAAGTTACTAAACCATGAGAAGCCACATCGAGACCTGACTCAAACTCAAACTAGTTTGAGCTGACTTTCTGATACCTACATGTAGGAATTTTTAATATGACCTTGAAAATCAAATCAGACATAGAGATCAAGCACTGGAAACAACAACAACAGCAACAACACAATTCCACAGAAAATGTAGGAATTGAAAATTGATATTAAGAAAAGTTGGATAAATTTTATCTGCCCTAATACAAGAGGAAAAACCTACAATTATGCAACGAGTTCTAGGCTACATGTAGTGGAAGGAAATATAATTAGTCACTTATATTTCAGGCAGTTAAACAGTGATTATCTGCAGTTAGTTGGCACAGGAGTTATATTTCAATGTCATAAAGACATAAAAACATAAAAAGCAAAACTCACTCATTCAAAGATTAACCTACAAATACATGTGTCTATGAGCTGCATGAACATATACAAGAAACACATAGAAATAGAAAAAAAATATTTTAAAAACAAATCTTTGTATTTGTCAGAAGAACTTAATCCTAAATCAAATGTGATCATTATAAATCTACAGTGAAACTTATTAGAGCTCTATAAGTTATAACCCAGAGAGAGTCAGCAATCTCTTCAGTGACACCTGCAAGTATGGGCAGCATGAGGAGTTTCTTTGTCCTTCGAACACCTCTCTTAGGTTAAGAAGGTTCCAGTAGGTGGAATGGACCTCACATATGTGGATAATTCTTCCTGTCTTCCTCACTGCTTCACACACACACACACACACACACACACACATTTTGTTCTATTGTTCCTCCCATAAGATGTCTAGATAAGACTATAAAATCTGCTTTCATTAGAGAAATAAAAAATACTTTTGTTCCCTGACTCCTTGTTCCCTGAATTCTTATATCCTCTGTTGAGACTGTCATCCAGAGGCTTAGAACTCAAGAGAATCTAAATTATTCTATCTTCTAGAATACAATTCTGACTTTCAGTTTTATGTGTAATGTAAATAAACACAAAGTGTTACTGGTCCCTCAGGGAGGAAATACTATTGGGCAACAGAAAAGATAGTTACTCTGCCTGTCCTTATATTAATTCTTTATTTTTATATTTGTTATATAGATTTATTTATCTATTTATTTATTTAATAAAATTAATTTCACTCTGAATTAATTTTACTCTATTGGCCCTCTATCACTGGAAAATTATGCTTTTCTTTAGCAAATGTATCTTATCTATCTTGTGACCACTTAAAATTTCTACTTAGTGAAATTCTCATTATGCTTGAACTACAAGACGTTGAAAGGCTAGTTTTATAGCATCTCACTATTTAGCCCTGTATACCAGTCTATAGACTAAATGTTATTGGTTGATTTATGTCTACTCCAAATTCATCTTATCTTCTCTATCTAATTCATCAAATATCTGAAGTAAACAGATTTTAAAAATATTGAAAATGATGTTTCCTCAACCTGAGCATAAGTGATACTTAAGATAGTTTACCAGGGGTCTCAAGTTCTTGAATTACCTTAAACTCACACTTTTACTATCAGTAATTGGTGTGTTTGGCTAATACATTCTCTGACATCCTGGAGGCACCAACACCAGCTCATACTTCAGTTTCTCTTCAAACAGTAAACCAATCTTAATGCTTTGTTTGCCTGGCCCCCAATGAAGGTCAAGCTTGCACAACTATGAAACAAAAAGTGAATTGTTGGTATTACCAAGGAATATGAGTCATAAGAAGTGATCCTTCCTGAGATTTTAGGGAAATATTTTTTAAAAGATTTTATTTACTTATTTGACACAGAGATAGAGAGTACAAGTAGGCAGAGTGGCAGGCAGAGTGAAAGGGAGAAGCAGGCTCTCCACTGAACAGGGAGCCTGATGCGGGGCTCTATCCCAGGATGCTGGGATGACCTGAGCCAAAGGCAGACGCTTAACTGACTGAGCCACCCAGGCACCCCCACGAAAATTTTTTAAAATCAATGAATAAATAATAAACCGTCAAGGATAACCAGAAAACATTTGACCAAAGTAGTTTTTGTTCTTACATATTGGAAATCAAAATCATCCATAGAAATGTATTCTGTTCTCCACTTCAATATGATTATTCACATTTAAATTCACCAAATTACTCATTTCAGTGTTATCTGAGGCAGTTGTTCAGGAGTCAGGATGGAACCAGAGAAACACATGCTTCTTTACATTTGCTTTTTATGTCAAATTGTCAAATTATTAATTTATGTGCCCTCTGGATACCTAATTATATATATTTTATATCTGTGTATCATATTTAAATGAAGAGTTAGAAGAGGGAGAGGTGTGGGTGAAGTAAGGAAAAGAGGAATAAGGACGGAAGGAAAAACTGAAGTAAAAGAGAAGAAAGGAAAGAATTAAGAAAACTTAATTTAGAATACAAATGTTATTAGTTCATCAATATTGTAGAATGCCTTCAACCATTCAACCTCAAATGGTAAGTTCTACCTCCCAAAATATGATTAAATGTATTCAGTATTAATTTTCTGAATAGGTCTGTAATATTAAATCCTCAACAAATATTTTCAATAGCTTATTTCTCTTTGGTGATACCAGTATATACCTCTCTGAAATGTAACACCTGGAACGTCCCCAATTCCCCAAAATGACAGAATGTAACCATGAGAATTCTGGAGAAAGTGACGAGGAATATCTTCTAGTCCATGTGGCTGGGTTTTAATGAGTCTAAGAGGAAAATCCAAATTTAGAAATATAAAATGCTTAATACTCCCCAAAGCCATTAACTTGACACCTTCCGGAAAAAGAAATGAACTAATATAAATAAGTACTCAGCAGTTTGAGTTGAATCATGCTGTCAACCACCCTGCTCTCTGCATGCTGTGATATACCATGCCTATTATTAGTTTGATACAAAGATCATCCCAAATCTCACCCTGCTCTTATAATAGAAGTATCATACAAAGATGTTTCTGCACATTAGCCTATCTTCTAAGGATGGGAAAAATTATTTATGGTATTCATTCTTTCAAGGAAAAATATTTGTCTCTAATATGTATAAGTCTTTGTAAGAGTATTGTAGACAATGAAATGAGTAAGTGTTGTCCTTATCTCACCCTGTAAAAGACACTAATCTATTTAGCATTTACTATAAACTGAACACTGTGTTAAGTGCTGGAGTCAGATAATTCCTGAATTTATAGAAATCAAATAATGTAAAAAGAGTCATTAATTAAATTTACATATAAGTGTGACAAATGTATAAATGAGAATTACACAATGTTGCAAGATTCTATATCAAGAGTCATTAAACTATAGCCCATGGTCCAAATCCACCCAACTATTTACTTTTGTACAAACCATGTGGTAAGAAAGTCTTTTAAATAAAATTTTTAAATTTTAAAATATTTAAAATAAAATAAAAATAATTATATTTCATTTTATTATATTATATATTTTATATATTTATATATTTTATTTATATTTATTTATATATTTATTATTTATATATTTTATATTTTATTTATTTTGTTTTATATTTTATATTTATCTTTAATATATTTAAAATATTTTAAATATTTAATATTTAACTATTTAAACATAAAATAATTAAAATAAAAAAGAATCATTTAAAATAATGATTTCATTTCAAGTGGTTATGTAGGTGCCCACATAATTATATTCTTGATTTTTGCCTGTTGGAACACAATGTCTAAAATATTATCTATTTGGTCTTTTACAGGAAAAACTTGAAGATTCCTATTCCATATTATAGAAATTTGACCTAGTTGGGTGGTAAATAGAGACCAAGTAAATATAGACCAACTAAAAATTACAAATGTCTATGAATTGAAATGGTTACATAAACAATCAAAATTAATCTCAAAGTATATTACATAAAGATACATTGAATATGTGACTGAGTCAATGATAATATTGGGTTGTTTCTTCAGGTGATATGGGATTTGGATATTGGACTTTTCTACATGTATCTGTTGCAGGGAATTTTTTTATGGAGAAAAATTCCCATAGTGAGAAAATGTCTCTGGGACAAAGACACTTAATCCTATGTTATCCTCAAGAGTAGGTTAGAGAGTACAATTAGAATGTGAACTGGGACAAAGTTAATAGAAGCTATAGAAGGAAAAATAAGTTTTATGTTTGCTTTCTTGTTAAAAAAATAAAAAAAATTTACAATATACTTGAAGGTTGCAATGGGAGATGAGAAGATCTTTGGATATTTTCAATCAGTCAAAATATGTGACAACAGCAAGACTGGTTGAATGAAAGACAGGGGACTTTAGGTTGGCAAAGACTGATTTTCTGCCTTCTATATATTACTGCTGATTTAAAATTATAAAATTTAATTTTTTTTTCAGTGTGAACAGAATCAGATTATCAGGATTATAAATCAGTAAGTAATGAAAATAATAAAAGCTACTATGATATAATTGAGGATATTCAGAGCAAGTCTAAGCTTTTCAAGCCAGACCTGAACAAGGAAAGACTATTATCTTTGAGGCCCTGATCTGCTCACTGACATTAACTTCATTTTTTTTTTTTGAATCATTAGGTTTAAGCAGGTCCTTCTCAATGCCTTCACTGCTCCAAAATTAAGACCTGACATGCCTATATGGGTAAGAAATGGCTTCTGAATCTATATTACTGAGGTCAGTGAGATAATTGATACCAAAATTTTAGCTGTAAGTATGTAGTATCTGTAACTTGTAAAAAAAAAAAAAAAAGCAATACTTTCTCAGGATGATGAAAACAGAACAAGAATAACACCAATAGCAATGCAAATGAATAATTCTTTTATTTCAAATAGGATGTATTTCCAGAGGAAGTTAAGTAAAAAACCAAATTTTAGAGTAGTTAATATCACAAATAATAATTGTTAAATACAGTTTTACTTGCTTTGTTTGTAATTGCTCACTTCACTTTTATTGTAAACCTTGCCAACTTTTCAGTACTGTGTGCACAAAATTTATATTGTAGCATCTTTAATCTCAGGCCCTGAGCTGAAGCGGGGGGCACAGCAAATATTTGTAAGCAAAAGGAAAGCAAAGGTAACTTTAATCTCAGAATCTTAACAATATAGTGAATAGATTGATAAATAAGTTGATTAAAAGGATGTTCAAAAGAATTATAAAAATATTAACATATAATGAAACACATACTAGTGAGGGACAGACTTAAAATCTATTGTACAAATCATAACTTCCAAAATAGTTGCAAATTCCAATGCTTCTAGAGACTAAAATGCAAGTAGTACATTTAGCTGTGCATCTTTACATAAACAGTGCAATGAATCTGAAGGGCTTGGGGACCAGGTTTCTGGGGACAGAGGCCTGAAAAGCCAATCTAGAGTTAGGTTTAGGGCCTAGGGGCATGGAAGGCCCATTCTATTTTGTTTCCTCTTGATATCATTGAGGATATTTTGTACAGAAATATAATATCTTCTTTATCATAATACACAGCAGATATATATTTTTTGTCTCAGATCTCATTCCCAGTTAGGTCTTTTTAGCAAATACTTTGCTGTCTAAAAGTTTGATTCTGTGAATTTCTGAGCTGATTCTATTTCCTCTTCAGGCTGGTAGCTCATGCTAATTCTAATTTAGCATGAATGATGTCTAATGGCTACTAAATTCCTGTTAAAATGTAATTTAATGGAAGCCAAGAAAGTTATCTTCATCATCTGACTCATAGGGTAAGTGCTAATAGACAAATAAAAATCCCTCAATAAATATTAGCATATTAAAAAAAATAAATGTATAGATGAATAGGTCCAGACAATATATAGGATTTTATGGCCCAACTTTTTACTTTAATTTTTATCTATAACATTAACTTTTTTTATCCTGACTTTTTTTTTAAGATTTTATCCATTTCTTTGATAGAGAGAGATTACAAGTATGCAGAGAGGCAGGCAGAGAGAGAGAGGAGGGGAAGCAGGCTCCCTGCTGAGTGGAGAGCCCGATGTGGGGCTCAATCCCAGGACCCTGAGATTATGACCTGAGCTGAAGACTGAGGCCCAACCCACTGAGCCACCCAGGTGCCCCTTTTTATCCTGACTTTTAAAATTATAATTTCCTGATTATTTTTAAACTATTTGTCCACTCTTTATAATCCTTGATTGACAAAGGTGTAAAGATTTTATTTGTTTGTTTGTCTGTTTATTTGTTTATCAGAGAGAGATAGAAAGTACAAGCAGGAGGAATGGCAGGAAGAGGGAGAAACAGGTTCCCAACTGAGCAAGGAGACCAATGCAGGACTCAATCCATACCCTGGAATCAGGAATCAGGAATTGAGCCAAAGGCAGAGGCTTAACTGAGCCACCCAGGTGTCCCCAAAAAGGGAACGAAAAGTCACATGTAAATACTTTAATACTTAGCATTTAGAATATGAGAGAAAGAAAGAAAAAATGTTCTCCGGTACTTAGCATGGTTTGATTTTTTTTCCTCCTATAATGTGAATGTCAATTGCTAGAATGGAAATAAATCAGCATATTCTAATAGTGAAAATCTTCAACAAGTTCAGTTTAGGAACCCATAAGTGAAGCACCTAGTACTGTATCCATCTCTGGACTGGTACATCTATTTTCTTTCTATTTCAGATAAATACTGCCCAATAAGATTGAGAAGGTGATAAATAAATAACATTCAGATATTTGGGTACTTTAAAAAACATTTTAGATAGAACATATATATCAACTGAGAAGCCGAGATAAATGAACAGGTCAGGACTTCAAGACTGATTGTCTCACCAGAGAAGACACAATTAACTTTAAACAGTTTGATATAATAAGAATAATAAGGAAAATAGTTTTTTAAACCTGTCTAAATACTTCCAGTTCACTTGTTATAAGATCTAAAAATAAGATTCATACCATTTACTATTTCTGAAGCTTTCCATTCTTCATTGAAAACAATCTCAGTTTATTAGCTCTTTAGAGTTTTAGATCATCCTTCCCAACGTGATCTCCACAAAAGGGTTAAATATGGCACTGCTTGTTTGTAAATAAGTAAATAAAATGTCTCACAATTTATATGCCCACTCTCAGATCACTGATAAGATGAGAAAGTACACATAAAACAGTGGATTTTACATTGACATAATTATAAGAAAACCTTTCAGGTTGAGTACTTGTTGATCAAACAGAAGAGTCTGAGATGAGGTTGCTTTAGTTTTTGTTGTTTTTTCATTTGACTGAGTAATTTGCTTGTGAAGTGTTGGTAATTTATATACCAAGTTGACTGGATCATGAACTTTGGCTAAATATCTTTTCTGGATATATCTATGAGGATGTTTCTGAAAAAGATTAACATTTTTAGCAATAATCGCGGCTTAGATAAACCTCATTGGCTATGATACTGCCACTGCACAAAGCTGAAAAAGATTAACATTTTAATCTGCAGACTGTCTAAAGCAGATTGCCCTCTCTAGTGTGGGTAGGCATCATCTAATCCACTGAAGGCCTGACTAGGGCAAAAAAGTAGAGGAAGAGATAATTTGCTTTCTGTGCTTGACTGCTTGAACTGGAACACCAATTTTCTTCAGCCCTTAGATTGGAAATTACACCATTAGCTCTCCAAGTTCTCAGACTTAGACTAAAGTGCACCATTGGCTTTCCTGTGTGTCCAGCCTATAGATGCTAGATAATTGGGCTTTTCATTTTCCATAGCCATGTGAGCTAATATATTATAAAACTATCTCTCCCCCTCAGTGTGTATGTGTATCTGTGTGTGTAAAATTAGGTTTGTTTCTCTGGAGTTGTGAAGTTGGAAAAATATAGGTTTTTGTTGAGTGTGTGCATAGAAATTTTCTAAAAAGGGAATATGGATCATTCTCTGATAGAAATGGGATATGAATTAAATCCTGGGTAGCTATTTCCTCATTACTTGAAGAACAAAGACTATTTCTAGGCATGGAGGGCTGCTATCTATAAATTTTATTTTTATATTTTTGTTGTTTTTTATTATTCTAAAAAAAATGATACTGAGGAGCCAGGCTGGAAAAACCTAAGGCAGGAAAATTCCTTAATGAAATTTTTTAAATTCTGTAGAAATATTAATCTGCCATTATTTTTTGGGGGACCATAGAGAACTTAATTGTTTTCAGTTTTTGCCCTCAAAGCTGTAGGAAGTTTAATTTTTTAAATATGGTTCATTCAGAAGTTAGTAAACAACAAAGAGTATTTCAGTATATTAGACAATAGCATTTATAGATAGAATTTTCCCCTTTGTTTATTAATATGGGATCACAGCACTGTCACATACTGACAGTTTTTACTCTAAACCACAAATGATCAAAACACATAGATCACTCATTCAAGAGGATTTTAAGGAAAAGAAAAGTTGACAGAACTGGAGAGAGGCTAAAATACTGTGATATCAAAAGATCAGATTTTCCTGTGAACTAATTTTACACCCAGGTTTTCAATTCTTTAAAAATGTTAGTATTTCTTGGCTTATGATCATTTGATAAGATCACACAGATAAAATAACACTTCTTATTTTTATGAGGAGGCAGAATTAAATTTAACAAAAGCTATATTCAAAACAGAGAAGATAGATACAATGGATAATTATGTGCACTGAGTTCTGTCTCCCACCATAAAGAACCTAATTAAACCTTAAGGGACAGTGTATCTCTGCTAATCATATGTGTCAATCATAGCCCATGTGTCCTGAACTTCTAGCACTCTGCAGGTTGCTGAATGTTATTCTACTGTTTGTTTCCCATAGTGCAAATTCCCCATATTTAACTTTCTCTTTGGAATGTTTCTCCATATTAATGAGATGAAAGCAGAATCTTTTTTTGTTGTTGTTGTTAAATGAAAGTGGTTTTAATAATTTTTCTAGAATGACATACACGTATATGCAGAGAAATCTCAGTGAAATTTTAAAATCTGAGTCGTTTGCTATTACAATAAAAGGTTATTTCAACATGATTTAGCAGTGGATTTTATTAGTTCCTTATGAACATAAACTCAATCTACTGGAGATAACTTACCACCTATTCAAATTAAAGGATTTATTTTGTAATAAATAATTCATAATTCAAGTCATTATTTCTATTTTTTGAGGTCATTTCAGTTAATAAAATGAAAAAGTTTGACAATGGCAAACTATAAATATCATTTCTGCAGTTGAGATTAGCTGTGCTTCCTTAACTTCCCCCCCCTCCATATTCATTAAAAGTTGTAAAATACAGTTGGGTTTAACTGTTTAAAATATTTTTTCAGATAATATGGCTTGTGGGGATTTACACGAGTCCCTAAACTAGATGTAACACAAAGTAGAGTTAAACAGAACTCCGTTATGACAATCAAGACCCAGGAGAGATAGATCTACAATAAAGAATTTAAAGGAATTTATTATTAAATTGAAAATTGCTGTCTATACAGAAGGATGGAGCTTTGGAAGTAGAAAATCTCCTCATACACTTATTGATTACACTTGTACAATAACTTCATAAATACTGGCATTAAAATGTTTTAAAGGGGTGCCTGGGTGACTCAATCTATTAATCATCTGCTTTCAGCTCAGGTCATGATCCTGGGCTCCTGGGATCACACCCAGCATTGGGATCCCTATTCAGTGGGCACCTACTTCTCCCTCTCCCCCTGCTTGTGCTCTCTCACTCTCTCTCTTTCTAATAAATAAACAAAATATATTTTTGAAAAAATTATTTAAACTAATTAATTGAGCATAGGGGTACTCAACTACTGTGTAGTCATCAAAATCATCTGTAAAGGTTTTCTCTTATTTCTTATTTTTAGAAGTACACATGCCTGGACAAATTCATGAAGATTTTGACTCAAGAGTTTTAAAATATAACATGTAAATCTGGAGAATTACAATCTCCACAGGTAACTCAGATTTTTGGGGGAGATTTATTTAAGATTGAGGAAACACTCATTTATATAAAAACATAACTAATTAAACCAATTGATTACACACATAAATCCTCCTTCCTATGTTGTGCATTCAAATCAAATGTTATAAATATAGTTTTTAATAATGTCTCTTGGGAAAGATTTTTTCCTTGAACAAACGTCAATCAGGCTAATCTAAGCCCTTTTCTCTACTAGGCCTCTTCTTTGGGCTGTGCCCTTGACTTAATGAAATTAGTCTTAATTGAGATCCTACTAATATGCGGATCACTCTTGTTATCTGATCAAGTTCTTCATTCCCAATAACCAGTGGATAAGTCTTTATCTTACTTTTAGTAAAAATATTAAGTCATTTTTGTAAGAATCTCCCTACCCTTCATGTCTCTCAGTTATTTTCCATCTACTATTTCCCCCCCACCAATGTAATTTTTGGTTATAAATCCCTACTTGTTCTTGTATTCAGAATATAGCTCAATTTTATGCTGAGGTCTTTTCCCATGTTGCAATGGTTACTGAATAAAATCTGTCTTGACTGCCTATAACTAGTATGTGGCTTTATTTCTTTTGAACATTTTAGAAGTGCCCTCTTAACAATAACACAAAAACAATCTTACTAATAACTTTTTGAGCAAAAAGTTCTTGAAATAGTTTTTCAAGGTTAATACAGCAGACATATTGCTTGAGCTTGTGTTGATCATGTAATCTTAAAGAAAACTTAAATATCTTACATTCTTCTACATAAAAAGTCACACAATTCAAGTTCTAAATGTAATATGTTGAGTTAGTAAAATGTATCCACTGAGTAATAGGGCATCTAGATTGGTTTGGCCAGTATTAAGATTGCCTAAATTGGTGGCCAAAATAATTTACTGTCAAACTTGATGTGTATTAGCTGTTTTTATTTTTATTTTTTTCCTGATGTGGGAAAAATGTGTGTCTCAGTAATGATTCAAGGTGTCTTTTCAAATTTTGAATTATTTTTTGAATATCTAATTTATTTTATTAAATGTCTCATAAATTGAACAATATTCCATCTAGCAAGTAGAGGGAAATGCTGAAGAATTGTACAAAACAAAAGGTTTTTATAGTAGGGAGAGTGGGGCAAGAAAGTTATTAGCAACAGAAAATGACTGTTCTAATAAAAAAAAGAAAGAAAAGGACTATTCTAGACAGGATAAGTTAAGAAGCTTAAAAAATTATGGAACAGTTCAAAGTATGAAAATAGTCAAATAAAAAATAAGTTTGTGGAAAAGAATAAGTTTATGGAAACAGAATTAGAACTTAAAGTTCTCTAAAATTATTTTTTTCCTTAGCATTTGGCAGACCATATTACCTGAATCACCATCTCAGAGGAGTGAAAAGAAAATGATGCTTCAAGTTTCCCTGAGGTAGAAGCCAGTCTTTGCAACCAGGTGAGGCCTCAGACATGCTAAAGGTGGTATATTAGAAATGACATCCATGTATAAATACAAGATGATCAAAATATAAATCACATGAAAGGGGAATATATAAAATGTTACCCGTTAACAAATGAGAAGATAAAGAAACTTCTCTGTGTTGGTCTGGGCTTTAGTTAAGAATTAAAGAAAAAAAAGAGTTCCCTTGATCACTTAATCACTATGGAACTATGAACCAGGTTTCAAAAGGTATACTCAGAGGAAACTCTCAGAATGTGGGTTCTTGTTCTTACAAATTGTTGTATTGTACCCTAAAATGTTCAGATAGTATTAACTGTTTATCAAGTTTTAGAAATACTATCAAATGTTAAAAATAACACATGAGTAGAAATTTAAAATATTAGAAATTAAAAAAAACCAAAGGAAAAAAAAAGATTTTAAAAGTAACCAGATAGGAAAGAAAATATTAACTAACAACCATGATGCAAATAGTCAACTTCTCAAGAGCTACAATAATTGTTGGATGGAAGGAGAAAATATCATTGAAAAAGTGAAAAAATAATTGGTAAGCTTGAATTTTAAATCTCATTAAGTATTTCCTTTTTTAAAATAGTTAAAACTATTTTAAATATTATTTAAGAATAAAGCAATATAGATATTTTTAGACCCAAAAGGAGACAATAGAGATATTTTCAGACCTGAAGAGTGTCTATATTTAACAATAAAATTTCTTGTTGAGTGAATTAATAAAAAATATATATTTTGAATAAAAATATCATAACATCCACATGGAAGGGCTGGGATATAGATAAATGTGATTAGAGAATTTAAGAACATGTGGGTGGATCTAAAGAATCACTGCTAGTATAAAAGTAATTACAATGGAACACTGAAAAAATAAAATTAAATTAAAGAAAGTAATTACAATAATGACAAATGTTGGAGAGTGCATAAAACATAATGATTTTAATATCCTGGAAAAATAGTAAATTGAATTGTATTGCATGTCATTACAGTTAAAGTTTTAACATTCTACTATTTTAATAAAAAGGATAGACATGCTTATTGATTTAAAAATCCATATAAAAATGGTGAACTTGATCTCTTTGTTAGAATATAGGTTGAAAGAGACTATCATTTTCAGCCTAAAAATTAAAACCAGTATGAGAAACTACAAAGTCATTTTTTCCACACCAGAGTACGGGATACACAAAAATCTAAATAAGTTAAATTCCAGAAATTGACAAGGCAGGTGAAGGAGAGAAGAATCATAAAGCTGTTGCCATCTCTGGCAAATTGAGAGGAGGATAAATCTATCATCAATGGGATTGAGAAGAAATCATCCCAGCTTTTGAAAAGCCTAACAACTGTATGCTCACTTGTATGTCTTATAAATAACTTGAAGAATTCCAAACCCAAAGCAAGTTGACACTGTCAAAATTTCCTCATAGACTTTCACTGAGTAGAGGGTGGTTGAATGCCACAGAAAGGATAGAAGACACAAGCATGATCCCCTGATAATGTGATTTCTTCTTCAATTGTAAGTCAGTCTCCAGCAGAAGGTGAGAGCAGAATAGAGCTAAAAAGAATTCCCCCTAAGACACACTCTGTGCCTTGACTAATGCACTGCAGTAGCCTTTTGGAGTCTTATTTGCTTGGGGGCAAGTCAGCAGGTGGGAAAAATGTCGATAGAGGCAAAGAAAATTAGAACAGACTGAACAGTAAAAAGAATTCACAAAAGCCTTAAACACTGAACTAATTATAAAATAGGACACCCTCATGATTTGGAAGGGCATTGGATGGGGTAGAAAACATTAAGTATTTACTAGAGATTTATGGGTACTCAGAATACACACTCTACTAAAGAGAAGGTCCTGGTTCTGTCCTCAAAACACTATGTTGCCAGAGTGTGGAATATAAATAAAAATTGCAACAAAACCCATGTCCGCTTCAATGACAAATTAGATTGTCTCAGTACACTGACATTAGCTAGTTGACACAAAAAGCTGCTTTCCCACTAGGTAAAAAAAGGAAGGACTAGACTCAAATAAATAAAATCATAGATGAAAGAGAAAGTATTATAACTTATACCACAGAAATACAAAGGATCATGAGATTATTATGAATAAACTGAATAATCAAAAAGAAATGGATATTCCTAGAAACATGCGACTTGCTAAGACTGAATCAGGAAGAGAGAAAAATCTGAACAAAAAATTAACTAAGGATATTGAAACAGTATTTCCCAAAAAAGTAAAGCCAAACACCAGATGGTTTTGCTAGTGAATTTTACTATACACTCAAAGAATAATTAAAATCAGTTATTCTGAAATTTCTCCAAAAAACTGAAGAGGAGGTAACACTCTCAGACTCATTTTACAAGGGCAATGTTATGCAGAGAGCAAAGCCAGATAAGAACAGTGCAAGCAAAAAACACTACAGGCCAATATCTCTGATAAGTATAGATGAAAAAATTCTCAAAAACATGGCATTGAATCAAATTCAACAGCTTATTAGAAAGATCATATACCATTATCAAGTTGGATTTATCACTGGGATGCAAGGATGGTTCAATATATGCAAATCAATAAATGTAAGACACCACATTAATAGAGTGCAAAGTAAAAATCATAAGATCATCTCAATAGATGCAGAAAAAAAGCATATGATGAAATTCAACATCCTTTCATGATAAACACTCTCAACAGATTGGGCAGAGAAGAAACATACCTCAACATAATTAACACCTTATGTGACAAGCCCACAGCTAACATCATGCTCAGTGGTGAGGTTTGAAAGATTTTCCCACAGAATAGAACACTATAACATTATTCACCTTCACCAATCTTATTCACTGTCACACTGAAAATGTTAGCCAGAACAGTTAGGCAAGAAAAAGAAATAGAAGGTACCGAAATCAGAAAGGATGAAGGAAAATTGTCCCTCTTTGCAGATGATATGATTTTAAATATAGAAAATCCTAAAGACTGCACCCAAAAAACCCTGTTAGAATTAATAAACAAATTTAGTAGTATTTGAGGATAGGAAAATCAACATACAAAAATTAATTGTGTTTTCATACATTAACAACAACCTATCAGAAAGACAAAGAAACCAATCCCATTTATAACAGCATTAAAAATGATAAAATACTTAGGCATGAATTTAATTAAGGAGGTTAAAGATCTGTAAATGGGAATTAGAAAACGCTGAGCTGCTTTCAGCTCAGGCCATGATCCCAAGGTATTGGGATGGAGTCCTAGAGTTCTACATCAGACTTCTTGCTCAGCAGGAAGCCTGGTTCTTCCTCGGCCTGCCACTGCCCCTGCTTGTGCCTGCTTTCTCTCTCTGATGAATAAATAAACAAAATCTCAAAAACAAACAAACAAACAAAAAAGAAACAAATGGAAAAACACTCCATGTTCATGGATTATAAAATTAATTTTGTTAAAATGTTTATATTTCCCAAAGCTACCTATAGATTCATTGTAATCCTTAACAAAATTCCAATGACATTTTTCACAGAAGTAGAAAAAAAGAAATCCAAAAATTTATATGGAACCACAAGGGTCCCTGAATGGCCAAAGCAATCCTGAGAAAGAACAACAAAACTGGAGGTATTACACTTTCTGATTCCAAACTTTATTACAAAGTTTCAGTAAACAAAACTGTATGGTATTCACATAAAAATAGACGTGCAGATCAATCAAACAGAATTGAGAGCCTAGAAATAAACATGGGTATGGAAGGTCTACTAATATTTGACAAGTGAGCCAAGAATACTCAATAGGAAAAGATAGTATCATCAATAAACAGTTTGGGAAAAGTGGATATTCACATGCACAACAATAAAATTGAACCCTTCTTTCTATACCACTCACAAAAATTAATTTGAAATGGATCAAAGACTTAAATGTAAGACCCAAAACTTTAAAACTACAACTAGAAATACAGGAAAAATTTCCTTGACATAATCTTGGCAATGTTTTGTGTTTTGTTGTTGTTGTTTGATAAAACACAAAAAGCACACCAGGAAAGTATAAACAAAGAGTCAAACAAATATAGGGGAAGATATCAAGCTAAAATCTACACAACAGAGCAGAGAGTCAATAGAATGAAATGGCAACTTAGAGAATGTGGAAAAATATTTGCAAACTCTCTGATTAGAAGTTAATATCCAAGGAACTCATTAAATAACCCAATTAAAAATAGGCAAAGAAACTTAATAATTATTTTTACCAAAGCAGACATAGAAATGATGAACAGGTACATGAAAAGATGCTCCATGTCAGTAATTGTCAGGGAAATGCAAATAAAATCATAAGGAAATGTTGCCTCATGCCAAATAGGATTTCTGTTGTCAAGACAAACAACAGATGTTGCTAAGGATATGATAAAAGGGGAACCTGTGTATAGAATTGGTGGAAGTGTAGATTGTTGCAGCCACTGTGAAAAACAGTCTGGGTATTTATTTAAAAAAAAATGGACTGCCTTATGGACCAACAATCCTACTTTGGGTATATATTTGAACAATAAACATCTATATCTTGAAGAAATACCTTCAGCCCCATGTTTTCTGCAGCATTATTCACAATAACCAAGATATTAAAACAACTTGGATGTCTGTTGACTAATGAATGGATAAAGAATATGTTTTGGATATATACAATGAATTATTATTCAGACATAGAAAATGTAGAAAATCCTTTTGCAAAACATGAATGGATATTGAAGGTATTAAGTAAAATAAGTCAAAAGAGAAACAAATAATATATGTTTTCACTTTACATGAAATCTAAAACAGCTGAATTTATTAAAATGAGAGTAGAATGGTGGGTAGCAGAGGTTGGAAGGTGGAGCAAATAGGAGATGTTGAGTACAAACTTCCAGTTATATGACTAATAAGTTTTGGGGAACTAATGCACAGCATGGTGATAAAAATTCACAAACAATTGTTGTTAAGAGAGTAGATCTTAAATGTTATTATCAGGGAAAAAAGTATGATTATGTGAGGCATTGAAGGTGTTAACTGACTTTATTGTGATAATTATATCATGATATATACATGTATCAAAGTATTATGTTGTACACTTAAACTTACATATGTTATATGTCAATAATATCTCAAGAAAGCTGGAAAAAAGAGGCCTTTTTAAACTTTAAACATTATGTACTTGGTCTTGATTTTTCCTTTATATAAATTTTGAACATAGCAAAATATTTTTAAGAGGTAAAGCACTCATAAAGCAAAAGAAAATAGGCTATATTTAAGAAGAAAAATAGTCAATACAAGTAGACCAACTTATGACTCATATGTTGAGATTATTACAGGAACTTTAAAATAGCTATATGTATGTTAAAGAATAAAGCAGAAAAGGTTAAGAGGATAACAGATGAGAAATTTTAGCAAAGAAATAGATGAAGGATATAATTCTTGAAAGGAATGTAACATAAATATATACAAATGAAATAAAATATCTAAATAGAAGAAAGACTGTATCCACCTTGAAAGATATATATGAGGTATGGACATTTCTGAAGATTCATTTTTTTGTGGAAATCTATGAGCTTCTATTCTTGTACTGAGTGAGAATTACTGACCTAGAAGTATGAAATCATAGACAAAGTTAAATGACATTTTGGCCAAAGTCAGTTATCAGGAGCCACATTTTCCATTAAAATGGAGTGGGATTCATGATTTTATAGAAAAGTATAATTCTGGGATTATTGTTATTCAGCTCTCTGTATTTTCTTAGTCTCTATCAACTTCATATGAGCAAATTACCATAACTCATGAGTAGGATAAATGCAGAAGATCAACATGAAATGGAAAAGAAAAATGCTTATAGGTAAAAAAAAAAAAATCTGAAGTATATTATCTTACCAGGATAAGGATTTATTGTTTTCCTTAATCTAGAACTGAAAGACACGATAATAATATGAAAAGCCTAGCTCTGCTTCTTGGAATTTGAGGGTGAATACTTGACTTAATATCTATATACTTCAATTCTCCCATGAAAAATAAACTTAGATAATTAGGTTATAATAAACCAAAGTGCTTTTTAGCTCTAAATTCTTTGACTACAGGAATTTAAATAATTAACAATGGAGATCTTGACAACAGACATCAAAACATTATAGAGTAAGAATCACATCTCAAAACTCTTTGGATATCCACTTGAAAAATCAATGGAGATGATTAAAATTGTCATGATATTAAAATGATTTACAAAATGGAGATGTTTTCCCATCATAAACAGTCCATTGATTTGGTTTTTCTATGGAGTAAATGAAATAAGAAGGAAATAGAATGTTAAGTTATAGGTAGAAGAATTAAGTGTTTACACTCATAATAAATTTTAAAATTCATTACTAAGTGTGTTTGTTCTTGGAAAATCTACCTAAATTAGGTGATCCTCAGCTTACCCAAGTATAGTATAGGAATAATAAGTCAACTCAAAATATTGTTGTTATTAGGGATGCCTGGGTGGCTCAGTTGTTAAGCATCTGCCTTTGGATCAGGTCATGGTTCCAGGGTTCGGGAATTGAGTCCCACATTGGGACTACTCAGCAGATCACTTAAAACAAATAAACACAAAAAGAAAAAGAGTAAAAGTAAGAAAAGGAGGAAAGAAGTAAGGAAGGAAAAATAGAAGGAAAGGAGACTGTCAAAAAAGAAGAAACAATGCAGGAGAAATGTAGGATTAATACTAATTATGACCTTAAGATAAAAAAGTTCCCATATGCTGATACAACTTGTTACTATTCTTACTTCTTCAGTGAAATTTCAGTGTCCACATGGCAAACTCATCTTATTGCTAGTTATATGAATTGGTTATTTCAGAGAAGTTTTGCAATGACATCCACCACCAGCACAAGAATATACACACTAATATTTAAAATGAATTTCATTAAATTTATTTTTATTTAACTGAATTGAATAAAGGATAATGAGAACTGCTTTAATTTTTCAAAAAATACACACATATTTAAATAAGAGACTTATTTTTATCATGTTCATACTTAAGTAAGACAAAATAAATTTCACATTCTACATTAAAAGAAAATATAAAAGAAATTCTGGAGAACTTCTGGGGAAAACCACAGAGTTGGAGGATCCTAAACTTACCTCATCAACTAGATAACACTCACAGCAGAATAAACACCCAAGAAAATAACTCAGACTGGCTGAAAAAACCCACAACTTAATGTCACTTTAAGAGGTCACACTTAAGAGTAGGAAGGTCAATGACTTGTTGGAAAGCAAAGCCCCATGGCTCTAACCACTGGAGAAAGGGAGTCATGGATATGAAGAAGAGCCAGAATCATTGAAGTATATCAGGGAGCCTACAAAGGGAAGAGAAATGCCCATAGCATTTGTTTTTTTTTTTTTAAATCAGAGGGGTTGAATTTCATGAATGCATATAACTAGTAGGACTTAAAGTTGGAACATTAAAATCAGTGGGCCCCACTCTAAGAGAGCCCAGAAGGAAATTTTTGCTGAGCCTCTGCCCTTAAAGAGATAGCACAGCAAAGAGACTGCAGAGATAATTGGTAGCAACAGTTTGAAAGGCAGCTGGGGCTTATGGGAGGGTGAGTTAAAATCTCAGAATTACCTGAGGGACTTCTCTGGGAACAAAGGCGATGTCAGGAGCCATTTTCCTCTCCTGTCCCTCATCACAAAAACAGCCATTTTCAGGAGCCAGTGTGCCACCTGAAATCACTACCTAACTTGCTTTCATAGCACTCAGCCTATCCAGCTAGACCTGCCTCAGTTCTGGTGTTGCAGATCTCTTCTTTCAGAAAACTGGGCAGACCTTGACAACATTATCTCCTGATCTTGCATGGAGGATGCATGCACCTTGTTACAACTGCACCCCAAGCCCACTCTGACTGTGAAGAATGGCCAAAGTTGACCTCAGTCTCAGTAGCAGATGCATGTCCCCCATAGAAGAGGACCAGCACCATCAAGTTAAAAACACATGACTCATGCACTACTTTCAAGAGCAAGAGATGTGGTAGACTTTCCTTAACACACAGAAACAGAGAGGTAGGCAAATTGAGAAGACAGAATAATATGTCACAAATAAAAAAAAGGGCAAACCACAGCAAGAGACCTAAGGAAAATGACATTGAGTAACATGCCTCATAGAGAATTTAAAGTAATGGTCATTAAGATACTGACTGGACTTGAGAATAGAGTGGTGGTGAACAGTGATACCTGTAACACAGAGATAAAAAAGAACCAATTAGAGATGAAGAACACAATAGGGGAAATTAAGAACATCCTTAATGGAATAAATAGCAGACTGGAAGAAGCAGAGGAACAAATTAGTGACCTTTAAGACAGAGTAATGGAATATAATCTAGATGAACTAATAAGAGGAAAAAGAATTATACAAAATGATAATAGACTTTGGTAACTCAATGATCCATCAAGAATAATAGCATTCACATTGTAAGGATCCCAGAAAGAGAAGACAACGAAAAAGGGGGCAGAATATTTATTGAAGAAATAATAACTGAACATTTCCATAGTCTGGAAAAGGAAAGAGATATCGAAATCCAAGAGGCACAGAAATCCCCCAAGAAAATCAACCAAAGAAGGTCCACACCAACATACATAGTAGTTGAAATGGCAAAAAATGATAAAGAAAAAAAAAATAAAATCAGCATGCAGGAATAAGACAGTTACATACAAGGAAAACCCCAAAAGGGTTTCAGAGGATTTTTCAGCAGCAACTTTGCAAGCCAGAAGAGAGTGGCATTAAAAATTCAAAGTGCTGAAAGAAAAAAATCTACAGCCAAAACTACTCTGTCTAGTAAGGTTGTCTTTCACAATAGAAGGAAAGATTTTCTCAGAAAAAGAAAAACTAAAGGAGTTCATGATCACTAAACAAGTTGTACAAGAATTATTTAAGGGGACTCTTTGAGAAGAAAGGAAAGACCATAAGTAAGATTAAAAAGAGGGAAATACAAAGGCAGTTAAAAAAATACTTCTGGGATGCCTGGGTGTCTCAGTTGGTTAAGCATCTAGTTTTGGCTCAAGTCATGATCTCACAATCCTGGAATCAAGTCACACATTGGGTTTCTTGCTCAGTAGGGAGCCTGCTTCTCCCTCTGCCTGCACTCCCCTTGCTTGTGTTTGCCTTAACTCTCTCTCTCTCTTTCTGACAAATAAAATCTTAAAAAATAAAAAAAATAAATATTTCTGTGAGAATCAGACAAGGGATTCACAAAATAAAAGAATGTAAAATATGACACCATATATTAAAAAGGTGTGATGGACAGAAGAGAAATAAGAATGGGTTTGAGGGGCACCTGAGTGGCTCAGTGGGCTAAAGCCTCTGCCTTTAGCTCAGGTCATGATCCCAGGGTCCTGGGATCAAACTCCTCATCAGGCTCTCTGCTCAGTGGGGAGTCTTCTTCCTCCTCTCTGTCTCTCTGCCTGCCTCTCTGCCTACTTGTGATCTCTGTCTGTCAAATAAATAAAATCTTAAAAAAAAATGGGTTTGACCTTAAGCAACCACCATCTTATATAGACTGCTATATGCAGAAGATATTACATAAAAACTTAATGGTAAAAACAAATAAAAAACCACTAATAGATATGTAAAAAATAAAGAGAAAAGAATGCAAGTGTATCACTAAATAAAAACAGTAAACCATGAAAGAGACAAAGACAAGAAAGGATCAGAGAAAAACTGCAAAAACAACCACAAACAAATAATAAAATATCAATAGGTATTTGTCCATAATGACTTTGAAAGCAAGTGGGCTAAATGCTCAATCAAAAGACATAGGGTCAGTGTGAATAAAAAACAATACCCCTCAAAATGAATGAATGAATGAATGAATGAATGAATGAATGAATAAAACAAGACCCATGTATATGCTACCTACGGGAAATTCATTCCATACCTAAAACAACTGCAAATTGAAAGTTGAGGGTATAAGAAACATTTATCATGTAAATGGATATCAAAATAAAGCTGGAAGAACAATACTTATATCAGACAAAATGGACCTTAATTTTTAAGTTTTAATTTTAAATCAAGTTAACATACAGTGTTATACCAGTTTCAGTTGTATGATAGAGTGCTTCAACAATTGCATACATCACCCAGTGCTCATCACGACAAGTTCACTCTTTAATCCCCATCGTCTATTTCACTCATCCCCCACAGTCACCTTCCCTTGGGTAACCATCAGTTTGCTCTGTATAATTAAGTCGGTTTCTTGGTTTGAATTTCTCTCCTTTTCTCTTTGTTCCTATGTTTCTCAAATTACACATGAGTGAAATCGATGGTATTTGTCTTTCTCTGACTTATTTTGCTTACCGTTATACTCTAGCTTCATCCAAGTCATTGCAAATGGCAAGAATTAGTTCTTTTTTATGGATGACTAATTATAGATATAATGGAATGTTATATAAGTATATATATTATATGTATATACCATGTATATCTATCTATCATCTATCTATCTATGTATCAATCATCTATCTATACCACATCTTCCTTATACATTCATTGACTGATGGACATTTGGGTTGCTTCCATATCTTAGCTATGGTAAATAATACTACTATACACATAGTGGTGCATGTATCCTTTTGAATTAGTGATTTTCTATTCTTTGGATAAATACCCAATAGTGCAATTGGTGGATCATAGGGTAGTTTTATCTTTAACTTTTTGAGGAAATTCCATGCTGGTTTCCACGGTGGCTGCTGCAGTTTGCAATTCCCACCACCAGTGAAAGAGGGTTCCCATTTGCCACATCCTGGTCAGCACCTGTTACTGTTTTTAGCCATTCTGACATTCTGAGATGATATCTCATTGAAGTTTTGATTGCATTTCCCTGATTATCAGTGATGTTGAGCATATGTTCATGTCTCTGTTGGCCATCTGACTGTCTTCTTCGGAGAAATGTCTGTTAATGGCTTCTACCCATGTTTTAATTGGATTATTTGTTATTGGGATGTTGAATTTTATAAGTTCTTTATATATTTTATGTAATTATGAATTTATTTTATATATTTATGAATTTTATAATTTCTTTATATATTTTTGATATAAACCCTTTATGGGATACATCATTTGCAAATATCTTCTCCAATACAGTAGATTGCCTTTTAGTTTTGTTGATTGTTTCCTTCATTGTGTAGAAGTTTTTATTTTTATATAGTTCTAATAGTTTATTTTTACTTTTGGTTCCCCTATCTCAGGAGACATAGCTTAAAAAAAATGACTACGGCCACTGACAGACAGATTACTGCCTAAGTTTTCTTCTAGGATTTTTATGGTTTCAGGTCCATATTTAGGTCTTTAATATATTTTGAATTTATAAAAATGTATGGTGTGAGGAAGAGGTCCAATTCCTTTCTTTTGCATGTTCCTGTCTGGTTTTCCCAACACCATTTATTGAAGAGATTGTACTTTTCCCATTGGATACTGTTTCCTGTTTTGCTGATTACTTGACCATATAATCATGGGTTCATTTCTGTGTTTTTTATTCTGTTCCATTGATTATTCTGTTTCATTGTCTGTTTTTGTGACAGTACCACAATATTTTTATTACTACAGCTTTGTAATAAAGATGGAAGTCTGGAATTGTGATGCCTCCAGCTTTGCTTTTCTTTTCAAAAATCACTTTGGCTCTCTAGGATATTTTAGAATTGTTTGTTCTAGCTCTGTGAAAAAATGGTGTTGGTATTTTGATAGGGATTTCATTAAATGTGTGGATTGCTTTTGGAAGTATAGACATTTTAACATTTGTTTTTCCAATCCATGAGGATGGAATGTCTTTGCCTTTCTGTCATCTTCAATGTCTTTCATCAGCATTTTGTAGTTTCCAGAGTATAGTTCTTTCACCTCCTTAGTTAGTTTTATTCCTAGGTATCTTATTATTTTATATGCAATTTCAAATGGAATTATTTTCTTAATTTCTCCTCTTGCTTCTTCATTATTGGAGTACAGAAATGCAACATATTTTTGTACATTAATTTTTTTTATCTTGTCTTTACCGAATTCATTTATCAGATGTAGCAGTATGTGGTGGAGGGTTCTAGGTTTGCTATATACAGTATTATGTTAGCAGCAAATAATGAAAGTTTTACTTTTCCTTACTGATTTGGATGTCTTTTATTTCTTTGTGTTGTCTGATTACTGTAACCAGCACTTCCAGTACTATGTTGAATTAAAAGTGGTGAGAGTAGACATCCTTGTCTTCTTCTTGACCTTAGAAGAAAAGTTCTCATTTTTTTCCCCATTGCAGATGGTGTGAGCTGTGGATTTTTTAATACTGAATTTTTATACTGAATTTATTTAATTGATTTTATTTTATTGTATACTCAACTTTATTATGTTGAGTCACGTTCCCTCTAAACCTACTTTGTTGAGGGTTTTTATCATGAATCGATGTTGTACTTTGTTAAATGTTTACCCATGTCTCTTACTGATGTGATGTATCACGTTAATTGATTTCTAAATATTGAGCCACCCTTGCATCCCAGGAATAAATCCCACTTGATCATGATGAACAGTTTTTTAAAAATATATTGTTGAATTTGGTTTGCTATTACTTTACTGAGGACATTTGCATCTATGTTCATCAGACATATTGACCTATATTTCTCTCTCTTTTTTTAAGATTTTATTTATTTATTTGACAGATAGAGATTACAAGTAGGCAGAGGGGCAGGCAGAGAGAGAGGAGGAAGCAGGCTCCCCGCTGAGCAGCGAGCCCGATGTGGGGCTCGATCCCAGGACTCTGACATCATGACCTGAGCCAAAGGCAGAGGTTTAACCCACTGAGCCACCCTGGTGCCCCTGACCTATATTTCTCTTTTTCAATGGTGTCTTTATCTAGTTTTGGTATAAATATAATCCTAGCCTCATCAAATGAATTTTAAAGTTTTCCTTCCTTTACTATTTTTTGAGATGTTTGGAAGAATAGGTATTAACTCTTCTTTAAAATTTTGGTAGAATTCATCGTGAAGCCACCTGGTCTTGGACTTTTTTTTTTTTCTGTTTGAAGGTTTTTTTGTTTTGTTTTGTTTTTATTATTGATTCCATTTCTTTACTGACTATCAGTCTATTCAAATTTTATATTTCTTCTTGTTTCAGTTTGATAGTTTACATATTCCTGGAAATTTTTCCTTTTCATTTAGGCTGTCCTAATTTTTGGCATATGGTTTTCATAGTATTTTTTATAATTAATTTTATATTAGTGGCATTGGCTTTATTTCTCCTCTTTTATTAGTGATTTTACTTATTTGAGTCTTTTCTCTTTTTTTCTTCATAATTCTGAGTAGAGGATTGTCAATTTACTGATTTATTTTTTCATAAAACCAGCTCCAGGTTTAATTGATCTGTTCTATTGTTTTGTTGTTGTTGTTTTATTTTAGTTTTAGTTTGTATATTATTTATTTCCTCTTATCTTTATCATTTCATTCCTTCTGCTGGTTTTAGTTTCATTTGTTGCTCTTTTCCTAGTTCTTTTAGGTATAAAGATTAGTTGTTTGAGATTTCTCTTGTTTCTTAAAGTAGGACTATATTGCTACTGCTCCCCTCTTAGAACTGCTTTTGTTGTCTCTGAAAGATTTTGGATCATTGTGTTTTCGTTTTAACTGTTTCCATGTATTTTTTATTACTTCTTTTATCTCCTGCTTGACCCATTCATTGTTCAGTAGTGTATTATTTAACTTTGAAGTATTTGTGATCTTTCCAGATTTTTTTTTCTCTTGGTTGACTTCTAGTTTCTTAGAGTTCTGGTCAAAAAAGATTCATGGTATAATTCTAATCTTCTTGAATTTAGTGAGTTTTCTTTTGTGGCCTACTATGTGAGCCATGATGGAGAATGTTCCATATTCACTTAAAAAGAATGTGTATTCTCCTGTTTTAAAATCAAGTGTTCTGGACACCTGGGTTGCTCAGTGGGTTGAAGCGTCTGACTTTGGCTTGGGTTGTGGTCTCAGGGTCCTGGAATTGAGCCCCAAATCAAGCTCCCTGCTCAGTGGAGAGTCTGCTTCTCCTTCCCTCTCTGCCTATTTCTTGCCTACTTGTGATCTCTGTCAAATAAATTAATCTTAAAAAGAAAAATCAAGTGTTCTGGGGTACCAGGGTGACTCAGTTGGTTAAACATCTGACTCTTGATTTTTGGCTCAGGTCAAGATTTCACAGTAATGAGACTGAGCCCCACATCAAGCTCTGCAGTCAGCAGGGAGTCTACTGGAAATTCTCCATCTACCCCTCCCCCTGCTCACACTCTCTCTCTAAAATAAATAAATAAATATTTTAAAAATAACAAAATCAAATGTTCTGAATATATCTGTTGGATCCTTTTGTTCTAGTGTGCTATCCTAAACCACTGTATCCTTATTCTTTTTTTGGATGATATGCCCTTTGATGTAATTAGGCTCTTAAAGTCCACTACAATTATTGTATTATTACAGATTAGTTCTTTTATCTTTCTTATTAGCTTTTTTATGTATTTTGGTGCTCTTACCCTGGATGCATAAATATTAATGCCTGTTATATCTTCTTGATAGATTACCCTCTTTATTATTATAATGTCCTTCTTTGTCTCTTGTTACAGTCTTTGTTTCAAAGTCTATTTTGTCTGTTCGGAATATTGCTACACCACTTTTTTTGACATCCATTAGCACAATGCATGTTTCTCCATTCCCTCACATTCAACCTGTGGATGGCTTTAGAACTAAAATGAGTATTTTGTAGGCAACATATTAATGAATCTTTTTTTAAATTTTTATTTATTTTTAAAAATTCTTTTCAGTGTTCCAGAATTCATTGTTTATACAACACACCTAGTGCTCCATGCAATGTGTGCCCTCCATAATACCCACAACCAGGCTCACACAAACTCCCACCACCCACCCCTCCAAAACCCTCAGATTGCTTTTCAGAATCCACAGTCTCTCATGGTTCGTCTCCCCCTCCAATTTCCCCCTACTCCCTTCTCCTCTCCATCTCCCCATGTCTTCCATGTTATTTCTTATGCTCCACAAATAAGCAAAACATATGATAATTGACTCTCTCTGCTTGATCTAATCTCAGCATAATCTCCTCCAGTCCCATCCATGTTGATACAAAAGTCGGATATTCATCCTTTCTGATGGACGCATAATATTCCATTGTATATATGGACTATATCTTCTTTACCTTTCATCTATGGAAGGGCATCTTGGTTCTTTCCACAGTTTGACGACTATGGCCATTGCTGCTATGAAAATTGAGGTACAATTGGCCTTTTGCTTTACTACATCTGTATCTTTAGGGTAAATAACCAGTAGTGCAATTACAGGGTCATAGGGTAACTCTATTTTTAATTTCTTTTTTTTTAAATTATTTTTTTAATTAATTAAATTTTTTATTTATTTTCAGCATAACAGTATTCATTGTTTTTGTACCACACCCAGTGCTCCATGCAATCCATGCTCTCTCTAATACCCACCACCTTGTTCCCCCAAGCTCCCACCCCCCCACCTCTTCAAACCCTTCAGATTATTTTTCAGAGTCCATAGTCTCTCATTGTTCACCTCCCCTTCCAATTCCCCCCAACTGCCTTCTCCTAACTCCCCATGTCCTCCATGCTATCCAC
The DNA here is from genome assembly GCF_010015895.1 of Lontra canadensis. Taxonomy (NCBI): domain Eukaryota; kingdom Metazoa; phylum Chordata; class Mammalia; order Carnivora; family Mustelidae; genus Lontra; species Lontra canadensis. The sequence continues at coordinate 7,417,897 of NW_022631094.1, read as the reverse complement.
TATTCTCCACAAATAAGTGAAACCATATGATAATTGACTCTCTCTGCTTGACTTATTTCACTCAGCATAATCTCTTCCAGTCCCGTCCATGTTGCTACAAAAGTTGGGTATTCATCCTTTCTGATGGAGGCATAATACTCCATAGTGTATATGGAACACATCTTCCTTATCCATTCGTCCATTGAAGGACATCTTGGTTCTTTCCGCAGTTTGGCGACCGTGGCCATTGCTGCTATAATCATTGGGGTACAGATGGCCCTTCTTTTCACTACATCTGTATCTTTGGGGTAAATACCCAGTAGTGCAATGGCAGGGTCATAGGGAAGCTCTATTTTTAATTTCTTGAGGAATCTTCACACTGTTCTCCAAAGAGGCTGCACCAACTTGCATTCCCACCAACAGTGTAAGAGGGTTCCCCTTTCTCCACATCCCCTCCAACACATGTTGTTTCCTGTCTTGCTAATTTTGGCCATCCTAAGTGGTGTAAGGTAGTATCTCAATGTGGTTTTAATTTGAATCTCCCTGATGGCTAGTGATGCTGAACATTTTTTCATGTGTCTGATAGCCATTAGTATGTCTTCATTGGAGAAGTGTCTGTTCATATCTTCTTCCCATTTTTTGATATGATTGTCTGTTTTGTGTGTGTTGAGTTTGAGGAGTTCTTTATAGATCCTGGATATCAATCTTTTGTCTGTACTGTCATTTGCAAATATCTTCTCCCATTCCGTGGGTTGCCTCCTTGTTTTCTTGATTGTTTCCTTTGCTGTGCAGAAGCTTTTGATTTTGATGAAGTCCCAAAAGTTTATTTTGGCTTTTGTTTCCTCTGCCTTTGGAGATATATCTTGAAAGAAGTTGCTGTGGCTGATATCGAAGAGATTACTGCCTATGTTCTCCTCTAGGATTCTGATGGATTCCTGTCTCACGTTGAGGTCTTTTATCCATTTTGAGTTTATCTTCAGGTACAGTGTAAGAGAATGGTTGAGTTTCATTCTTCTACATATAGCTTCCCAGTTTTCCCAGCAGCATTTATTGAAGAGACTGTCTTTTTTCACTGTGTATTTTTTCTTATTTTGTCAAAGATTAACTGACCATAGAGTTGAAGGTCCAAATCTGGGCTCTCTACTCTGTTCCACTGGTCTATGTGTCTGTTTTTATGCCAGTACCATGCTGCCTTGGTGATCACAGCTTTGTAGTAAAGCTTGAAATCAGGTAACATGATGCCCCCAGTTTTATTTTTGTTTTTCAATATTTCCTTAGTGATTCGGGGTCTCTTCTGGTTCCATACAAATTTTTGGATTATTTGCTCCAGCTCTTTGAAGAATACCGGTGGAATTTTGATTGGAATGGCATTAAAAGTATAGATTGCTCTAGGCAGTATAGACATTTTAACAATGTTTATTCTTCCGATCCAAGAGCATGGTATGGTCTTCCATCTTTTTGTGTCTTCTTCGATTTCTTTCATGTGTGTTCTGTAGTTCCTCGAGTACAGTTCCTTTACCTCTTTGGTTAGGTTTATTCCCAGGTGTCTTATTTTTTTTTGTGCTATAATAAATGGAATTGATTCTCTAATTTCCCTTTCTGTATTTTCATTGTTAGTGTATAAGAAAGCCACTGATTTCTGTACATTGACTTTGTATCCTGCCACGTTGCTGAATTGCTGTATGAGTTTTAGTATTTTGGGGGTGGAGTCTTTTGGGTTTTTTATATAAAGAATCATGTCATCTGCGAAGATAGAGAGTTTGACTTCTTCATTGCCAATTTGGATACCTTTTATTTCTCTTTGTTGTCTGATTGCTGTTGCTAGGACTTCTAATACTATGTTGAACAAGAGTGGTGAGAGTGGGTATCCTTGTTGTGTTCCTGATCTCAACAAGAAGGCTGCAAGCTTTTTTCCATTGAGGATATTTGCTGTGAGTCTTTCATAGATAGATTTTATGAAGTTCAGGAATGTTCCCTCTATCCCTATACTTTGAAGCATTTTAATCAGGAACGGATGCTGGATTTGGTTAAATGCTTTTTCTGCATCAATTGAGAGGACCATGTGATTCTTCTCTCTTCTCTTATTAATTTGTTCTATCACATTGATTGATTTGTGAATGTTGAACCATCCTTGTAGCCCAGGAATGAATCCCACCTGATCATGGTGGATAATCTTTTTAATGTGCTGTTGGATCGTGTTGCTAGGATCTTCTTGAGAATCTTAGCATCCATATTTATCAGTGATATTGGTCTGAAATTCTCCTTTTTGGTAGGGTCTTTGCCTGGTTTGGAGATCAGGGCAATGCTGGCTTCATAGAAAGAGTCTGGAAGTTTTCCTTCTGCTTCAATTCTTTGAAACAGCTTCAGGAGAATAGGTGTTATTTCTTCCTTGAAAGTTTGGTAGAATTCCCCAGGGAATCCGTCAGGTCCTGGGCTCTTGTTTTTTGGGAGGTTTTTGATCACTGCTTCAATCTCGTTACTAGATATCAGTCTATTCAGATTGTCGATTTCTTCCTGGTTCAATTTTGGGAGTTTATAGTTTTCCAGGAATGCATCCATTTCATCTAGGTTGCTTAGCTTATTGGCATATAACTGTTGATAATAACTTCTGATGATTGTTTCTACTTCCTTGGTGTTAGTTGTGATCTCTCCTTTTCATTCATAATTTTATTAATTTGGGCTTTCTCTCTTTTCTTTTGGATTAGTGTGGCCAATGGTTTATCGATCTTATTGATTCTTTCAAGAAACCAGCTTCTAGTTTCATTGATATGTTCTACTGTGTCTCTGGTTTCTACCTCATTGATCTCAGCTCTAATCTTGATTATTTCCCTTCTTCTTATGTGTGGAGTTGGTTTGATTTGTTGTTGATTCTCCAGTTCTTTAAGGTGTAGAGACAGCTGGTGAGTTCTGGATCTTTCAATTTTTTTGAGGGAGGCTTGGATGGCTATGTATTTCCCCCTTAGGACCGCCTTTGCATATCCCATAGGTTTTGGACCAAGGTGTCTTCATTCTCATTGGTTTCCATGAATTGTTTCAGTTCTTCTTTGATCTCCTGGTTGATCCAAGCATTCTTAAGCAAGGTGGTCTTTAGCTTCCAGGTTTTTGAGTTCCTTCTGACCTTTTCCTTGTGATTGAGCTCCAGTTTCAAAGCATTATGATCTGAGAATATTCAGGGAATAATCTCAGTCTTTTGGTATCTCTGGAGTCCTGATTTGTGACCCAGTATGTGGTCTATTCTTGAGAAGATTCCATGTGCACTTGAGAAGAATGAGTATTCTGTTGTTTTAGGTTGGAATGTTCTGTATATATCTATGAGGACCATCTGGCCCAATGTGTCATTCAATGCTCTTGTTTCTTTATTGATTTCTGCTTCGATGATCTGTCTATTTCTGAGAGAGGTGTGTTAATATCTCCTACTATTAATGTATTCATATCAATATGACTCTTTATCTTTATTAATAGTTTTCTTATGTAATTGGCTGCTCCCATATTGGGGGCATAGATATTTATAATTGTTAGATCATCTTGGTGGATAGTCCCTTTAAGAATTATGTAGTGTCCTTCTGTATCTCTGACTACAGTCTTTAGTTTAAAATCTAATTTATTTGATATGAGAATCGCTACCCCAGCCTTCTTTTGAGGCCCATTGGCATGAAAGATGCTTCTCCATCCCTTCACTTTCAGTCTGGGTGTACATTTAGGTTCAAAATGGGTCTCTTTTAGACAACATATGGATGGGTCCTGTGGTTTTTTCCAATCTGCAACCCTGTGCCATTTTATGGGCACATTTAGGCCATTCATATTGAGAGTGATTATTGATAGATATGTATTTATTGACATCGTGTTAACTTTGAGGCCTTTCTTTCTGTAGATTGTCTCCATATTTCTGTTCAATGTTATTCTTAGGATTTTTCCTCTTTTATAGGACCCCCCTTAATATTTCCTGCAGTGTTGGCTTGGTGGTTGCATAGTCTTTTAAGCCTTGCCGGTCTTGGAAACTCTTTATCTCTCTATCCATTTTGAATGTCAGTCTTGCTGGATAAAGTATTCTTTGATGCATGTTCTTCTCATTTAGCACCCTGAATATATCTTGCCGGCCCTTTCTGGCTTGCCAGGTCTCTGTGGACAGGTCTGACGTTATTCTGATGGGCTTTCCTCTGTAAGTAAGGAGCTTCTTTGTCCCAGCGGCTTTCAAGACATTATACCTAGAATTATGATTCCTCAATTTGACTATCAGGTGCCTTGATGTTTTTCTGGAATCTATAATCTTGGGTGGAGACCGTTCGGCCTCTAGTACATGAACGCCGGTTCCATTCACGAGATTGGGAAAATTTTCATGAAGAACTTGCTCCATTATATCTTCTAGACTTCTTTCTTTCTCCTCTCCTTCAGGGATTCCAATAATTCTGACATTGGAACGTTTCATGGCGTCATTTATTTCCCTGATTCTGTTTTCATGGTTTCTAAGCTGTTTGTTCCAGGCTTCCTCTTGATCTTTTCTCTCTATCTGTTTGTCCTCCAGATCACTAATTCTATCTTCTGTCTCAGTTACCCTAGCTTTGAGAGAATTTAGATTAGATTGGAACTCATTGAGAGCATTGTGAACCTCCGCCCTGGTAGCTTTTAGCTCTGCCCTAACATTGTGAACATCCTGTCTCGTCGCTTTCAGCTCAGCACTAATCAATTCTGTTTGGTCATCCATGGCTTTCTCCAACCTAGTTATTGCCTGGATAATTGTTAGCCTGAATTCTCTTTCCAACATATTGTCTATGTTGATAGCTGTTATCTCTATTGCAGAAGGTCCATCCTCTGTATTTTTTCTTCTGTTGGGCATTCCTCCTCCTAATCATTTTGGTGAGAGATGACTGAACAGATGTAGCTGGTTGTATCGACCGTGGTGCAGTCTGGGTGCACCCTGGAACACTTCTGAGCAATCAGGATTCCCCACCCAAATGAGAGAAAAAAGAAAAGAAAAAGAAAAAAAAAAGAGAGCGAGAGAGAGAGACAGGAAAGAAAGGGAAGATGAAAGAGAAGGTTCAGCCCAAATGGGCCCCAAGGTAAGATTTATGAGGTATACAAACAAAAACTGACAAACAAAAAGACTGATACAAACAAAAACAGACAAACAAAAAGACTGATATAACAAGAGAAAAAAAAATATATATGCAAATAAAGGAAGAACCTTGTCGAAAAGAATCCCAAGTGTAAGATTTATATACTATCAGGACAAACACAAAAACACAGAAACAGTGGTGGAAGAAAAAGATGGGAGAGTGGTTATAAATTCTCAGTGTGGGCAAAGAAGGTTGTTTTGATTCTTCCTGGATGTATCTTAATATCTTTGTTAAAGGACTCAACTTTCCTAGGCTAAAGGGGGATTAAAAATTGGTTTACCTATAGGGGTAGTATTCATTGGGAAAAGAGGATTACTTTGAAGTTTAACTCTATCTGAATATTAGAAAATAAAAATAAAAAAGGAATAAACTAGATTAAACTAAACTAAAATTTAAAAAAATTCAAAAAATAGAAATGCAAAATAAAAACACAGGTGTATGTATCAAAATGTTCAGGTTAGAAGGTTATTATGGAATTTGATGTACTGGACAGCTCGCTGTGATGGTAAATAGGTTAAAAAATTATCTATATAAAAAAAATGAGCCACAATAGTGGGAACAAATTAAAAATAAAAGTTGTCCTATGAAGTAGTCTTTTTTTTTTCTTTCCTGGTTTGTTTTCTGGGGGAGGGCCCTGCCACGTGGGTTTTCAGTCCATGATGTTCCCTGAGTTAAGTCCTCCAGTCCCCCTCAAGGGGTTGGGCTCTTAGGAACCCGTTTTTTTCAGGCTTTTGTTTTCTGGAGGTTTTTATGTTTGTTCACCTTTTTTTTTTTTCCTCTCACCTTGACCGCCTTTGATGGTTTTTGTAGGTTTAGAGGAAAGCAAACTGCACCCTGACCTCCCTCTCAGAGAGAAGCCTCAGTCTGTTCTTCTGTGGGTGTTGCAGAGCCCATATAAATCCCCCCTTGGCCACTGGCAGAGCAGGTTCTGAGTCGCAGTCCCTGGGGACGCAGGATCTTCTGCTTGTACCCAAAACCAAAGCAGTGGCAGCTGTTTGGGCAGCTCCAGACCACCAGAGAGGTTCCAAGCAGTGATCACACACTGAGATTTTCCCGCTGGCTCGGGCTGGGAGTGCCTGGTCTTTCTGGGTCTAAGAGCGCCCGGCTTGCGCACACCTCTTTCAGGGGAGGCTGTGGGTCGCGCACGCATCTCAGGCTCTGAGAATGGGGCACAGGTCTGAAAGCACCAGGCTGGGCCTTTGCGCACCTCTCTCAGGGGAGAGTTTGGGGTCCGCATCTTGTCTCTGAAACAATGGCGTGTGTCAAAGAGCACTGGCTGGGCCTTTGTACCTCTCTCAGGGGAGGATGAGGGGCGTGCACATCTCAGGCTCTGTAGCAGGGCTCATGCGTTCTGCCATCTGGTGTGGCTCCCATCCCCTCACAGGGGCCAGAACCCACACAATCTCCGGTGTGTTGGCGGCTCAGGGACCAAGACCTGGTTTCTCCACCACACTCTCTCTGGCTCAGGGCCAGGGGATGCTGTCCTGGGACCGGGGACTTAAGCCACTGTCCCTAGCCAACCCAATTCCCACAATTTCCCCCGCGTGATCTTTTGCTCTTTTGGAGTGCTTTCAACCAGTCTCCAAGTTAATGCTGGTCCCCAGACGCAGGGCACTCTTGCTTGTATTAGGGGTATTACTTTCCAACCGGTCAACTCTGGTGGCTTCCTCCCCCTTTTGTTTATCTTCCAATATCAGTCTGCCTTTCCCACTCCACTTTACCTGCCCACTGGCGTCTTCTGCCCCTGTAGAGATCCAGATGTGTATAATTCTGATCTCAGGCTGATTTCATGGGTGATCGGAGTTCTTTGGTAGGTAATCAGCTCACTTTAAGGTACAGGTTGAAAAGGCGCCTCCTCCTACTTCCCCGCCATCTTGTCCCCCTCTATTTTTAATTTCTTGAAGAATCTCTACACTGTTCTCCAAAGAGGCTGCACCAACTTGCATTCCCAACAACAGTGTAAGAGGCTTCCCCTTTCTCCATATCCTCTCCAACACATGTTGTTTACTGTCTTGTTAATTTTGGCCATTCTAACAGGTGTAAGTTGGTATCTCAATGTGGTTTTCATTTGAATCTCCCTGATGGCTAATGATAAAGAACATTTTTTCATGTGTCTGTTAGCCAATTGTATGTCTTCTTTGGAGAAGCATCTGTTCATGTCTTCTGCCCATTTTTTGATGTGACTGTTTTTTTGAGTGTTGAGTTCAAGTAGTTCTTTATAGATCTTAGATATCATCCCTTTGTCTGTAGTGTCATTTGTGAAAATCTTCTCCCATTCTGTGGGTTGCCTCTTGGGTTTTAGTTTGTTTGTTTGTTTTACTGTGCTGTGCAGAAGTTTTTATCTTTATGAAATCCCAAGAGTTCATTTTTGCTTTTGTTTTCTTTGCCTTTGGAGACATGTCTTGAAAGAGGTTGCTGTGGCCAGTGTTGAAGAGGTTATTGCTTTTGTTCTCTCCTGGGATTTTGATAGATTAATGCCTAATGTTGAGGTCTTCTATTTGCTTCAATTTTATCTTTGTGTACAGTGTAAGAGAATGGTCTAGATTCATTCTTCTATAGATAGCTGTCCAATTTCCCCAGCACCATTTATTGAAGAGACTGCCCTTTTTTCACTGGATATTTTCCCCTGATTTGTCAAAGTTTATTTGACTTTAGAGTTACAGGTCCACTTCTGGGCTCTCTACTCTGTTCCTCTGGACTATGTGTCTTTTTGTGCCAGTACCATGCTGTCTTGGTGATCACAGCTTTGTAGTAAAGCTTGAAATCAGGCAATGTGATGCCCCCAGTTTTGTTTTTCTTTTTCAACATTTCCTTAGCAATTCGGAGTCTCTTCTGGTTCCATACAAACTTTAGGATTGTTTGTTCCAACACGTTGAAAAATGCCAGTGGAATTTTGATTGGGATGGCAATGAAAGTATAGATTGCTCTGGGCAGTATAGACAATTCAACAATGTTTATTCTTCTGATCCATGAGCATGAAATGCTTTTCTATCTTCTTGTGTCTTCTTCACTTTCTCTCAAGAGTGTTCTGTAGTTCCTCAAGTACAGATCCTTTACCTCTTTGGTTAGGTTTATTCCAGGTATCTTATTGTTCTCAGTGCTATAGTAAATGGAATCAATTTTCTAATTTCCCTTTATATATTTTCATTGTTACTCTATAAGAAAGCAACTGATTTCTGTGCATTGATTTCATATCCTGCCACATAAATGAAGTGCTATATCAGTTCTAGTAGTTTGGGGGTAGAGTCTTTTGTGTTTTCCATATAAAGTATCATTTCATCTGTGAAGAGAGACAGATTGACTTCTTCTTTGCCAATTTGAATGTCTTATTTCTTTATGTTGTCTGATTGTTGTCACTAGGACTTCTAGTACTATGTTGAAGAACAGTGGCAAGCATGGGTATCCTTGTCATGTTCCTGATCTCAAAGGGAGGCTGGCTGCTTTTCCCATTGAGGGTGATATTTGCTGTGGGTTCTTCATAGATAGATTTTATGAAGTTGAGGAATGTTCCCTCTATCCCTATATTTTGGATCATTTTAATCAGGCACAGATGCTGTATCATGTCAAATGCTTTTTCTACATCAATTGAGAAGACCATCCGGTTCTTCTCTCTTCTCTAATAATGTATTCTATCACACTGATTGATTTGAGAATGTTGAGCCATCCTTGCATCCCAGGGATAAATCCCACCTGGTCATAGTGGATAATCTTTTTAATGTACCGTTGGATCTTATTAGCTAGGATCTTGTTGAGAATCTTGGCATCCATATTCATGAGGGATATTGGTTTGAAATTCTCCTTTTTAATGGGGTTTTTGCCTGGTTTGGGGATCAGGGTAAATTTGGCTTCATAGAAAGAGTCTGGAAGTTTTCCTTCTGTTTCTGTTTTTTGAAACAGCTTCTGATGATTGTTTCTATTTCCTTGGTATTAGTCATGATATCTCCCACTTTACTCATAATTGTATTAATTTGGGTCCTCTCTCTCTCTCTCTCTCTCTTTTTTTTTTTTTTTTGGATTAGTTCAGCCAGTAGTTTATTGATCTTACTGATTCTTCCAAAGAACAAGCTTCTGGTTTCAGTGATGTGTTCTGCTGAATCTCTAGTTTCTATCTCATTGATGTCTGCTCTAATCTTGATTATTTCCCTTCTTGTGTTTGGGGTTGGCTTAATTTGTTGTTGATTTTCCAATTTTTTAAGGTGTAAAGAAGGCTGGTAGAGTTGGGGTTGTTCAGTTTTTTTGAGTGAGGTTTGGATGGCTATGTATTTCCCCTTAGGACTGCCTTTGCCATGTCCCATAGATTTTGGACCTATGTGTCTTAATTCTCATTGTTTTCCAGGAATTTTTTAGGTTCTTCTTTTATTTCCTGGCTGATCCAAACATTCTTAATCAGGGTGGTCTTTAGCTTTCAAGTGTTTGAATTCCTTCCAAACTTTTTCTTGTGGCTGGGTTTCAGTTTTAGAGCATTGTGGTCTGAGAATATGCGAGAATAATCTCAATCTTTGTTGAGTTGAGGCTTGATTTGTGACCCAGTATGTTTTCTATTCTGGAGAAAGTTCCATGTGCACTTGAAAAGCATGAGTATTCTGTTGTTTTAGAGTGGAATGTTCTGTGTATACCTCTGAGGTCCATATGTTACAATATATCATTTAAAGATCTTGTTTCTTTGTTGATATTCTGCTTGTTGATCTATTACTGATAGTGTCATGTTAAGATCCCCTAGTATTAATGTATTCTTGTCAATATGACTCTTTATTTTGATTCATTGTTGGCTTATGTACTTGGCTGCTCCCATGTTGGGGGCATAAATATTTACAATTGTTACATCTTCCTGGTGGATAGACCCTTTAAGAATGATGTATTGTCTTTATTTATCTCTAACTATAGTCTTTAGTTTACAAGACCAGTGCTCTATCCCCTGTACTATGGAGCCTAGACTTTAGTTTAAAATGTAATTTGTCTGATATGAGAATCACTACCCCAACTTTCTTTTGAGGCTCATTGACATGAAAGATGTTTCTCCATCACTTTCAGTCTGGATGTATCTTTATGTCTCTTGTAGATTGCATATGAACAGGTCCTATTGTTTTATCCAATCTGCAACCCTGTGCTGTTTTATGGAAACATTTAGGTGGTTCACATTGAAAGAGATTATTGAAAGTTACATTTTTATTGACTTCATGTTGCCTGTGAAGTCCTTGTTTCTATAGATTGTCTCTGTACATTTCTGTTCTATGTCACTCTTGAGTTCTTCCTTCTTTTATAGAAACTCCCCTTTAAAATTTCTTGTAGTGCCAGCTTGGTGGTCACATGCTTTTTTATACCTTGCCAGTCTTGGAAGTTTTTTATCTTTCCAAACACTTTGAATGTCATCCTTGCTGGATAAAGTATTCTTGGCTGCACATTCTTTTCTTTTAGTGTCCTGAATATGTCTTGCCAACCCTTTCTGGTTTGCTAGATTTCTGTGGACAGGTTTGTCATTATTCTGATGGACTTTCCTCTGTACATAAGGAATCTCTTCCCCCTAGCTGTACTCAGAAGCTGTGGTCTAAAATTATGATTTATGGGTTTCACAATTAAGTGTCTTGATGTCTTTGTAGAATTGTTGATCTTGGTAGGTGTTCTTTCTGCCTCCAGGACACATACGGTTGTTCCATTCCCAGACGGGAAAATTTTCATCCAGAATTTGTTCAAGTATTTCTTCTAGTCTTCTCTCTTTCTCCACCCCCTCAGTGATCCCAATAATTCTGATGCTGGAATGTTTCATGGAATCATTTCTCCCCTAATTCTGTTTTCATGGCTTCGAAGCTGTTTATTCCAGTCTTCCTCCTGATTCTTTTTCTTTATCAGTTTGTCTTCTAGATCACTAATTCTATCTTCTGCCTCAGTTACCCTAGCTGTTAGAGTATTTAGATTAGATTATATCTCATTGATAGCATTTTTAACTTCTGTCAGGTCAGCTCTCACTTTTGCCCTTAGAGATTTTATGTTGTCACTAATGGTTTTCTCCAACCTAGCATTTGCCTCAATAATTATTGCCCTGAATTCCCTTTCCAACATATTGTGTCCATAACCAACAGTTCTAATGGAGAGGACACAGTCTCTGAATTTCTCCTCTGTTGGGTGTTCCTCCTCCTAGTCATTTTGGTTAGAGATGGTTGAGGGGATGTATATCTGAATATATTACCCACAATCCAGGCAAGATACACCCTGGAACGTTTCAAAGCAATTGGAAGTCACCACTAAAAAGAAAGAAAAAAGAGAAAGAGAAAAAAAGAAAATCCAGCCAAAATGATTCCCCAAAGTAAGATTTATAAGGTATATAAACTAAAACGGACAAATAAAAAGACCAATAAAAATTAATGACAAAAAAAAAAAGAACCTAGCCAAAATGAATCCCAAGAATAGGATTTATATAATACCAGAACAAAACACATGCACAGAAGCACTGACAGAAGAAAAAGATGGGAGAGTGGTTATAAATCTTTGATGTAGTTGAAGAAGTTTATTTTGATTCTTCCTTGATGTATCTTGATATCTTTGTTAAAGGACTCAACTTTCCAGAGATAAAGGGAAATTAAAACTGGTTTATATATCGTGGTAATATTGACTAGGGAAAGAGGATTACCTTGAAGTTTATATCTATATGTACATTAAAAAAATAGAAAAGAAAAAGAAAAAAACACAGGTATATGTATGAAAAAAGTTCAAGTTAAAAGGTTATTATGGAATATATTGTATTAAACCTCTAGTTGTAATGGTAACTAGGTTAAAAAAATTAGAAAGAACAAGAAGAGCAAGAACGAATTAAAAATAAAAGTTGTATCTGTGAAATATACAGGTTTTAGGGCAATACCATGAGCTTAATATACTGTTTTCCCCTGACACTGGGGTTTTACAGTCTTATGGAAACCCTGTGGTGGTTGTCCTCTCATTCTTTGGGCTGGCTTTCTGGGGGAGGGGCCTGCCTCTTTGTTTTTCAGGAAGTCTTGCTTGAGTTGAGTCCTCCTTTCCTCTATCAAAGGGCTGGGCTCTGTGGAAACCAGTTTTTCAGGATTTTATTTTCTGTAGGTTTTTGTTCTTTGGCAGCTTTTTGTGGCATTTTGGAGCTTTAGTGGAAAGCAAACTGCACCCAGACTTCCACCTCAGAGAGAAGCCTCAGTATCCTACCCTCTGGGTGGTCCAGAACACACTGACTCCCCATTTGCAAACTTCGCTGAATAGCGCAGCCTCCTACAGGCAATGCCCATCCCCAGCCACCATCTCAATGGTCGCCTGAGGTGCCCTCTTGTGTCTACACCCCTTTACCACAAAACCACAAGCAATATTGGTCCAGGGAGCTGACTTTTGGTTGCTGCCTTTGTTGGGACTGCTGTCTGGGTTCCAGGCCCATGCAAAAAACACTCAGACCCTTTTGTTTTACAGGTTGCAGAAGACTAACCCAACCAGAGAGCACGCCAGGTTCTCCTGCAAGGGCTGGGAGAATCTAGACCTTGGCCAGTCCTAGAGATTGTGCCCATACCAAGTTCTCTCAGGCATGGGTGGGGAATACTCTCTGACCTTGGGCACACAGTACTCACAGAGCAGAAAGGCTGTGGTTGTAGAGAGGTCTGGCTTGTGCCCACACCAGACTCTCTCATGTGCAGATGGAAGTGAACCTAGCTGAGTGGTGGTGCAAGCAGCGCAAAGCTGGGGGCTCGGGGACCAGGAACTGTAGGCTCTGCTGCACTCTTCCTGGGATGTGTGGTCACCAGCAGTGGCCATCCTCTGTCCATGGGCGTAGGCTCATGCCAGTGACCGCCCAATTCCACCAGCTCTCCCTTAAGATCTTTGCTCTTTTTGAGTGCTTTTAACCAGACTCCAAGTTAATGCTGGTCCCCAACCACAGGGCACTTTCATATGGGGCATTACTTTCCAATGGGTCACTTCTGGTGGCTCCCCCCACTCTGTTTATCCTCCAATATCAGTCCAAGTGTTCCCACTCTGCTTTACCTCTCCACTGATGTCTTCTGCCCCCGTAGAGATCCAGAAGTGTATAATCTTACATCTCAGGCTGATTTCATGGGCATACAGTGTGTTCTGGTAGATATTTAGCTCACTTTAGGGGACGAATTGTAACAGAGTCTTGTACTTCTTTGTCATCTTGCCTCTCCTTCCTACACTTTCTTTTTAAGTGAATGTGGAACATTCTCCATCATGGATCAAGTATTAGGCCATAAGACAAAACTCACCAAATTCAAGAATATTAGAGTCATACAATGCATCTTTTCTGACCACAACTCTGTAAAACTAGATGGAAGAATATTGACATTTTATCACTTTTTTTGTGTATTTCTTTTTTCTTTTTATCTTTTCTGTGATATTCTCTTGTCTTTATTTCATGGTATGCTGATTTCATTTAGTGATATACTTGGATTCATTTTTAATTATTCTTTGCATATCTATCAGTGGTTTTTTATTTATATTTACCATTAGGTTTATACATAACCTTTTCTGCATATAGCAGTCTATATTAAGTTGATGGTCATTTAAATTTGAACCCATTCTTTTCTCCTTTCTTCCCCATGTTTTAGGTGATTGCTATTATATTTTATATCTTTTTTGGTGAGCTTCTTCACTGATTTTTTACAGAAATATTCACTCACTGTTTTTTGTTTCTTATGTCTATACTGTCACATTTGGTCTCTCCATTCCATTCAGAGTCCCCTTTAATATTTCTTGCTGGGTTGATTTAGTGGTCACGAATGCCTATAGTTTCTCTTTCTCTGGGAAATTTATCTGTCTTTACAAAGGGTTTTTCTTTGTAAACTAATGACTTATTTGTCTTGCTACTTCTAAGATTTTTTTTTCTTTATTGCCATATTTTGCCAATTAAATTACAATTTGTCTTGGTATGGGTCTTCTTTTGTTGATTTTGATAGGAGTTTTCTCTCTCTCCTGAATCCGGATATGTGTTTCCTACTTCAGTTAGAGAGGTTTTCAGCTATTATTTCTTCAAATAAATGACCTGCCACCTTCTCTCTTTTTCTTTTGGGTCACCTCTAATGTGAATGCTATTACATTTGCTGGAGTCACTGAGTTTCCAAAGTCTTTCTTCATTTTGCATAACTCTTTTTTCTCTTGTTCAGTTTGATTACTTCCCATTACTCTGTCTTGTAGGTCAATAATCATTCCTCTACTTCTTCCATCCTGCTATTAATTCCATCAAGCGTGTTTCTCATTTCATTTATGTCATTCATTATCTTAGTGTTAAGTGTTTCACTCATGTCTTCCATTAGTTTCTCAAGTCAATGAGTATGCTTATGATTATTGCTTTAAATTCTCTATCAGGCATATTACTTTTATCTCTGGTTGTCACCTTGTCTTGTTCTTTCATTGGATATAAATTTCTGTCCTCTCATTGTCTGCTGCTCTGTGTCTGTTTCTGTATGTTGAGAAAGTCAACTATATTTTCTGCTCTTGAAAGCAATATTTTTTTAAGATTGTATTTATTTATTTGACAGAGAGAGATCCAAGTAAGCAGAGAGGCAGGCAGAAAGAGAGGGGAAGCAGGCTCCCTGTTGAGCAGGGAGCCTGATGTGGGGCTGGATCCCAGGACCCTGGGAACATGACCTGAGCCAAAGGCAGAGGCTTTAACTCACTGAGCCACCCAGGTGCCCCAAAAGTAGTAGTTTTATAAAGAGATCCTGAAGTGCCCTGCAGTGCAGTATTGTCTGTTCACCAGAACTTAAGAGGGCATCCTATGTGTGTTGCTTATATCTTACTGTTTTGTCTGACTTTTCTTCTTAGTGCAGTCATCTTCACTGGCTCTCTGTGTGTCATTATTTGTACGTGTTTTCTGTGGTCTCGTTGGAACCCAAGCAGGTCAGCTGTGAACTTGAGAGTGAGGTTGCTAGTTGCACACAACTGAGCATATTTTGGTGGCTTGGCATGGTGCATGCTAACAAAATTTGACCTGAGTATAGAGTCAAAGATAGCAGGCTTTGAGTGGGTGAATTTATTGGGCATGGCACAATCATGGACATGGCACACTGTTACCAGCTTAGCTTGCAAGCATCTCTCCAGTTTCACCTCCTGCAGGTGGCTCTATGTTTAGGCTTGAGGGTGAGGAAGTAAATGGTGCCTTCAAGTTCTCATGTTTTCAGCAAAGTTCTTAAACATGCTCTGAAATCTGTATGAAAAGAAAAAAATCTGTCATTTGTCCCTGACATTGCATACACTGCCATTTTAATGATGTTCTCAGCTCAGGCTGTTCTCTCTTTTAGGGTGGCAACACAGCTATCTCTTGCCCTTCCTGATCACTGAGTGCTGAGTCAACTAACTTTCAAATCTTTAGGCTCCAAGTCTCAGTTGTTTTTGAAACACATGGAATTCAGCTCCTCTGTTTTTTCAAGCCATACATTATGGAAATGAATTTTCCCCATGTCAGCTTTCTGGTATGACAGCCCATTCCTCTGCCACTCTTTGCAAAGCTCCCTCCCTCCAATGGACAGCCTCCCTCCATTTTTCTAACCTTCCTAACCTTGCAGATCCAGCTTCTTCTCTATATTTAATTATGGAGTTTGTCCTGTCAGTTTGGATCATTCTCTCTGGTGTATTGACTTGGATGTGGATGATACCTAGTTGTAAGCATGGGACAGGATGGTAATCTTCTCACTGGATAAAATCAGCATTAAAACAAGGACTGTAACAAAAGACAAAGAACAACACTATGTAAAAATAAGAGGACAATCCATCAAGAGGATGTAATAGTTGTAAATATTTATGCACTAACATGGGAGGAGCATAATACATACAACAATTAGTAAAAAACATAAAGGGACACATCAATAGTCATACAATAATGGTAGGAGACTTTAACACCATACTTAGATTAATGATCAGATCATCCAAAAAGAAAATTAACAAGAATACATTGACTTCAAATGACATACTGGAGCAGATGGATTTAACAGATATATGCAGAACATTCCATCCTAAAATAGCAAAATACACATTATTTTTAAGTGCATGGGGAGCATTCTCCAGAATTGATCACATATTAGGCCAGAAAACAAACTTTATCAAATTCAAGAAGAGTGAAGTTATAACATGCATCTTTACTAAACACAATTATTATAATTATTATTATAATTATTCCATAAAATAAAATAAATAAAATAATAAAATCTGGAAAGACAACAAATACAAGGAGGTCAAATAATATGTCACTAAATAATGAACAGGTCAACCAAGATATCAATTAAGAAATCAAAAAGTACACAGCAACAAAAGAAAATGAAAACACAACAATCTAAAAAACCTTTGGGGGGGGGGAAACAAAAGCAGTTCTAAAAGGAAAGATTATAGCAATAGAGGCTTAGCTCAAGAATCAAGACAAATCTCAAATAAACACCTTACACCAAAAGATCTAGAAAAAGAACAATGAATGAAACTAAAACTAGCAGAAGGAATGGAATAATAAATAGTAAGAGAGAAAAAAATGGTACAGAGACAAGGAATAAAAAATAGATTAATGAAACCAGGAGTTGATTCTTTGATAAATTCAGCAAACTTGTTAAGTTTCCACACAGACTCATGAAAAGAGAGTGAAAGAGAGAGAGGGAGAGAGACAGTATTTAAATAGAGTCACAAATGAAAGAACAGAAATAACAACAATCACTTCAGAAATACAAAAAATTGTAAGGGAATATTAAGAAAAAATGATAGGCCAACAAAGCAGACAACCTATAGAAAATGGATAAGTTTCTAGAAATAAACAGAAAAAATATCAAGACAAAAGATAGAAATTTTGAACAGATCATTTACCAGCAAGGAGACTGAATCAATAATCTAATAAAAGAACTCCCAACAAACAAAATTCCATGACCAGTTGGCTTAAATTCTATCAAATGTTTAAAAGAGTCAATACCTGTTCTTTTCAACTTATTCCAAAAAATAGAAAAAGGAAAACTTCCAAATTTATTCTATGAGGTCAGTACCTTGCAGAAGACATGGACAGACACTTCTCAAAAGAATGCATAAAAATGACTAACAGACACATGAAAAAATGTTCTTCATCATTATCCATCAAGGAAATTCAAATCAAAACCACATTGAGATACAACCTTACACCATTGAGATACACCTTACACCTTAATGTGGCAGGAAACAACAAATGTTGAAGAGGCTGTGGAGAAAGGGGAAAACTTTTACACTGTTGGTGAGAATACAAGTTGGTACTACCACTTTGGAAAACAGTTTGGAGGTTCCTCAAAAAATTAAAAATAGAGTTATCCTCTGACTTGGCAATTGCACCACTGTGTATTTACCCCAGAGATACAGATGTAGTGAAAAGAAGGGCCATATGTACCCTAATATTTATGACAGCAATATCCACAATAGTCAAACAGTAGAAAGAGAGGAGATGCCCTTCAACAGATGATTGGATAAAGAAGATGTTGTCCATATATACAATGGATATTACTCAGCCATCAGAAAGGATGAATACCCAACTTTTTCACCAACATGGTTGGGACTGGAGGAAATTATGCTAAGTGAAATAAGTCAAGCAGAGAAAGTCAATTATCATGCGATTTAATTTATTTTTGGAACATAAGGAATAGCATGAAGGACATTAGGAGAAGGAAGGGAAAAATGAAGGAGGAGGGAGAATCAGAGAGGAAGATGAACCATGAGAGACTAAGGGCTTCAAAAAACAAACTGAGGGGTTTAAAGGGGAGGGGTGTGGGGAGATGGTTAGCCAGGTGATGGGTATTAAGGAGGGCATGTATTGCATGGAGCATTGGGTGTTATACACAAAAAATGAATCATGGAACACTACATCAAAAACTAATGATGTACTGTATGGTGACTAAGATAATATAACAAAAAAATTAGCAAACCAAATCCAACAATATTCTAAAAATTTATTCACCATAATTAAGTGGGATTTATTCCCAGGATGTAAAGGTGGTTCAATATTCACAAATTAATCAATGTGATACATCACATCAATAAATGAAGGATAAAAACCATATGATCATTTCATTAGATGCAGAAAAAAAATTGGCAAAGTATAAAATCCATTCATAATAAAAGCCCTCAACAAAATAAGTATAGATTGAACATACTTCAACATAATAAAAACCCACAGCAAACATCACACTCACAGGGGTAAAACTGTTGAATAAAGGGTGTGAGAGTAGACATTTTTGTCTTGTTCCTGACCTTAGACGAAAAGCTCTCAGTTTTACTGAGTACTGGAAATCTCACTACAGCAATCAGACCACAAAAAGAAATAAAAAGCGTCCAAAGGAATGCCTATGTCAAAATTTCACTCTTCCCAGATAACATATACTCTACATTGAAAACCTTGGTGAACAAATTCAGTAAAGTTATAGATTACAAAATTAATGTTTACAAATCTGTTACATATCTATAGACAACTAATAATTAAGCAGCAGAAAGAGAAATTAAGAAAACAATCATATAACTGAAATATGAGAAAAGTCTAAAAAAGTGAAACTGTACCAGTTTCCTTCACCATACACAAATATAAACTCTAAATGGATCAAAGATCTAAATGTGACACCTGTAATTGTAAAAATCCTAGAAGAAAGCACAGGCAGTAATATCTCTGATATTGTTCATAGCAACATTTTCTAGATTTGTTTCCTGAGTAAAGAGAAACAAATGCAAAAGAAAAGTTTGGGACTATGTCAAAATAAGAAGCTTCTACAAGTAAATGAAACAATCAACAAAACTAGAAGGGAACCTACTGAATAGATGAAGGTATTTGTGAAAGACATAAGCAATAAAGGATTCTCCAAAGAAGACATACAAATGGATAAGAGACACATGAAAAAAGGCTTATGATCATTAGCCATCAGGGAGATTCAAATCAAAACCACATTTAGATACCACCTTACACAAGTTAGAATGGCAAAAATTAACAAGACAGCAAACAACATGTGTTGAAGAGGATGTGGAGAAAGGGAGGCCCTCTTACACTGTTGGTGGGAATGCAATTTGTTGCAGCCACTTTGGAAAACAGTGTGGAAATTCCTTAAGAAATTAAAAATAAGGAGCACCTGGGTGGCTCAGTGGGTTAAGCCTCTGCCTTCGGCTCAGGTCATGATCCCAGGGTACTGGGATCGAGCCCCACATTGGGCTCCCTGCTCAGTGGGGAGCCTGCTTCCTCCTCTCTCTGCCTGCCTCTCTGCCTACTGTGATCTCTCTCTGTCAAATAAATAAATAAAATCTAAAAAAAAAAAAGAAATTAAAAATAGAGCTTCCCTGTGACCCTGCAATTAATTGCACTACTGGGTACTTACCCAAAAGATACAGATGTAGTGAAAAGAAGGTCCATCTGTACCCCAAAGTCCATAGCAACAATGGCCACAGTCACCAAACTGGAAAGAACCAAGATGCCCTTTAGGACAGATGGATAAAGAAGATATGTTCTATATATACAATGAAGTATTATGCCTCCATTAAAAAGGATGAATATTCAACTTTTGTATCAACACGGACAGGACTGGAAGAGATTATGCTGAGTGAAATAAATCAAGCAGAGAGAGTCAATTATCATATGGTTTTACTTAGTTGTGGAGCATAAGGAATAACATGGAGGACATGGGGAGATGAAGAGGAAAAGTGAGTTGGGGGAAATGGGAGGGGGAGACAAATCATGAGAGACTGTGGACTCTGAGAAACAAACTGAGGTTTTTGGAGTGGAAGGGGGGGTTGGGTGAGCCTGGTGGTGGGGATTATGGAGGGCACGTATTACATGATGTGCTGGGTGTCGTGCATAAACAATGAATTTTGGAACACTGAAAAAAATAAAATAAAAACTTTTAAAAAGTATTAGTATTCAAAATATATAAAGAACTTATAAAACTTAATACCCCCCCAAAATAATCCAATCAATAATGGTAAGAAGACAAGAATGGACATTTTTCCAAAGAAGACATTCATATGTCAAAATCATCAGGGAAATGCAAATGAAAACTACAGTGAGATATCACCTTACACTTGTTAGAATAACAAAATCAACACATACAAAAGGTGCTGGTGATAATGTGGAGAAAGGAACCCTCTTGCATTGTTGGTGGGAATGCAAACTTCAGCAGCCACTGTGGAAAACAATACAGAGGTTCCTTAAAACATTAAAAGTAGAAGTACCCTATGATTCAGCAATTGCATTACTGATTATTTCCCCAAAGAATACAAAAACAGTAATTCAGAGAGATAAATCCATCCGTATGTTCCTAAGATCATTATTTACCATAACCAACATATAGTTGCAGCCTAAGTGCCCAATGACAGATGAATGCATAAAAAAGATGTGATATATAAACATATATACAATGAAATATTATTCAGCCATAAAAAGAATGAAATCTTACCATTTGCAATGATATGGATGGAATTAGAATGTATAATGTTAAGAAAAATAAGTCAGTCAGAGAAAGACAAATACCATATGATTTCACTCATATGTGGAATTTAAGAAACAAAAAAATTGTGCAAAGGAAAAAAAAAAAAGAAAGAGAGAAAGAGAGAGTGACAAACCAAGAAACAGACTCTTAACTACAGAGAAAACAAACTGATATTTACCAGAGAGGAGGTGTGTGAGGGGATAGTTAAGATAGATGATGGGGATTAAGGAATACACTTGTCACGTTGAGCACTAAGGGATGCATAGAATTATTGAATCACTATATTGTGCATATATATAATGATATATATAAATAATGATATATATTTATATATAAATGATAAGTAATATATATTTATATATAAATAATAATATAAATTATATATTAATATAAATAATGACAATGAATGATAAATAATAAATACACAAATAATGATATAAAATTATGTTTAAATAATTATTATTATTAATATGAGAAATAGAAGTGGTACCATCACTACTAATCTTTTTGACATTAAAAGGATAATAAAATATTAGGAACAAATTTATGCTCACAAATCTGATAACCTAGATATAATTGGTCAATTTCTTGAAAAATACAACCTATCAAAACTCACTCAAGAAGAAATAACCTGATCTGTTAGAGAAATTGAATCAATATTTAGTAACCTTCCTAAAAGGAAGACGCCAGACTCAAATGGGTTCACTGGTGAATTCTGTCAAACATGTAAGCAATAAATTATTCTAATTCTTTACTATATTTTGTGAAGATAGAATCAGAATAAATACTATCTCATTCTTTGTAGTCAGGCTTACCCTAATACCAAAACCGGACAAAGATATTATCAGAAAAGAAAACTATAGACCAATATAGTTCATGTTATAAACTGAATGCTCTCATCCCCCAAAATTCATGTGTTGAAAGTCTAATCATTAAAATGATGGTGAAAGAAGTGAGGCCTTTGGGAGTCAATTGGATTGACTATGATATGAGCATGAAATTCCACGAATGGGATTAATTCCCTTATAAAAGGAAACCCCAAGGAAGAGTTTTCATCCTCTTTGTATCAAAAGAGAATACAAGGAAAAACAGTCTATCTGCAACCTGGAAGGTTGCATTTGCATTTTTCAGAAACTGACTATGCTTACTCCCTGATCTTAGATTTCCATCTTCTAGAATTGTGGGAAATAAATGTGTTGTTTAATTCATCCAGTTTATAACTTGTTACATCAACTGAACCTAATACATCTCATAAAGATACAAAAATCCTCAATAAAATATTTACAAATTAAATACAACATTGTACAAAAAGAATTCTACAACATAACCAGTGGGATTTAACTCAGGTGCTCAAGCTGGTTCAACTTTCAAAAATCAAGTAAACTATCAAACCAACAGGTTAAAAAAGAAAAACTATAATCATATCAATATATGTAGGAAAAAAAATATTTGACAAACATCAATTCATGATAAAAATTCTCAGCAAAGTAGGACTAGAGAGGAGGATCCTTAACATTAAAAAGAACATCTAGGGGTTCCTGGGTGGCTCAGTCATTAAGTGTTTGACTTTGTCTCAAGTCATGATCCCAGCATCCTAGGATGGAGCCCTATGTCAGGCTCCCTGCTCAGTGCAGAGCCTGCTTCTCCCTCTCCAGCTCCCCTCTGCTTGTGTTCCCTCTCTCATGGTTTCTCTCTGTCAAATAAGTAAATAAAATCTTTAAAAAATAAAAGGAACTTCTACAAATACTCTATAGCTAAACATCATACTTAATGGTAGGAAACTAGACACTTTCTCATTAAGATCCAGAACAAAACAAGGATGTCCCCTCTTACCACTCCTTTGTTAACACTATATGAGAAGTTAAAACCAATGCAATAAAACAAGAAAAGGAAACAGAAATTTATAAAGAGTAGGGAGGAAAAACAAAACTTTTTGTCACATTTGGCATGATTATCCATGTACAAAATATGAAAACATTAAAGAAAAAAAAATAAACTTCCTGCAACTAACAAGTAATTATAATGAGGTTTTAGGAGATTGTATACACACACACACACACACACACACACACACGTATGTATGCATATATATTTATATATTAGTGCAATAAAGTGCAATAATTTAGGTAATGCAGTAACTGAATTTTCAAAAGACTAATCCACCATTTTATGAAGATAGCTACTTTGAATAGTGGGGAACATGGCAAAAACAGTGATTTCCATAAGCATGAGCTCATTGCTGCATTTGCATTTGTTGTGAAGTCCTTGACAATGAAAAGATTCTTAATGCCATACATCACTAGGGAATTACAAATTAAAACTATATATGTATTATTATATGTATTAGATATAAATGTATTAGAATGACTAAAATTCAAATCACTGCCAGCACCAAAATCTGGTGAGGGTATGGTCAACAGAAATTCTAATTCATTGTTGGTTGGAATTCAGAATGGTACAGCCACTTTGGAAGACACTTTGGCAATTTTTTTTGGGGGGGGGGCACTTTCTCATTTTATTTTCCTTTTTATTTTTGTTTTTTTGGAAATTTTATTTTTTTTCAGTGTTTCAAGATTAATTGTTTATGCACCATACCCAGTGCTCCATGCAATACATGCCCTCCATAATACCCACCACCAGGCTCACCCAAGCCCCCACTCACCTCCCCTCCAAAACCCTCAGTTTATTTCTCAGAGTCCAGAGTCTCTCATGCCTTTTCTCCCCCCTCCAATTTTGCCCAACTCACTTCTCCTCTCCAACTCCCAATGTCCTCCATGTTATTGCTTATATGCCACAAGTGAAACCATATGATAACTGACTTTCTCTGCTTCACCCATTTCACTCAGCATAATCTCTTCTAGTCCCGTCCATGTTGATACAAAAGCTGGGGATTCATCCTTTCTGATGGAGGCATGATATTCCATTGTAAATGGACCATATATTCTTTATCCTTTCATCTGTTGAAGGGCATCATGGCACTTTCCATAGTTTGGCAACTGTGGCCATTGCTGCTATGAACATTGGGGTACAGACAGTCCTTCTTGACTTCATCAAGCTCAAAAGCTTCTGCACAGCAAAGAAAACAGTCAACAACAACAACAAAAAAGAGTCAACCCACGGGATGGGAGAAGATATTTGCAAATGACACTACAAAGGGCTGATATCCAAGATCTATAAAGAACTCCTCAAACTCAACACGCACAAAACAGATAATCACATCAAAAAATGGGCAAAAGACATGAATAGACACTTCAGCACTTTCTTACAAAATCAAATATACTGTCACTATAGGATCCAACAATTGTGCCATTGGTATTTACCCAAATTATTTGGAAACTAATGCACACTTATAAACCTGCACAAGCACAGTTATAGCAGTTTTATTTATAATTGTCAAAATTTAAAAGCAACAAATATGTCCTTTGACCAGTGAATGGTTAAATAAACTGTGCTACATCAATAAAGTAGAATATTATTAGTGCTGAATAGAAATGAGCCACCTAAAAAGAACATGGAAAAATCTTAAATGTAAGTGAAGAAAAAAAAAACTGAGAAAGTTACACACTACGTGATCCCAACTGTATAACATCCTAGGAAAGAAAATAATACTATTAAGCAGTAAAAAGATTAGTGGTCTAGATTTTTTGGGAAGTGGTGGCGGGGGATAAGAATGAACTGATGGAGCACAGGGGAGTTTTAGGGAAGGGAAACTATTCTGTATGATATAACAATCAATATATGCTATCGTGCATTTCTTAAAACCTCTAAAGAAGTACAACACCAAGTTTGAGCCCCATTTGAAACTATGAACTATGGTGGATAACATGTGACTATTCATCCTCTAATTGCAGCAAATGTACCACACTGATTTGGAATGTTGATGGTGGAGGAGATTGTGTATTTATGTGACAGGGATCATGTGAACTCTCTCTGTACTTAGTGTTCAATTTTGCTGTGATCCTAAAACTTCTCCAAAAACCTCAATATATTAATTTTTTTGGATAGTCAAGATGGCGGAGAAGTAGGAGACCCTGTTTCAACTGGTCCCCTAAAATGAGTTAATTATCTACCAGAACACTCTGAACACCCATGAAATCAGCCTGAGATGTAGGATTATACACTCCTGGATCTCTGTGGGGACAGAAGACTCCAGTGGAGAGGTAAAGTGGAGTGGGAATGATCAGACTGATATCAGAAGATAAACAGGAGGGGAAGAGAGCCACCAGAAGTGACCCATTAGAAAGTAATATCCCAATATGAGAGTGCCTTGTGATTGGGGACCAGCATTAACTTGGAGTCTGGTTAAAAGCACTGAAAAAGAACAAAAGATCTTAAGGGGAAACTGGTGGAATTGGGCAGTCACAGGTACGGACCTAAGCCCATGGTCCCAGAATGGCCACCGCGGTCAACCACCCATCCGAGGGAGAGTGTAACAGAACCCCCGGGGTCATGCATGTTGCATCATGGTTGGGCTGGGCACACTCCTGCCCTCTCATGAGGGAGCCTGGTAATAGCGCCAGCCTGCTTTCCCTAGAACTTTCACACACTGCTTGGCCAGGGTCTGACCCACTCCCCACTGGTGCCTGAGAAAGCTCCACCTAGAAGTAGCTGGAGGTCTCTCAGACCCTCTGAAGTTTCTTTCCACCGAGGTTGGGTAGAAAGAAACTCAGTGCAATCTCCTGTGATGGCAATCTGAGGTCTGGACCCCAGCAGTCCTGGCAAAGGCAGCCACCTGAAGCAGGCTCCCTGGACCAATATTGCTCATGGTTTTAGTAGCATGGGGGTGCAGGGACAAGTGGGTGCTTTGGGTGACCCCTGAGATGGTGGCTGTGGATGTGTTCTGCCTGTGGGAGTTTTTGTGGCTCAGTAGAGTTTGTAGAGGAGGTATGTGTGTTCTGGACCACCCAGAGGGTAAGATACTGAGGCTTCTCTCTGAGGTGGAAGTCTGGGTGCAGTTTGTTTTCCACTAAACCTCCTAAAAGCCACAAAAATCTGCCAAAGGAAAAAAAAAACCTCCAGAGAACAAAATCCTGAAAAACCAGTTTCCACTGAGCTCAGCCCCTTGAGAGAGGGCAGGAGGACTCAACCCAAGCAAGACTGCATGAAAAACAATGAGACAGGCCCCTCCCCCAGAAAGCCAGCCTAAAGAACGAGAGGACAACCACCACAGGGTTCCCATAAAACTGTAAAACCCAAACATCAGGGAAAAACAGTATATTAAGCTCATGGTATTGCCCTAATACCTAATTCCACAGACACAACTTTTATTTTTAAGTCATTCTCACTATTCTTATTCTTTCTAACTTTTTTAACCTACTTACCATTATAACTAGAGGTTTAATACAACATATTCCATAATAGCCTTTTAACTTGAACTTTTTTCATATATATACCTGTGTTTTTTTCTTTTTCTTTTCTATTTTTTTTTATATACATATAGATACAAGCTTCAAGGTAATCAATACTACTCCTATATATAAACCAGTTTTAATCTCCCTTTAACTCTGGAAAGTTGAGCCTTTTAACAAAGATACACCAAGGAAGAATCAAAATAACCTTTTTTGCCCACATTGAGGATTTATATAACCACCCTCCCATCTTTTTCTTCTGTCATTGTTTCTCTATTTGTTTTTATTCTGATATTATATAAATCTTATCATTGGTGTTTATTTTGGCTGGTTTCTTCTTCTTCTTCTTCTTTTTCTTTCTCATTTACTTTTGTCAGTCTTTTTCTTTGTCCGTTTTTGTTTGTATACCTTATAAATCTTACCTTTGGGGACCATTCTAATTGGGCCTTCTCTCTTTTTTTTTTTTTTCCTGTCTCTCTCTTTCTCTCTTTTTTTCCTTTTTTTTCTTTCTTTTTGTTGTTGACTTCTGATTGCTCAAAGCATTCCAGGGTGCACCTTGCCTGGATCACAGTTGATATATTCAGCTACACATCCCCTCAACCACCTCTCACCAAAATGACTACTGAGGAACACCGAACAGAGGAAAAATTCAGAGACTGTGCCCTCTCCATCAAAGCTATTGGATATGGACATAAACAATATGTTGGAAAAGGAATTCAGGGTAATAATTATCCAGGCAATGGCTAGGTTGGAGAAAACCATTAGTGACAACATGGAATCAATTAGGGCAGAAGTGAAAGCCACCTAGGAAGAAGTTTAAAAATACTGTCAATGAGGGGCACCTGGGTGGCTCAGTGGGTTGGGCTGCTGTCTTTGGCTCAGGTCATGATCTCAGGGTCCTGGGATTGAGCCCCACATCGGGCTCTCTGCTCAGCAGGAAGCCTGCTTCCCTTCCTCTCTCTCTGCCTGCCTCTCTGCTTACTTGTGATCTCTCTCTGTCAAAGAAATAAATAATATCTTAAAAAAAAATGCTATCAATGAGATCCAGTCTAATCTAAATACTCTTAACAGCTAGGGTAACTGAGGCAGAAGATAGAATTAGTGATCTAGAGGACAAACTGATAGAGAGAAATGATCAGGAGCAGGCCTGAAACAAATAGCTTAGAAGCCATGAAAACAGAATTAGGAAAATAAATGATGCTATGAAATGTTCCAACATCAGAATTATTGGGATCCCTTAGGGGGAGGAGAAAGAAAGAATATAAGATATAGTCAATATATTAATTTTTAAAATTTAAAGAAAATAATTGTTGAGTTGTTTGAACATGAAGCACAGATTCAGAAGACCTGAGATTCTAATTTACTTCTTGAAAATTCCATAGATTTGGACATGTCTTCAAATATTTATTCCTTAATGTCTTCTTTTAAAAAGTGATATCATGTTTACAACATCCTATACATTTTTGCAAAGGTATTTACTAATTATCAATTTAGGTGGAAAAATAATCAAGATATCTTTATTCTCAGGAATCCTAGGTACTTCTTTTTTTATTTTACTGTATCTGTCATATATAATAACTCAATTTAAACTTAGAGTATGTGAAGACTCTCAGATGTTAAAGGCTAAATTATCTCATTCAATGCTTCATCTCTTTTTACTTCAAAATAATAAGAGAATGGTGCACCTGGGTGGCTCAGTGGGTTAAAGCCTCTGCCTTTGGCTCAGGTCATGATCCCAGGGTCCTGGGATCAAGCCCTGCATTGGGCTTTCTGTTCAGCAGGGAGCCTGCTTCCCACTCTCTCTTTTTGCCTGCCTCTCTGCCTACTTGTGATCTCTGTCAAATAAATAAATAAAATCTTTAAAAAAATAATAAGAGAATGTGGGAAAAAATGAGAGACAATATTTTGTAATTTAATGCTTAGATTCTATCTATCTGTGAGATAGAAAATGACTTGCAATCTGTACTAAACTCAAAGGATGTGGAATGGATAAATCGATTAATTAAAAATTAAAAAATGTCAAGGTGCCTGTAATCAATAGTATGAATTTAATCTCTCATTAACAAGAGAAAAAAAATAAAAACTAAAAAATGTCAAGATTCCTGTAATCAATAGTATGAATTTAATCTCTCATTAACAAGAGCCTTGAAACATAAATCTATTGCCTTTTGTAGCTAGTCATTCAATGCACATGGACAGTGACACTGATATGAAAACTCAAGAGGCCAAATTGATATTTCTGTTTTGAATGTAAATTTTAAGAAGACTTTTTTTAAGGGATGCCTGGGTGGCTCACTGGGTTAAACCTCTGTCTTCAGCTCAGGTCATAATCTCAGGGTCTTGGGATCAAGCCCCACATCGGGCTCTCTGCTCAGCAGGGAGCCTGTTCCACCCCCCTTTTCTCTGCCTCTCTGCCTTTGTGATCTCTCTCTCTCTGTCAAATAAAGTCTTTAAAAAAATAAAGTCTTTTAAAAAAAGACGTTTTTAGGTTAATTATTTGTGAATTCTTTGGTAAATTGATAAACCACCTGGGAAGCTTTCAGGGTAAAAGCAGATTATAACATATGTTAAGATGAGCATTTGGTAATCAGTGCTATCTCTGTTGAGCCCAGAAAAAATAGAGAAGCATAGACATCAATCAGTGTCTCAATAAACAATAATTTATCATGGCTGTGTAATTACTGTAGTGTTCATTATACTTTTTTTTTTTTTTCTTTTTGGAGGTTTGTTATAAATGAAAGTAGAAATTTGATAATACACTTTCTACTGATTTAAAAAATCTTCACAACAGGGTGTCTTCTCTGCCTTCTTTTTAATACTGACTTGGATGGCACCTTTGACTCATACATTAAGAGAAAATAGAAAATTAAAAGTATCCAAGTGAGGTGAAAATGAGTTCAGGAAATGAATATTATATAGCAAGCACCCTATTGTTATCAGGCTAAGAAGTTCCCAAACAGCAGCCAAAATATGATAGCACTTAAAATTAGATTCTGCTTATTCAAAGTTAACTGAAAATAAGAAGTTTTGAAGTAAGGAATCTATCAAAACAAAAACAAAAACAAAAACACCACAAAGTTTCAAATGATCGCCAGAGGGCATAATGCACTTTTGAATAACTGTTACAAAGTACTTTAAATTTGTTCAGACAGGATAGCAAGACTCATAAATGCTATAGTGTGGGCAGCTAAATATATGACCAGCTTCCTTTGTTACCATAAAACATATATAGTTCAATGTAGTACTTATGAGTATAGATAATTACCTTCTTTACCCAGAGTCACATAGAATAAAGGAAATTTTTATTCTATTTTAAGGGAAGAATAAATGAACCTTAATCAATACATAATGGTTAAATGTTTACTTCACTTGAGTTTATCATCATGGATGTTATTTCAAAGTGCATCTAACATGACCATATTGAATTTTCTTTAAAAACAAATAAAATGTAACTATATCATTAAGACATAAAAATATATTGATAATGGATTTTTTAGACTCATAACTGCATAGGAAAATAGGATTGACATAATTATATTATCACCCCATTTCAAAAATTTAATCACTTACCTACAACAATAATACTCAACATTTTGGCTTCAGGAATCTTATACTTCTATGAATTATTGAGGAACTC
Organism: Lontra canadensis; assembly: GCF_010015895.1. NCBI lineage: Eukaryota > Metazoa > Chordata > Mammalia > Carnivora > Mustelidae > Lontra > Lontra canadensis. The sequence goes on along the minus strand of NW_022631094.1, from coordinate 7,388,400 downwards.
AAGCAACTTTTGCTCATACATATTATGTGTGTCTAACTCCATGTACTATGTTAAATTGTAAAATTGAAAACATTTTAAAAATAAGAATACATAAACTCACATTGCATTTCCCATCAAAATAATGATTTCATTGCAGGTCATGTAGATTGGAAAACTTCACTGGATCTCATGAGAGAAGAAGAGGAAAAATTAATATATTGTTTTAGCATTTTTGCAAAAATAGTTTTGATGTCATGAATGTCTTGAAAGGGTCTCAAAAAGCCCTGTGGCACCACAAAGACTTTGGGAATTGCTGGCTTAGGAGACAAAAATTCTTGCTATAATGTACTTCACAACCCCTTCAGGTCTTCTTTTTCAGAACTATTTCTATCCATTATTCTTCTGTATCTCTTACCATACTATGTATACTTTAGTAATTTCAATTTATTCATCCTTTAAGACAAATGTTTACTGCATACCTATTTGCCTGGCTTTCATTTAGGAAAATAAAAAAGTTATAATCTTTGATCCCATAATGTGAGATTATACTGAGCAGATAACTTAATAATTACATATATTTTGTAGTTTTTATAATAGAGACATATATACAGTGGTGCAGAAACAAAGGAGAAAGTCTTGTCAGATTATTGACCAGCCATAATGACTCATTGTCTTTCCTGACCTTTTTTGCTTCCCCTACTCCTACAAACTGAAAATTCTTATCTATCATCCAAGTCCATGGTCAAAGATTTCTTTCCCTGTAAGTTTTATCCTGATGCTATAATCAACTTCAACTATGCTTTTTTACTACATAACACAACAGTAAGGACATAAGGGATATTGACATTAAGTGCTGTGATGGATATTCTATTTTACAAGGTGAATTCTCCTTAAAAAGTTGGTACAGCTTATGCAGATCATCTAGGAGGAAAAGAGCCACAAGGAATGGATATCCAAACCAATGTAGAACTAGTGGCCCTGGTGGGGCTTGTGCTTCTAGTAGTGGGAAGTAAGAGACACAACACCAGACATCTGCTTGTTTTTGACCTCCCTTGGCTTTTAAGGAAGAGATTTGTTTCCCACTGAAGTCTCAGGATGGCAGAGTGCCCTCCCCTTAGTAACTGGCCTCAAAGGAAAAATTCTGAACAGAACTGATAAAGCAGCAAAACATCATACTATAATGGTTATATTCATTCATTCTAGAACTAGTTTGTGTGAGTTCAAATTAACCCCTTACTAGCTATGGAAAACTGAGCAAATTATTTAACCTGTTTGTGTTACACTTTTCTCATTTATAACTTTGGGATAATAATTTTTCTTCATTGGAAAGAGTATCTATCTATATAAACATACATAGTATCTGATGTTAAATGTTATTGTCATTAGAATGTAAGGTTTGTAAAAACAAACACCATTGTTTGTCTAGGTGCTGTATTTCCAGCATTTAAAACATAAATATAATTATAACATCAATTAATAATACTTGTTGAGTGAATAAAAGAATCAACAGTCAAAATGCACAGGATGCATTGTCAATAGCCACATCCTTTTACTGAATAATAAATTCTAGTTGCAGATCTGTGTCTCACCATGGTTGTGAAGTAGAGCAGCATCCCCACATTTAGACTGTGGAAATCTCTTTGACCTTTGATGCATTTAGGAGATAGAGAAATTCGACATAGAGATAATGGATTTATAGCAATTTTGACATGTGGGTTCAAACCAGTATTAATATAATTGGAATAAAGTATAAGGTGACCATTTTTTCCTAAACAAACAAACAAAAAATTTGTTTGAGTATAGTTGATACACAATGTTACATTAGTTTCAGGTGTACAACTTAGTGATTTGACAAGTTTATATATCATGCTATGTTCACCACAAATGTAGCTACCATCTGTCCTGTTACATTGCTATTATAATATTATAATGTTGACTATTCCTTATGACTATATTTTATCTTTGTTTTGTGATGTAGTTTTGTTGGTTTTATCACCATTGCAATACTTATCACATTGTATTATACTTTCTACATGTACATATCACAAACTAACAAGAAAAATATGATAGATTTATAGAAACCAAACTAAGTTTTGAGGGAGAGATTTTACCTTCCTTGTGCTATTAGGCAGGGGGATGAATTGCTGAGGAAAAGGAAGGGGTCTTCTTTTATGTAAATCTCCCAGAATAAGACGTTGCTCAATTTGAATACTAAAAATTTATGTTGTCTTTTAAAAATATTCCCTTTTGCCTTTATCCTCTGTTCTACCCATAGTATTGTGGGAAGATAGATCACATTAAATGGAAAAGAAAGCTATTTCCAATAGCTCTCTGACAGTGTTGTAATTTAGAAATGTCCTCCTTTTAAAGTATATATATTTTTTTCATAGGAAAACACTGAAAGGTAAACAAGAATTAAATACATATTAGATTTGGTAAAGGAAAATTTGTGGGTACAAAAAAAATCTACAAAACCATTGCAGGCATTATGTTGTCAATATATCAACCAAAAGGAAACACAGCCTTTATAAACACTGTAATGGTCTTGAAATTCTTCCTATGTAAACAAATGAAATGCCAGCCCTTTAGGAGGAAGAGTTACAGAGTTGCTTACACAGGGGAAAAAAATAAAAAAGATTTAAAAGTGATTCAGGGTTGAAATAAATTTTAAAATGGGAGACATTAAATACAATGATAGAGTAAATTAGCCAGAATTATCTGATATGTGGATTTATAGAACACTGATTTAGAAATGTGAAGTTTGTGAATCATTTGTCCTTTCTTTAACTCATCTTTTCACTTTATATTTTCTTAGTATATGTTTTAACTCATCTTTTCACTTTATATTTTCTTAGTATATGTATTTTCTTAGATCATTTTTTTTTTTTGTAAGTTAGAAATTTCTATGCATTTACTAGGGATCTACTACATGCAGTTTTCTGGGTTCATTATCTTATTTAATCCTCATTGCTGTTCTGTAAAGTACACACTGTTATCCCCAGTGTGTATAAGACAGATGAAGTTATAGAGGTTAGGTGCCTTACCAAGGTCATACAAGTTTAGTTGAAAGAGGTAAAATTTGAGACCATGACTCATAACTTTTGCTTGATGTTAATTAAAGATTAAATCTCAGGTGCCTGGGTGCCTGTCAGTTAAATGTCTGCCTACAGCTCAGGTCATGATCTCAGAGTCCTGGGACTGAGCCCCATGTTCTCAGGCTCCCTACTCAGAGGGGAGCCTGTTTTTCCCTATGCCCCTCTCCCTGATTTCTCTCTCCATTTCTCTCTCTCAAATAAATAAATAAAATATTTTAAAAGATGAAATCTAGATCATATATTTATAAAGACTTGCATTTTTATTTTATTGCTTTTATAATAATATAATAATTTGGCAAATGTATTCACAAAGTCCCTATTATTTATCTTCTAGTGCAATTATTATAGCATCTTATAGTGAAATTTGGATATGATTAATCATATTCTCCACAAATAAAGTAATGCATTTTGTTTCATTTGATAATGATAAGAGTTATACAAATATAAGATATGAATTACTTCTACTACTTTGAGAGAAGCAAATATTATGGAAAAAAACTATTATGAAAGAAGGTGATAGAATACTTATATTCTCTAAATGGACATTAATATATAGAGACAAAAGAAACATATCAGCCTTAAAAAAAAAAAAGTAGAATGGGAGTCAAGTTTATCTAAAAACTTGTAAAATAGCCATCTTATTTTCTAGACAATTAAGTCTGAATCATCTTCTTTGCCCATCTATATTTGGAAATCTCCATGGAAAAAGCTGAGAACTTACTCTTGTTTGCATCTATCAGAGATTTTAATTCCCTAGCTTGTTGGTTATTTCTAAGCTTATCAAGACAAGATTCTACTTTTTGGCTCACTAGAATATAAAGGTATTACATTCTTTTGCTCAAAATGCAAAACTTATGCTGTACTGGTAATGCTGTAGACAAATATAACAAAATGCACAGATGACTTAAGGATATTTTGCCTAGGAGCAGTTGGGTAGCTCAGTCAGTTAAACTTTGCCTTCAGTTCAGGTCATGATCTCAGGGTCCCGAGATGGAGCTCTGTGTCAGGCTCCCTGTTCAGCAAGAGTTTGCTTCTCCCTCTCTCTCTCTCTGCCCCTTTTCCTGCTCATGCTCTCTCTCTCTAATAAATAAAATTTTAAAAATCTTTAAAAAAAAAAAAAGAGAAGATGATTTCCCCTGGACTTACTCTGTTCACTGAGTTTCTGTCATGAAATGAGATGAGCTACAGTCTCGGGGCCAGATAACAATTTGCTGATAAACATCTCACTCTTGGATGCCCTACAGATTCTTTTGTTGCTCTATATCTTTTCCCTGATTACTGGAAAAATAATTGTGAATGTGCTGTTCAGTCTATTTAATACTATTAACATACATTCATTTTCAAGAAGAATGTTGCATTTTTTTTGAGAAATATAATCCAATATGCTCTTTTGAATAACACATAATTTGTAAAGCAGCTAATGTCTTAGACAGATGTTAGGTCAAGGCTGACTTGTTACTCTTCAAAAGGTTACAGATATAGACATTTTAAATAGACATCTAAGTTTTCAGAGACTAATGAACCACAGATACTTCAGCTTTTTCGGCACATATTATAGGAAATTTTGCATACTGTCAGATCAATTTGCTTCTTAAGAACTAAAGTGTGATACAATTATGTACAAGAATATGTTGTTTTATTTTTATATTAAAGATCACATTGACAAAATGTGTCCTTCAATGAAATAAGAGGTAAATATACTTCAAGTTTTGAGCATCTGGTTTCTGTTTCTATCATTTTTATTTTGCTTGGAGTTATTTTTCATTGGTTTATTGGGCCTGAGAACAAATTACCTAGCTATATAACCAGAATTAATCACCATATGAAAGTGGAATTCTTTGAAACCTCCATGGTATTCAACATCGCTACAGGGCTCCAAATACACCATCTGGTCATCTGGAACTGGTCTGTTTCCCAGGCCAGGAATTAGATCAACAGGGTAAGACTAAGACAGCAAGTGAAACGATTCACCATAGTGCAAGGATATGGAAGATAAATAACAAGCAATCATCAGTGATTAATGAAAACCCTCATATTTTTATTTCACAATCTGGATTATAATCTAAGAAATAAAAAGAGAAAACACATGACAGTTTCTGGTAAAAGCACGCTTTTTAAAATTTCTTTTCAGTGTAACAGTATTCATTGTTTTTGCACCAAAAAGCACACTTTTGATTATTGTGTACTGTGGCATTGAAGTGCAAATGCCCAAGGTAAGGGAGGGTGAGAAAAATATGCAGAATTGTATCTGGGAATGTGGGAATTGAATATTGTTTCTGGCCTTTCCTAGACTTTCATAAGTACAGTAAGATACCATAATATGTGGTTAATATAAAATCAAATTTCATGTTGAAAATGTAGCTTTATTCTCCTCAAAGAGGTTAGTTTATAGATTTGATTTCATTTTATAACCACAAAAATGAATTGTCTCCCTACTGTGAGAATATTTACCATAATATTAGGAGAGAAGTGAAGCTAGATAACAGTCTTGGAAAAGTTAAATGTTCCAAAAAAAAAAAAAAAAAAAGGAAAGAAAGAAAGACAAGTTAAATGTTCAAGTAACTTTATACTGTGATTGCTTGAATCAGATCTCAACATATCAAGTCACAGCTCACTTTCCTTTGTGTAAAAAAAAAACTGGTAACTACAGGAAAACAACAACAACTGCAGTGTTTAGAATCTGTAATCAGGTGATAAGTACTAAAGGTAAAGCAGCATCATACTTTTTATATTATTGTTTTTGTGTTCTTTTCTATAACCTAACAGTACTGTATAACCTCTGATTTCTTTCTTTTTTTTTTTTAAATATTTTATTCATTTATTTGACAGAGATCACAAGTAGGCAGAGAGGCAGTCAGAAAGAGAGAGGGGAGGAAGCAGGCTTCCTGCTGAGCAGAGAGCCAGATGTGGGGCTCAGTCCCAGGTCCCTGAGATCATGACCTGAGCTGAAGGCAGAGGCCTCAACCCACTGAGCCACCCAGGTGCCCCTATAACCTCTGGTTTCTTGCATGATTAAGATTACCTCTCTTCATGAATAAGATAGTTCAAATCAGAGTATTTTTCTTTGACTCCTGTAATGAAAAAAGAAAAAACAAAGAAAAAACAAAGCTTTGAAATAGTTGGACAAAAATGTTTCTACTTTACAATATTTACACAATTAGAAATAAAAAAGTTGGATTAGAACATATCTTGAATTGGAGCCTGTAGTTTCCATCTATCATGGAATGGTTCATATTGAAGGCTAGATATTCTATTTAAAATAATTGAAGTGTTCAACAGGATGATATTTAATGATTGTAAGTAAAAATTATGAAAGAGATGTAGAAATTGTTTGTAGGTTTATGATAGACTAATAAATTAAAGTAATATGGTACATGGAGTGAATGTACTATGCTTTTAACAACTAAAAATGAGTAATACAAGTTAATATGTACAAATTAAACTGATAGAATGTTTTTATTTATTTATTTATTTATATATTTTTAAAGATTTTTATTTATTTGACAGACAGATCACAAGTAGGCAGAGAGGCAGGCAGAGAGAGAGAAGAGAAGGAGTCAGGCTCCCTGCTGAGCAGAGAGCCTGATGTGAGGCTCCATCCCAGGACCCTGGGATCATGACCTGAGCCAAAGGCAGAGGCTTTAACCACTGAGCCACCCAGGCGCCCCTGATAGAATGTTTTTATTTTTTTTTAATTTTAGATATCATATTTTCTTTAATATTAAAACATTCTGAGGAACTAACTGAGGGTTTTGGAAGGGAAGGGGGTGGGAAGTTGGGTGAGCCTGGTGGTGGGTATCATGGAGGGCATGTATTGCATGGAGCACTGGTGTGGTGCATTAACAATGAATTCTGGAACACTGAAAATAAATTAAAAAAAAAATAAGCAAAAACTGTCCTCACAGCTGTGTTACTTTGTAAATCCAAGCTTGAAGGGGTCTGGCTTCGTGCTTTCACTGGAGCTGGGCCTTTTTCCCGTGTAAAAGCCTCTACTCAGAATCTACATTGATGCTTTCCAATTTTGATTTTTACTTGGGGGGGCACACCAATAGGGACTCACAGGAAGTGGTTTACTCTTCTGGACCATTTAATAAATCATTAAAGATACACCAGAAATGTTTCCAAGTAATTTAAATGCATCACTAAACAAAGTTTAATATTACAGAAAACAAAAAATATGCAGCAACCAAGATGATAGCATTCACATTGTGTGGCATCCCATCTGACAGTTTGAGGTCTGCAGACAGGGGAAATGAGCCCTCATGAAGAGATGGGTCACTCATCTGAAAATGACCCAGAGCTGACACCAAGGTGAGAATCACCAGAGGACAAGAAAGCATTTGTTATAACTGCATCCCATCAGTTCAAAACACTCAGCAGATACATGGAAAATGTAAAACAAAACAAAACAAAACAAACCCCCAATCTCACATTAAGAGATGAAAACCACAACATCTGGGGTGCCTAGGTGGCTCAGTGGGTTAAAGCCTCTGCCTTTGGCTCAGGTCAGGATCTCAGTGTCTAGCGTCCTGGGATCAAGCCCCGCATCAGGCTCTCTGCTCAGCAGAGAGCCTGCTTTCTCCCCCTGCCTCTCTTCCTACTTGTGATTTGTCAAATAAATAAATAAAATATTAAAAAAAGAAAAATAAATAAATAAATAAAAATTTAAAAAACATTTTGCTAATATTTTATTTTTTAATCAAGTCAATGATAATTGTCCACATAATGTTAATATAATTGGTTTATAAATATTTAATTTAATGTACTTCAGACACTTCAATAAAACAAGGTATAGAAGATAGGAGTGATTATCAACAAGATAGTGGAGTAGGAAGACTTGAACACTCTTTTCCCCAATGAATACATTGATTCAGCAACAATTCATGGCCACATTCTCTTCATGAGAAATCCAAAAACTAATTGAAAGGCTCTAGTACCTTATGCAAACATGAAAACCAACCTACTGAATGAAGCCAGTAGGGAGATATAGGACCTACTCTTGCCAGAATCCCTAATGTTAGCACATAACTCTATGGTTGAGAAAATAACTCAATGGGAGGGTAAGAAATACCAGTCTGTGAACAACAAGAACAGTGCCTGCTTTGTTTATTGCACAGAAACCAACACAGATAGTCAAGAAAAATAAACAAATAAGTAAATATATTCCTCCCAAATTACAAGATAAATCTCCAGAAATTGCTACTAATAAAACATAATTATATGGTTATGATTCACCTGATAGAGAATTCAAAATAATTGGCATAAAGAAGCTCAATAAGTTCAAGAAAATGATGCATAAAAATGGGGCCCATGGATGGTGCAGTCAGTTAAATGTCCGACTCTTGGTTTTTGCTTATGTCATGATCTCAAGGTACCACTTAAGATTCTCTCTCCCTCTCCCTCTTCCCACCCCACTCATGCTCTCTCTCTTTCGCAAATAAATAATAAATCTTTAAAAAAATAATGCTTCAACATACTGAGAATTTTAACAGGGATAGAATAGAAATCAAAGAATTGAAGAACACAATACCTAAAATGAAAATTCACTAGAATGATTCAAAATCAGACTAGATCAAGCAAAAGAAAGGCTGAAAGAATTCTGACTCTAAGTCATTGGAAACAGTTCAGTCAGGAAAGCAAAAAGAAAAAAAAAGAACAAAAAGAGTAAGAAAAGATTAAGGGATTTATGGGACATAATTAAAAAGAACAAGATATGCATTATGGGAATCCAAGCATCTCAGCATGAAAAGGAGGAGGGAAAGAACCAGAAAGTCTCTCCAAGGAAAGAATGCATTAAAAACTCCCCAAACTGGGGGAAGAAAATGTGGACATCCAAATCCATGATGCCCAAAACACACCAATTAAGATGAGCTCAAACAAACCCACAAGACACCTTATAATTTAATCACCAGAAGTCACAGAGAATATTGAAAATGGCAAAAGTAAAGTAGTTCTGCAAGTAATGTAACTTGTCATATACAGGGGACTCTCTTTAGATATTCAGTAGATTTTCAGCAGAAAACTTGCAGACCAGAAGAGAGTGGGATGATATTGTCAAAGTTTAGAAATAAATAACTTACCAACCAAAAATGCTATATTCAGAAAAACGATGCTTTATAACTGGAGAGATAAAGTCTCAGACAAAAAATTCTGAAGAGTTTATGGCCACTAGACTGTCTCATAAGAAACGGTAAAGGTAACAAAGGGATACTAAAAACAAAAACAAAAACAAACAAAAAACCCAAAAAAATCCAATGATAGTGAAGAATGAAACTTGTTGGTTAAGATATATATGAAAGTACTTAAATCTAAATACTTAATTTTAAAAAATAGACATTAAAAGACAAAACTTTTAAAAATAACTAGAACAAAAGTACAATAGATGCATGTTATAAAGAGTTGTAAATTGCAACAACAAAAGCGAAATGTTGAGGAGGGAGAATTAAAAGAATTAGCTTATATAAACTTAACTTATATTAAAAGAATTAACTTAAGTTGTTAGCAGCTTAGAATGGAATGCTATGACTATAAGAAGCCTGTGGTAGCAACAAAGAAAACACCTAAAGGGGTTACACAAAAGAAAAAGATAAAGGATTCAAACATTAATACAAAAATTTAGCAAAAAAACAAAAAGGCATCAAGGAGAGAAAAGATAGATAAAAGAATTGAAAAGCCAATAAAAAAATTAAAAATGGCAATAGTTTATCTTTTCTAGTAATAGTTACTTTACTTACTTTTTTGTTACTTTTTAATTATTTATTTATTTTTAATTTTTAATTTTTTTTAAATAAATGTAAAGTGTATTATTAGCACCAGGGGTACAGGTCTGTGAATCGCCAGGTTTACACACTTCTCAGCACTCAACATAGCATATACCCTCCCCAATGTCCATAACTCCACCACCCTCTCCCGTACCCCTCCCTGCCAGCAACCCTCAGTTTGTTTTGTGAGGTAAGCGTCTCTTATGGTTTGTCTCCCTCCCAATCCCATCCCGATCCCATCTTGTTTCATTTATTCTTTTCCTACCCCCTAAACCCCTCACGTTGCATCTCCACTTCCTCGTATCAGATATCAGGGAGATCATATGATAGTTGTCTTTCTCTGATTGACTTATTTCTCTAAGCATAATACCCTCTAGTTCCATCCACGTCATCGCAAATGGCAAGATTTCATTTCTTTTGATGGCTGCATAGTATTCCATTCATCTGTTGATGGACATCTAGGTTCTTTCCATCGTTTGGATATTGCGGACATTGCTGCTATAAACATTTGGGTGCACGTGCCCCTTCGGATCACTACTTTTGTATCTTTAGGGTAAATACCCAGTAGTGCAATTGCTGGGTCATAGGGTAGCTCTATTTTCAGCTTTTTGAGGAATCTCCATGCTGTTTTCCAGAGTGGTTGTACCAGCTTGCATTCCCACCCACAGTGTAGGAGGGTTCCCCTTTCTCTGCATCCTCGCCAGCATCTGTCATTACCTGACTTGTTAATTTTAGCCATTCTGCCTAGTGTGAGGTGGTATCTCATTGTGGTTTTGATTTGTATTTCCCTGATGCCGGGTGATGTGGAGCATTTTTTCATGTGTCTGTGGCCATCAGGATGTCTTCTTTGCAGAAATGTCTGTTCATGTCCTCTGCCCTTTTCTTGATTGGATTATTTGTTCTTTGGGTGTTGAGTTTGCTGAGCCCTTTATAGATTTTGGATGCTAGTCCTTTATCTGATATGTCATTTGCAAATATTTTCTCCCATTCTGTCAGTTGTCTTTTGGTTTTGTTAACTATTTCCTTCGCTGTGCAAAAGCGTTTGATCTTGATGAAATCCCAATAGTTCATTTTTGCCCTTGCTTCCCTCGCCTTTGGCGATGTTCCTAGGAAGAAGTTGCTACGGCTGAGGTCGAAGAGGTTGCTACCTGTGTTTCCTCAAGGATTCTGATGGATTCCTTTCTCACATGGGGGTCCTTCATCCACTTCGAGTCTATCTTGAAATTTTTCTGCATGTGGCTGTCCAATTTTCCCAACACCATTTGTTGAAGAGGCTGTCTATTTTCCATCGGACATTCCTTTCTGCTTTGTCAAAAGTTAGTTGACCATAGAGTTGAGGGTCTATTTCTGGGCTTTCTATTCTGTTCCATTGATCTATGTGTCTGTTTTTGTGCCAATACCCTACTGTCTTGATGATGACAGCTTTGTAATAGAGCTTGAAGTCCGGAATTGTGATGCCACCAACTTTGGATTTCTTTTTCAATATTCCTTTGGCTATTCGAGGTCTTTTCTGGTTCCATATAAATTTTAGGATTATTTGTTCCATTTCTTTGAAAAAAAAATGGATGGGATTTTGATAGGGATTGCATTAAATGTGTAGATTGCTTTAGGTAGAATAGACATTTTCACAATATTTGTTCTTCCAATCCATGAGCATGGAACATTTTTTCCATTTCTTTGTGTATTCCTCAATTTCTTTCATGAGTCCTTTATAGTTTCCTGAGTATAGATTCTTTGCCTTTTTGGTTAGGTTTATTCCTAGGTATCTTATGGTTTTGGGTGCAACTGTAAATGGGATTGACTCCTTAATTTCTCTTTCTTCTGTCTTGCTGTTGGTGTATAGAAATGCAACTGATTTCTGTGCATTGATTTTATATCCTGACACTTTACTGAATTCCTGTACAAGTTCTAGCAGTTTTGGAGTGGAGCCTTTTGGGTTTTCCACATATAGTATCATACCATCTGCAAAGAGTGACAGTTTGACTTCTTCTTTGCCAATTTGGATGCCTTTAATTTCTTTTTGTTGTCTGATTGCTGAGGCTAGGACTTCTAGTACTATGTTGAATAGCAGTGGTGATAACGGACATCCCTGCTGTGTTCCTGACCTTAGCGGAAAAGCTTTCAGTTTTTCTCCATTGAGAATGATATTTGCGATGGGTTTTTCATAGATGGCTTTGATAATATTGAGGTATGTGCCCTCTATCCCTACACTTTGAAGAGTTTTAATCAGGAAGGGATGCTGCACTTTGTCAAATGCTTTTTCAGCATCTATTGAGAGGATCATATGGTTCTTGTTCTTTCTTTTATTAATGTATTGTATCACATTGATTGATTTGCGGGTGTTGAACTAACCTTGCAGCCCGGGAATAAATCCCACTTGGTCATGGTGAATAATCCTTTTAATGTACTGTTGGAACCTATTGGCTAGTATTTTGGTGAGGATTTTTACATCTGTGTTCATCAAGGATATTGGTCTGTAATTCTCTTTTTTGAAGGGATCCTTGTCTGGTTTTGGGATCAAGGTGATGCTGGCCTCATAAAATGAGTTTGGAAGTTTTCCTTCCATTTCTATTTTTTGGAACAGTTTCAGGAGAATAGGAATTAGTTCTTCTTTAAATGTTTGGTAGAATTCCCCCAGGAAGCCGTCTGGCCCTGGGCTTTTGTTTGTTTGGAGATTTTTGATGACTGTTTCAATCTCCTTACTGGTTATGGGTCTGTTCAGGCTTTCTATTTCTTCCTGGTTCAGTTGTGGTAGTTTATATGTCTCTAGGAATGCATCCATTTCTTCCAGATTGTCAAATTTGTTGGCATAGAGTTGCTCATAATATGTTCTTATAATTGTCTGTATTTCTTTGGTGTTAGTTGTGATCTCTCCTCTTTCATTCATGATTTTATTTATTTGGGTCCTTTCTCTTCTCTTTTTGATAAGTCTGGCCAGGGGCTTATCAATCTTATTAATTCTTTCAAAGAACCAGCTCCTAGTTTCGTTGATTTGTTCTATTGTTTTTTTGGTTTCTATTTCATTGATTTCTGCTCTGATCTTTATGATTTCTCTTCTCCTGCTGGGTTTAGGGTTTCTTTCTTGTTCTTTCTCCAGCTCCTTTAGGTGTAGGGTTAGGTTGTGTACCTGAGACCTTTCTTGTTTCTTGAGAAAGGCTTGTACCGCTATATATTTTCCTCTCAGGACTGCCTTTGTTGTGTCCCACAGATTTTGAACTGTTGTATTTTCATTATCATTTGTTTCCATGAATTTTTTCAATTCTTCTAAAGAATGAATGGGTCAACCAGGAAATTAAAGAAGGATGCTGTTTAGTCGCCATGTATTTGGGTTCTTTCCAAATTTCCTCTTGTGATTGAGTTCTAGCTTCAGGGCATTGTGGTCTGAAAATATGCAGGGAATGATCCCAATCTTTTGATACTGGTTGAGACCTGATTTAGAACCAAGGATGTGATCTATTCTGGAGAATGTTCCATGTGCACTAGAGAAGAATGTGTATTCTGTTGCTTTGGGATGAAATGTTCTGAATATATCTGTGATGTCCATCTGGTCCAGTGTGTCGTTTAAGGCCTTTATTTCCTTGTTGATCTTTTGCTTGGATGATCTGTCCATTTCAGTGAGGGGAGTGTTAAAGTCCCCTACTATTATTGTATGATTGTTGATGTGTTTCTTTGATTTTGTTATTAATTGGTTTATATAGTTGGCTGCTCCCATGTTAGGGGCATAGATATTTAAAATTGTTACAGCTTCTTGTTGGACAGAACCTTTGAGTATGATATAGTGTCCTTCCTCATCTCTTATTATAGTCTTTGGCTTAAAGTTTAATTGTTCTGATATAAGGACTGCCACCCCAGCTTTATTTTGATGTCCGTTAGCATGGTAAATTGTTTTCCACCCCCTCACTTTAAATCTGGAGGTGTCTTGGGTCTAAAATGAGTTTCTTATAGGCAGCATATTGATGGGTTTTTTTGTTTTGTTTTGTTTTGCTTTTGTTTTTGTTTTTTAATCCATTCTGATACCCTGTGTCTTTTGATTGGGGCATTTAGCCCATTTACATTCAGGGTGACTATTGAGAGATATGAATTTAGTGCTATTGTATTGCCTGTAAGGTGATGGTTACTGTGTATTGTCTGTGTTCCTTTCTGATCTACTACTTTTAGGGTGTCTCTTTGCTTAGAGGACCCCTTTCAACATTTCCTGTAGAGCTGGTTTGGTGTTTGCAAATTCTTTCAGCTTTTGCTTGTCCTGGAAGCTTTTTATCTCTCCTTCTATTTTCAATGATAGCCTAGCTGGGATATAGTATTCTTGGCTGCATGTTTTTCTCGTTTAGTGCTCTGAATATATCATGCCAGTTCTTTCTAGCCTGCCAGGTCTCTGTGCATAAGTCCACTGCCAAGCTAATATTTTTACCATTGTATGTTGCAGACTTCTTTTCCCGGGCTGCTTTCAGGATTTTCTCTTTGTCGCTAAGACTTGTAAGTTTTACTATGAGGTGACAGGGTGTGGACCTATTCTTATTGATTTTGTTGGGGGTTCTCTGTGCCTCCTGGATTTTGACGCTTGTTCCCTTTGCCATATTAGGGAAATTTTCTACAATAATTCTCTCCAATATACCTTCTGCTCCCCTCTCTCTTTCTTCTTCTTCTGGAATCCCGATTATTCTAATGTTGTTTCGTCTTATGGTGTCAGTTATCTCTCGAATTCTCCCCTCATGGTCCAGTATTTGTTTGCCTCTCTTTTGTCCAGCCTCTTTATTCTCTGTCATTTGGTCTTCTATATGACTAATTCTTTCCTCTGCCTCACTTATCCTAGCAGTAAGAGCCTCCATTTTTTATTGTACCTCATTAATACCTTTTTTAAATTTCAACTTGGTTAGATTTTAATTCTTTAATTTCTCCAGAAAGGGCTTTTATCTCTCCAGAGAGGGTTTCTCTAATATCTTCCATGCCTTTTTCGAGCCTGGCTAGAACTTTGAGAATCATCATTCTGAACTTTACATTTGACATATTATCAATGTCCATATTGATTAGGTCCCTAGCCTTCAGTATTGCCTCTTGTGTGTTTTTTTGTTTGTTTGTTTGTTTTTTTTGTGGTGAGTTTTTCCACCTTGTCATTTTGTCTAGATAAGAATATATGAAGGAGCGAATAAAATACTAAAGGGGTGGCAAAGACCCCAGAAAAATGTGTTTTAACCAAATCAGAAGAGTCCCCAAATCATGGGAGGGAGAAAGGGTATAAAAAGAAGTTCAGAAAAAAAAAAAGTTAAAAAAAGAAAACAAATAAAGAAAAAATATTAAGAAAGAGAAAAAACATATATATATATATATATATATATATATATATGACTGGTGACTAGAACAGGGTCACCCACTTAATTTTGGGAGTATTTTGGTCTCTTAGAAGAAACTGCATCCCAAAATTTTAAGAATGAAAACATATGTAAGGGTAGACACAATGAAGGGATGGGATATACCTATAAAGATGAGAAAAAAAATTTTTCAATTTCTAAAAAAGGAGTTGATAAAGTAAGTTAGATACAATGTAGGATAAAATATTACTATAATAATGAAGGTTCAATAAAGATTATTAAATTTTTTTAATGAAAGTTATTGTTAAGATAAACTTGTTAAAAAATGTTAAAAGAGGAAAGAGTAAAAGTTAAAAAAAAAGTTTAGCAGAAGAGAAAAAAAAAAGTTAATTAACTGCAGGAGAAAAGAATCATGGTGAGAAAGCCATGGATTCTATGCTTTGCTTTCTCCTCTTTTGCAATTTTGCTGTTCTCCTTGGTAAGTGAACTTAGTTTGGATGGATTATTTGTTGATCTTCTGGGGGAGGGGCCTGTTGTAATGATTCTCAAGTGTCTTTGCCTGAAATGAGATTGCCCTCCCCTTACTGGGGGCCAGGCTAAGTAATTTGCTTGGGTTTGCTTTCGGGAGCTTTTGTTCCTTGAATGCTTTCTGTAGAGTTCCGGAGGATGGGAATGATAATGGCAGCCTCTCAATCTCCAGCCCAGAGGAGCTGAGAGCTCACGCCACTGCTCCTCAGATCACCCTCAGAGAAAAGCGCTCAATCGCTTCCGTCTTCTTGGACTATGGCCACACTCCAAGCTCACCCAGCCTGTGACCGGTTCAAGGTAACCCTGAGATGAGAGCTCACTCCTCAGCTTTGTCTCTGTAGCCAGTTCCCCGCTCTAATACCTGAGATCTCTGGGACACTCAGACATTCCCTATCCTTCTGTGACCCCACAGGACCTGGGGCCATGCTGGTTCCACGTGAGTTACACCCCGGTTTAGCCTCTGAAGTGATGTACCTCAGTGGAGCAGGTTTTTAAAAGTCCCAATTTTGTGCTCCATTGCTCTGCTGCTTGCTGGGAACTGGCCCCTCTTCCCATGGTCTATCTTCCCGTCGCTTTTGATTCACTTCTCCACCAGTCTTACCTTTCAGAAAGTGGTCGATTTTCTGTTCTAGAATTGCTGCTCTTCTTCTCTTCCATCTCCTATTGGACTTGTAGGTGTTCGCAATGGATTGATAAACTATCTAGCTGATCTCCTGCTACCTGATGTAGTCTCAGCCTGCTACTTTTCTGCCATCTTGACTTCTCCCCTCCTGTGGTCACACACTTTTTTAAATCTTTCCCGTCTTGGAAGCTCTTTATCTCTCCATCCATTTTGAATGTCAATCTTGCTGGATAAAGTATTCTTGGCTGCACATTCTTCTCATTTAGTGCCCTGAGTATGTCTTGTCAGCCCTTTCTGGTTTGCCAGGTTTCTGTGGACAGGTCTGACATTATTCTGATGGATCTTCCTCTGTACATAAGGAGTCTCTTCCCTGTAGCTGCCCTTAAGACTTCCTGTCTGAAATTAAGATTCATGAATTTCAAAATTAAGTTTCTTGATGTCTATACTCGTTGATCTTGGGGGCTATCCTTTCTGCTCTAGGCACGAAAACTTGTTCCATTTCCCAAATTAAGGAAATTTTCATCCATGCTTTTTTCAAGTATATCTTCTAGTCTTCTCTCTTTCTCCAACCCCTCAGGGATCCCAATAATTCTGACATTGGAACTGTTATACCTGAGTTTTGACGTCTGAGAGACCACCAAGGAGCCAACACTGATGCAATCACACGAGGGTTTACTTAACAAGCTTAAGCTTGGGTCCAAGTATACCTGAAATAGCAGAGTAGGAACTTGGATCCCGAGCTTAGTTAAGGCAGGGGAATTTGTGGGTTCATGTTACTAAAGCAGGGTGGGGATTTCTGTTACTAAAGCAGGGTGGGGTTTCCTGTTACTAAAGCAGGGTGGAGGTCTCTGGAAGTAAAGCAGGATGGGGCTTCCAGTTATTAAAGCAGGGTGGGGGTCTCTGGAACCAAAGTAAAGTAGGGGAAAGTTTGGCCCTTGTGCACAGGGGTCTGAGATGGCTGCCAGAACTAAGATGGCTGTACTTATGCTAAGGCTAAACCTGAGGTGGGATGGCCTTAATTTTTCTCGGCCTCCACATTTCCCCTTCTCAGAGGAACCTAAGGAAAACCCAATCATGGGTCCAGGCTGGCCTCAGCAACAAGGTCTGGTGGTTGGTATTGCTGTCTGAGTACCATGAGCTGAACTGTACTGACTCTGTCTTTGATAAAAGTAAGCAGCATTAGTGGGGTAAGTGAGAACAGTACAGTCTTAGCTTTAGGGGATTATCCTTCTTGGGCTGACTTTTCCATTCTGGGATGAAGTCCTTGAGAATGGCATGTGGGTCAGCTGGCCAGACGTGGTTGTAGTGGACCCAGGGAGTAATCCCATCAACCTTGAGAGCGGTGGGAGTGGTCAGGATCACGATGTAGGGTCCCTTCCAGCATGGTTGGAGTGTCTGATGTTGGTATCTCTGGATGTACACCCAGTCACCTGGCTGATATCGATGTGGGTCTGGGGGTGGCCCAGTCTCGTAGAGGGCCCTCAGCTTAGGCCACACCTGTTCATGGGTTCATTGTAATGTTTGGAGGGAGAAAAGGAGTTGGTGATCATTAAACTCAGCAAGCACCTCAGATTTTAAATTGGGAATAATAAATGAAGGAATACCGAACATGATCTCGTAAGGGGTAAGTCCCATCTTATATGGGGAGTTTCACACCCTACATAGGGCGAAGGGGAGGAGAGTCATCCAATCCATGCCAGTCTCCAAGGCTAATTTATTCAAGGTCTCTTTTAATGTTCTTCTCATCCTCTCTACCTGTCCTGAGCTTTGGGGCCTATATGCACCATGTAATTTCCAACCTGCCGCAAGTACTAGTGCCACTCCCTGTGTTACCTTAGAGATGAATCCTGGTCTGTTGTCTGATCCAATATTAATAGGAAAACCATACCTCAGTAAGATGTTTTCCAGCAGTTTCTTGGTCACGGTCTGTGTGGTTTCATCTTTGGTGGGAAATGCCTCTGTCCATCCTGAAAAAGTATCTACAAATACCAGTAAATACCTGTATCTGTATTTTCCAGGTTTTATCTCGGTGAACTCCACTTCCCAGTAGGCTCCTGGGTGGTCCCCCCGAGCTGGGTGCCCGGGTTAGATCCATGGGTGGTGGCATTAGTTAATTGGTATGCGTGGCAGCTTGCCACAATCTGTTCGATCTTTGATCAGGAGTCTTTGATAGTGATCTTTACATGTCGCACCAAGTCTTCCATTTTTTTTTTTTTTTTGTTCCCATATGTGTACTCCTGTGCATTTTGGATAGGAGTCGCTGACCCAGTTCCTCTGGTAGGATTATGCTGCTATCTGCAGCTCTCCACCAGCCATGTAGGCATTGTGTCTCGGGCAGAGGCCTAATCCATTGTAAGTATGCATCAGCATAGTTGGGGTTATCTGGCAAGCTCAGTGCTCCCGGATCGGGCAGTGTGGTCACTAAGACATGGTCCACTGAAAGAGCTGCCTCTTTTGCCTTTAAGTCAGCCAGCCTGTTTCCCCTGGCCACTGGTGTGTCTGCTTTTTGATGTCCTAGACAATGGATAATGGCCAGTGCCTTAGGCAGCCAGAGGGCCCTTAGGAGCTCGAGGATTTCTGCCTTGTTTTTAATAGTCTTTCCTTCTGCTGTTAAGAGCCCTCTTTCTCTATAAATGGCTCCGTGGATGTGGGCTGTGGCAAAGGTATACCTGCTATCAGTATAGATGTTTATCCACTTGCCTGCTCCCATTGCTAGTGCCTTGGTTAGTGCAATCAGTTCTGCACGTTGGGCAGAAGTCCCAGCCGCCAATGGTTCTGGCCAGACAGTCTCTGTCTCTGTGGTCACAGCTGCCCCTGCATACCTGATTCCTTCCTGGACAAAGCTACTGCCATCTGTATACCAGGTGTCATCTGCATTTGGCAGCAGTTGATCCTGGAGATCAGCTCTGACTCTGTGCACCTGATCCAGGATTTCTTGGCAGTCATGTGTGTGGGGGGGGTCCCCGTCAGGGTTAAGGAGCAGTGTTGCTGGGTTTAGGGCTGTTGGCGCCTGGAACAAAATTCTGGTAGGGTTCAAAAGCAAGCTTGGTAATGGGTCAAGCGGACATTGCTGATCCAACAGTCCGGGAGTTGTTTGAGTACCCCTTCAATGGCATGTGGGGTAGTGACGTATAGTTCCTGCCCATAGTCAGCTTATCTGCATCTTTAACCATGGTGGCCACTGCAGCAATAATTTTTAAACATGGAGGCCATCCAGCAGCCATGGCATCTAATTCCTTTGAGAGGTATGCCACTGGTCTCTTCCAGGGGCCCATGTATTGAATTAGGACTCCCTTTGCCACCCCTTCCTTTTCATCCACGTAAAGATGGAAGGACTTAGATCAGGCAGTCTGAGTGCTGGGGCCAAAAGCAAGGCTTGTTTAAGGTCATTGAAGGCTTTGTCCATGGCCTCAGTCCATACAAAGCCCCACTTTTGTTTCGTGGCCTCGTAGAGGGTCTTAGCTATGTCAGCAAAACCTGGGATCCACAATCGGCAGAACCCAGCTGACCCCAGGAATTCATGTACCTGGCAGACATTTCAAGGCTGTGGGATTTTCATGACGGTCTCCTTCCGTGCATCCATTAACCATCTTTGTCCATCTTTTAACTTGTACCCCAGGTAGCTCACCTCCATTCTGCAGATCTGGGCCTTCTTAGCTGAAGCCCGGTATCCCAGAGTTGCTATCATTTGGAGCAAGTCCTTGGTGCCTTGTAGGCATGTTTCCTGGTCCTCTGCTGCCAACAGGATATCATCTACATAATGTAATAGAGTCAGATTAGGGTGTTTGGCACGGAACTCACCTGTCTTCGTGCAGTGCCTCGTCAAAGATGGTGGACGAATTCTTGAATCCTTGTGGTAGTCGAGTCCAGTTGAGTTGGCCATTGATGCCTTTCTCCAGGTCTGCCCATTCAAAAGTGAAGAGGTCTTCACTCTTTGGGGCCAAGCTGAAAAAGGCATCATTTAGGTCTAGCACTGTATACCAAGTCTTGTCTGGGGGCAAGGTGGAGAGGAGGATGTAGGGGTTTGTGACCGTAGGGTGCATGTCCATCACCCGTCAGTTAACTTCCCTCAAGTCCTGGACTGGTCTATAATCATTAGAGTGTGGCTTTCGTACTGGCAGCAAGGGAGTGTTCCATGCTGACAAGACCAAAGTATGCCTGAGTCTAGCAGTCGCCGGATGTGTGGGATGATCTCCGTCTGTGCTGTGAGAAGCATGGGGTATTGGCGGACTCTGACTGGTTCTGCTCCTGGCTTTAGTTCAATGTATATCGCTGGCTGATGTTGGGCCAATCCCATTCCCTCGGTTTCTGCCCACGCTTGGGGAAACTCCTGCAACCAGTGGTCAATGTCAGTCATTCGTTCTGGGGGCATTTGGTGAAGACGATATTGATATTCATGACAAGCACCTGGATTGGGTGTCCCTCTTTATCCAGAACCTTTGCCCCTTCAGAGTGGAAACTAATTTGGGCTCCCATCTTGGTGAGTAGGTCCCAGCCTAACAGGGGGTAGGGGCACTCAGGAATGACCATGAAGGAGTGGGTTACCCGGCCCATGCTGAGATCCACTGTTCTTCAGGTAGTCCATGAATATTGTTTAGTGCCTATGGCCCACTCTACCCATGAGGTCTTATTTGCCAACTTCTCTTGAGGTGGTAGCAAGACAGAGTGCTGTGCCCCAGTGTCTACTAGGAATTTAATTGGTTGCCCCTCCACTTTAAGGGTTACCCTGGGCTCAGGGAGGGTTGCTGAACCCAGACTCCCCTAATCATCTAACTCTTCGACCTCCAAGATAGTAGTGGAGGCCTTTGGTCTTTTGTCGGGGGATTCCTTTAACCAGGGGCAGACCTTTGCACAGTGGCCTTCTTTCCTGCAATAAGCACACTGGTTTCTATTCAGTTTGGGGCATTCTCAGTGGGGGCCATCCCCCTTACCTTCTTTTGAAGCCAGCTTCTTGAGACATCTCTGTTTTTCATGTGGGTCATCCATGGTCATGGCCAGTAGGATCTTAGCCAGGTTCTGAGTCTGACGGTCACTTATTCTAGCCTGTTGCTCCTCCAGGGTCTCTCTGTTATTGTAGACTCTTTCTGCCACCACTATCAGATCCCATAGACTCTTTTCTCTTAGTGTTTCTACCCTCTGTAATTTCCTTTTAATGTCCGGAGTGGCTTGGTTAACAAAAGCCATAACTATGACAGCTTTGGTCTCTGGGGCCTCTTCATTCATAGGGTCTGAATGCCTCTATGACCCTTTCTAGGAATGCCACTGGACTCTCATCTTTACCCTGTTTTACATCATATACCTTGGCCAGATTGGTAGGCTTGCATGCTGCAGCCTTGAGACCTGCCATTAGAGTCTGGCAGTAGACCTGGAGCCTCTCCTTACCTTCTGCCAAGTTGTAGTCCCAAGCAGGGTGAGACAAGGGGAAAGCTGCATTTATGAGATTGGGAGTTCTGAGCTGGCTGTCTGTCATCACCTAGGATGGACTTCTGAGCTTCCATCTGGATTCGCTCTCTTTCCTCAGTGGTAAAGAGGACCTGCAAGAGCTGCTGACAGTCATACCAGGTGGGCTGATGGGTGAAAAGAACAGTATCCAAAAGACCAATCAGATCTTTTGGTTTATTGGAGAACTTTGCATGTTGAGTTCTCCAATTGTATAAATCACTAGTAGAGAATGGCCAGTATAACATTGGTTGTCCCTCTGTTTCATTGGGGGGTCCCATGGTGCAGAGGGGAAGGACAGTGGAATTGGCCAGTCCCAGGTTTGAGGCTGGGGCCGCTCAATGGGTCCGTCCACGTGTCCCTGCCGCCAGCCCATGCATGGGGGCCCCTCCATCTGAAAGGGGGGGTGGCACTCTCTCGACAGCCCCTGATGCCTCTGCTGGAGGGGCAGACGTGGGGGGGGACCTGGTAGGGTGGCGCAAAAATCAAGTCCTCCATGGGAGTGTCCTGGAAGACCAGGTAAAGTGGAGTCTTTGATTTGGACTCCACTTTCTTGTTAGACTTAGGAGTTGGTTTCCACAGGACCAGGATCTTGGGTGTAGGTCCTGCTTTGGGAGGGAGAAAAGGTTTAAGCCAGGAGGGAGAATTCTCTATCATGTCTTGCCAGACCAGTATATAAGGTATTTGGTCAGGGTGGCTGTGTGGTTTTTCTCTGAAGATGACGGCCTTAACCTGTAGGATAATATGCAGTTGAAAGGTTCCTTCCTGTGGCCATTTTACATTAAAAGCTGGCCACTCAGACATGCAGAAAGTCCAAAACTTTCCCTTTTGTACATCTGTGCTCAGATTATGAGCTCTCTCCCTGACAGAGAAGTGGTTAATCATCAGGGACAGAGGGGTAGTCAGTGTCTGTCCCATCACACCTTTAGTCCACAACAAGGCACATATACTTACAACAATTAACAAGAACACACTCACCCAGACAAATAATCCCATGGGCTGCAAAGACAAAACTGAAAGGAAGTTAAGGGAGAATACGACCGCCACAGCAGCCGTCTCTCCTCACAGATGAGGATCTTGTCCTCCAGGTAGGGGTAAGGGATTCCTCTTCCAAAAATTCCCATAAACTTAACAACCAGCACAACAGACAAAATTCCCATACATTTAACAAACAGCACAACTGACAACAAAAACAAGACACCCTACCGCCTAGGGGAACTCTAACCCCTTGAAACGGCAGGGGACTCGAACCCCCTTGTGACTGCCTAGGGGGACTCGAACCCCCTGCCGTGGCAAGGGACGTCTCCCAAGACTCCTGGTTGATGGCCCACCATGCGTCCACTTGAGCCAATGTCGACCCAGATACAAGTTGGAATTCTTACGGGTAAAAATGCAGACTGGAGCTTCCAAAGTACATGTGCAAATAGATAAAAATGAGTGCACTCACCAGCCGGCACCAGACCCTCTGGTTTGGGGTCCTGGGAGTCTCCCAGATCTCAGTGGGACCTCCAAATGTTGCACCTGAGTTTTTGTGTCTGAGAGACCACCAAGGAGCCAACACCAATACAATCACATGAGGGTTATTTAACAAGCTTAAGCTTGGGCCCAAGTATACCCGACACAGCAGAGTAGGGACTTGGACCCTGAGCTTAGTTAAGGCAGGTGTATTTATTGGTTCCTGTTACTAAAGCAGGGTGGGGGTCTCTGGAACTAAAGCAAGTTGGGACTTCCTGTTACTAAAGCAGGGTTGGGGTCTCTGGAACCAAAGTAAAGTAGGGGAAAGTTTGGCCTTTGGGCACAGGGGTCTGAGATGGCTGCCAGAGCTAAGATGGCTGTACTTATGCTAAGGCTAAACCTGAGGTGGGATTCATTTTATTAATTTTTCTTGGCCTTAATTTTTCTCGGCCTCCACATTGGAACGTTTCATGGCATCATTTATTTCCCTAGTTCTGTTTTCAAGACTTCTAAACTGTTTGTTCCAGGCCTCTTCCTGAACCTTCTTTTCCATCTGTTTGTCTTTTAGATCACTAATTCTATCTTCTCTCTCAGTTACCCTAGCTGTCAGAGTATTTAGATTAGATTGGACCTCATTTATAGCATTTTTAACTTTTGCCAGACCAGCTCTCACTTCTGCCCTTAGTGATTCTATGTTGTCACTAATAGTCTTCTCCAAACTAGCCATGCTTGGATGTTTGCCTTGAATTCTTTTATCAACGTACTGTTTATGTCCATAACCAACAGTTCTGATGGAGAGGGCACAGTCTCTGAATTTTGCCTCTGTTGGGTGTTCTTCCTCCTAGTCATTTTTGTTAGAGGTGGTTGAGGGGATGTATAGCTGAATATATCTAATACGATCCAGGCAAGGTACACCCTGGAAAGTTTCAGAGCAATCAGAAGGCACCACCAAAAAGAAAGAAAGAAGGAGGGAAAAAAAAAAAAAAGAGAGAGAGAGAGAGAAAAAACCCAGCTAAAATGAGGCCCCAAATTAAGGTTTATAATGTATATATACAAAAACAAACAAAAAGGCTGAGAAATGTAAAGGACAAGGAAAAAAAGAAAAAAAAACCCACCTAAAATGAACCCCAAGAATAAGGTTTATATAATATCAGAACAAAAATAAATATACAGAAACACTGACAGAAGAATAAGATGCGAGGTTGGTTATAAATCCTCCATGTGGGTGAAGAAGGTTATTTCAGTTCATCCTGGGTATATCTTGTTATCTTTGTTGAAGAACTCAACTTTACAGAGATAAAGGGAGATTAAAACTGGCTTATATGTAGAGGTAGTATTGAAAAAGGAAAAAAGATTACCTTGAAGCTTATATCTAAATGTATATTTAAAAAAAAGAAAAATAAACACAGATATATGTATGAAAAAAGTTCAAGTTAAAAGTTATTTTGGAATATATTGTATTAAACCTCTAGTTGTAATGGTAAGTAGGTTAAAAAAAATTAAAAGATCAAGAATCATGAGACTGAATTAGAAGAAAAAAAAAGAAAGAAAAGAAAGAAAGAAAGAAAGAAAGAAAGAAAGAAAGAAAGAAAGAAAGAAAGAGAAAGAAAGACTTGTATCTATGAAATATACAGGTTTTAGGGTAATACCATGAGCTTACTATACTGTTTTCCCCTGATGTTTGGGTTTTACAGTTTTATAGGGACCCTGTAGTGGTTGTCCTCTCATTCTTTCAGCTGGTTTCCTGGGGGAGGGGCCTGCCTCATTGTTTTCCAGTCAATCTTGCTTGGTTTGAGTTGCCCTGCCCCCTATCAAGGGGTTGGGCTCTGTGGAAACCGGTTTTTCAGGCTTTTGTTCTCTGAAGGTTTCTGTTCTTTGGTGGCTTTTTGCAGCTTTTCAGAAGGTCAGAGAACAGAATCTGTCTGCCCCCAGATCTCTGCCTCAAAAAGAGCCTCAGGCTTCCCCTGACTCCTCCACTGCAAACTCCACTGAACACCGTAACCTTCCACAGGCTGTGTGTACCCCCAGCCACCTGAGACCTCCGCTTGTCTCTGCACCCTGGTTCCACTAAAACTGTGAATGATATTGGTCCAGGGAACCTGCTTCTGGTGGCTGCCTTTGCTGGGCCTGCTGTCTGGAGTCCCAACCCACACCAGGTACATTCAGACCCCACAGCTGATCAGGTCACGGAAGGCTGCAGGCTGAGGGACTCCCAGTGGAGTTCAGGCTGGGTTCTCTCAGGCACTAGCTGGGTGCACTCAGACCCCATGATTACGCAGGTTACAGAGGCTGTGGGCTGTGGAAGGCTGCAGGCTGACGGATCCCAACTGGAGTTCACACTGGGCTATCTCCAGTGTGGTGGAAGTGCACCCAGACCAAGTGGTGGTGCAAGCAGGAGAAAGCCTTGGGCTCAGGGAACACTGACTAGAGGCCACCCAGACTCTTTCTGTCATGGGTGGTTGCCAGTGTTAAACATCCTGGAACCATTGGCTTAGGCCCATGCTGACAATCACCCAATTCAACCACCTGCCCTTTAAGATCTTTTTTTTTTTTTTTTTTTTTTTGAGTGCTTTTAACCAGACTCCAAGTTAATGCCAGTCCCCAGTCACAGGGCACTTTCATATTGGGGTATTACTTTCCATTGGGTCACTTCTGGGGGCTCCTTCCCCCTTCTGTTTATCCTCTAATATCAGTCCGTGCATTTCTACTCCAGTTTACCTCTCCACTGATGTCTTCTGCCCCTGTAGAGATCCAGAAGTGTATAATCTTACATCTCAGGCTGATTTCATGGGTGTTCAGAGTGTTCTGGTAGATATTTAGCTCACTTTAGGGGACTGGTTAAACAGGGTCTCCTATTTCTCTGCCATCTTGCCCCTCCTCCCTATTTATTTATTTTTAAAGATTTTATTTATTTACATGAGAGTGAGAGAGCACAAGCAAGGGAGTGGCAGAGGGAGAGGGAGAAGTAAGCTCCCCACTGAGCAGGGAGTCCAGTAAGATCATGACCTTAGTAGACGCTTAACCTTAGCAGACACTTAACCAACTGAGCCACCCAGGTGCCCCTTTTTCCCCATTTAAATGTTTAGTTTACCTGGGAATTAATTTTGCATATGGTTAGAGCTAAGAAACCAAATTTATGTTCATCAATACAGATAATCAGTTATTCTAGAACCACTTAATTTGTTGCCCATATTTTTCTCCTTTTGTTCAATGACAAATTTTTCTTTAATGAAGTTCATATTTTCCTGATTCTCTGTATTTTTTTCATTAGTGTCTTTGTCTCTGGTCATTCCATACTGTCTTAATTTTTATGGTTTTATAATAGCTTTAATATATGTCTTGAAACCTAATAGGACAAATCTCCCTATCTTCCCCTCTTTGGGAAAGACTTTCCTGTTTCTGGATCTTTGCTCTACATTTATATTTAAGAATAAATGTTGTGGAGCTCAAAAAGTAAACCTATTTTTCATTAGAATTATAAATTAATCTATAGATAAATTTTGGAAAAATTGGCATCTTCATGAAATTGAATTTGCTCTTCTCTGAAGTTGGAATGTTACTCAATTTATTTAATATTTTAACACCTTAAGATCCAATTTATCATTTTATTTTGCACATCTTTTGTTAGATTGATGTCTAAATAACAAATTGAGGGTAGTTATTATTTACTTCTTTATATCTACATGTTTTAGCCTTCCTATAATTGGCCAAGAATATTTCAATGGAGTGGTCAACAGGATATATAACTGGATCATTTAATGTTTATAAATATATGTGTGCTTATATAAATTTATAGCAAATGTGTAAATGTGTGTGTAAAAATACAAACATATATGTATCTTGAGACACTCACACTGGAGAATCAACAAGATCCATGCTTTATGTAGAACAATATAATCTCCTTTTTATATAAAAAAACAAAAATATCTCCTATGTATCATGAAACCAGGTATTTTCAAGGTGCTACCTATTACACTTCAGACTTGCTTATATAGAAAATTCTGTAACAATTCACACCAAGATGGTAATCATAAAATATTTTCTGTAATATTTTTTAAATTTATTGATTTTTTTTAAGAATAAGAAATATGAGATCTCTGTTCTTAATTTTAAGTGTATAATAAGTTATGTTAATTATAGGTACAATGTTGTATAGCAGATCTCTAGAACTTATTCATCTAGCTTAAGTAATGCATGTTGATTAACAACTTTTCATTTCCCCTCTCTCCAGATGCTGGAAACCAATATTCTATTCTTTGACACTTTTATATATTTCTTATTAGGGAATCATGCAATATTTGACCTCTGCAACTGGCTTATTTCACTTAGCATATTGTCCTTAAGGATCATCCATGTTGTCACATTTTACAAGATTTCCTTTTTAAAGGCCAAGTAGCATTCTATTGTATATGTGTAGCACATTTTCTTTATACATTCCCCCATGAATGCACATTTAGGTTGTTTCCATTGTTGGCTATTGTGAATAATGAGCATGGGGCTGCTAATATTTCTTCTACATCTGACTTCAGTTCTTTTAGATAAATACCCATTAGTGAAAATAATGGAGCATATGGTGGCTTTATTTGTAATTTTTTCAAGAATCTCCATACTGTTTTTCATAACGGACACACCATTTTGTTTTCACATTACAATACCAGTGTTCAATTTTTCCACATCTCAACAGTGTTCTTTTGTTTGTTTTCTTTTTCCTTTTTAAAATACCAGTCATTTTGATACATGTGAGGTGATATCTTCTGGCATTGATTTGCATTTCCCTGAAGATTGGTGGCACTGAACAGATTTTCTTATACCTATTAGCAATTTGTATGTCTTCTTTAAAGAAATATCTATTCAAGTCCTAGCTCATTTTTCAGTCAAGTAATTATCTTTGTCTATTTTTGTTTTTGTTGTTTGGTTGAAGACACTCCTTCTATATTTTTGAAATCAACTCCTTATCAGATATACAGCCTACAAATACTTTCTACCATTCCCTACCTTTCCCTACGTTGCTCTTCCCAATCACTTTACTTATTGTGGAGAGCTTTTTATTTTGATGTAGTACTACTCCCCTATCCTTGTTACTATTGTTCATGCTTTGCTGTCAGATTCGTGATCTCATTGCTAATACTGTCATGAAACTTCCCCATGTTTCCTTCTAGAAGTCCTATAGTTCCAAGTCCTATGTTCAAGTCTTCAACCTATTCTGAATTGATTCCTCTATAGGGTTTAAGACTAGGGTCCAATTTAACTTTCTGCATATATACATCCAATTTTCCAGCACATTTTGCTGAAGAGACTATCCTTTATTCACTGCACATTCTCAGCCCCCTTGTTGAGGTTCAGACAACTGTACAAGCACGGATTTATTTTTAGGATTTCCCCTCTGCCCTTTTGGTCTACATATCTATCTTCATAAATACAACACACTGTTTCAATTACTGTAGCTTTGTAATAGATTTAGGAATTGGTAAGTATGATAACTCCAGCTTTGTTCTTGCCCAAAATAGTTTTGACTATTCAAGTTCTTTTGTAGCTTTGTATGAACTTTAGAATTGTTTTCTTATTTTTACTATGATTTTTAATGATAAATTCTATCATTGAGATGTGAAACATGATTTGATATACACATGCATAGTGAAATGATTATTATACTCAAACTAATTATCTTATGATCTCACATAGTTATCATTTCTTGTGTGTATTGTGAGAGAACCTAAAATCTGCTCTCCTAGAAAATTTCCAGAATCCAATACAGTATTATTAACCATAACATCATGTTGCACATTAGATCTCTAGACTTATCCTACATAACTGCAACTTTGTACCCTTTGACCAACATGTTGTTTCTCCCACTCCCATATCTGGTAATCATTGTTCTACTCTCTAATTCTACATATTTGCTCATGATTTTAGATTCTATGTAAAATGAGACCATATATCTTGATTGAAGTGTTCTGCCCACTTACATTTAAAGTAACTATTAGCCTTTCTGCCCGTGGATGCCACAGAGCAAACATCGTTAAAATCTCCCCTCCCACTGCTGTCTAAGTCAGAGTCTCCCAAAGAGCCTGAACAGATGTGAAAGCTCTTCATCGGAGGTCTCACCTTTGAAACAACCAATAATAGTCTGAGGAGCCATTTTGAGCAATGGGGAACACTTATGGGCAGTGTGGTAATGATAAATCCAAACACTAAGCACTCCAGAAACTTTGGGTTTGTCGCATATGCCACTGTGGAGGAGGTGGATGCAGCCATGAATGCAAGGCCACACAAGGTGGATGGAAGTGTTGTGGAACCAAAGAGGGCTGTCTCAAGAGAAGATTTTCAAAGACCTGGTACCCACTTAACTGTGAAAAAGATTTTTATTGGTGGCATTAAAGAAGACACTGAAGAATATAATCTAGGAGATTATTTTGAACAGTATGGGAAAACAGAAGTGATTGAGACGATGACTAACCAAGGCAATGGCAAAAAGAGAGGTTTTGCTTTTGTAACATTTGATGACCATGATTCTGTAGACAAGATTGTCATTCAAAAATACCATACTGTAGGGACGCCTGGGTGGCTCAGTGGGTTAAAGCCTCTGCCTTAAGCTCAGGTCATGGTCCCACGGTGCTGGGATCGAGCCCCGTGTTGGGCTCTCTGCTCCGCAGGGAGCCTGCTTCCTCCCCTCTCTTTCTGCCTGCCTCTCTGCCTACTTGTGATCTCTCTCAGTCAAATAATTAAATAAAATCTTTAAAAAAAATACCATACTGTGAATGGCCACAAATGTGAAGTAAGGAAAGTGCTCTCTAAGCAAGAGATGGCTAGTGCTTCATCCAGCCAGAGGTCTAAGTGGTTCTGGAACTTTGGTGGTGGTCATGGAGGTGGTTTTGGTGGGAATGACAAGTTTGGTCATGGAGGAAACTTCAGTGGTCGAGGTGGCTTTGGTGGAAGTTGAGGTGGTGGTTGATATGGTGGCAGTGGGGATGGCTATAATGGATTTGGTAATGATGGAAGCAACTTTGGAGATGGAGAAAGCTATAATGATTTTGTCAATTACAACAATCAATCCTCAAATTTTGGGCCCATGAAAGGAGGCAATTTTGGAGGCAGAAGCTCTGGTCCTTATGGTGGTGGAGGCCAATACTTCACCAAACCACAAAACCAAGGTGGCTATGGTGGTTCCAGCAGCAGCAGTAGCTACAGCAGTGGCAGAAGGTTTTAATTACTTCCAGGAAACAAAGGTTAGCAGGAGAGGAGAGCCAGAGAAGTGAGAGGGAAGCTACAGGTTACAACAGATTTGTGAACTCAGCCAAGCACAGTGGTGGCAGGGCCTAACTGCTACAAAGAAGACATGTTTTAGACAATACTCATGTGTATGGGCAAAAAACTCGAGGACTGTATTTGTGACTAATTCTATAACAGGTTATTTTAGTTTTTGTTCTGTAGAAAGTGTAAAGCATTCCAACAAACGGTTTTAATGTAGATTTTTTTTTTGCACCCATGCTGTTGATTGCTAAATGTAATAGTCTGATCATGATGCTAAATAAATGTGTCTTAAAAAAAAATAGGGGGAGGAGTCAAGATGGCAGAGAAGTAGCAGGCTGAGACGACATCAGGTAGCAGGAGATCAGCTAGATAGTTTATCAAACCATTCTGAGCACCTAAAATCCAACAGGAGATCAAAGAGAAGAAGAATAACAATTCTAGAAACAGAAAATTGATCACTTTATGAAAGGTAAGACGGGTGGAGAAGTGAATCCAAAGCAATGGGAGGATAGACCATAGGGGGAGGGGCTGGCTCCCAGCAAGCGGTGGAACAACAGAGCACAAAATCAGGACTTTTAAAAGTCTGCTCCACTCTGGAACATTGCTCCAGAGGCTAAACTGGGATGAAGCCCATGCAGGATCAGCATGGCCCCAGGTCCCATGGGGTCACAGAAGGATCAGGGGTATGTGAGTGTCTCAGAGCTCTCAGGTATTAGAGAGGGGAAGCTGGATACATAGAAAGAGCCAAGGAGTGAGCTCTCAACTTGGGGTCATCTTGAACCATAATCCATGGCAGAGGCCACTACTCTGTGAGTGGGGTCCCCACAAGATCCAGGGAGACACCCCCTGGAAGAGCTCAGGGATCTGTGGGGTTCGAAGACTCCAGGTGGAGCTGTGTGCCAGAGACAGAGATGCTTGGTCACAGGCTGGGTGAGCTTGGAACGTGGCCAGAGGCCAGGGAGACAGGAGTGATTGAGCACTTTTCTCTGAGGTTGCACTGAGGAGTGGGACCCTGAGCTCTTGGCTCCTCTGGGCTGGAGATTGGGAGGCCGCTGTTTTCATTCCCATCCTCCAGAACTCTACAGAAAGCACTCAGGGAACAAAAGCTCCCGAAAGTGAACCTGAGCAGATTACTTAGCCTGGCCCCCAGTAAGGGCCGGGCAATCCCGCCTGGGGCAAAGACACTTGAGAATCACTACAACAGGGCCCTCCCCCGGAAGATCAACAGGAAATCCAGCCAAGACCAAGTTCACTTACCAAGGAGGACAGCAGAATTCCAGAGGAGGAGAAAGCAAAGAATGGAATTCATGGCTTTCTCACCATGATTCTTTTCTCCTGCAGTTAATTTTTTTTATTTTATTTTTTTCTACTGATATACTTTTTTAACTTTTACCCTTTCCTCTTTTAACCTTTTTTAACTAGTTTATCTTACCTTTCATAAAAAATAATAATAATCTTTATAGAACCTTCATTATTATAGTCATATTTTATCCTTCATTGTATTTAACTTTATTTTTTTTCTATACACATAGTTTTTTCTTCTAAAAAGTTTGGGGTACAAATTCTTCTAAGAGATCAAAATATACCCTAAATCTAGCTCCGGGCTTGTTCTAGTCTCCAGCCCAGCAATTCTCTCCACTTCCATTTTCTTTATTCTCCCAACCAACTTACTTTATCAACTCCTTTTTTAGAAATTTAAAAAAAAAGAAAGATTTTTTTAAAATCTGTAAAATCTGTATAGGCATATTTCATCCCTTCATTGTGTTTGCCCTTACATATGTTTTTCATTCTTTAAAATTTTGGGATGCAGTTTCTTCTAAGAGACCAAAATACTCCCAAAATTAAGTGGGTGACCCTGTTCTAGTCACCAGTCATATATATATATATATATATATATATATATATGTTTTTTCTCTTTCTTAATATTTTTTCTTTATTTGTTTTCTTTTTTTAACTTTTTTTTTTCTGAACTTCTTTTTATACCCTTTCTCCCTCCCATGATTTGGGGACTCTTCTGATTTGGTTAAAACACATTTTTCTGGGGTCTTTGCCACCCCTTTAGTATTTTATTCGCTCCTTCATATATTCTTATCTAGACAAAATGACAAGGTGGAAAAACTCACCACAAAAAAAACAAACAAACAAACAAAAAAACACACAAGAGGCAATACCGAAGGCTAGGGACCTAATCAATATGGACATTGATAATATGTCAAATGTAAAGTTCAGAATGATGATTCTCAAAGTTCTAGCCAGGCTCGAAAAAGGCATGGAAGATATTAGAGAAACCCTCTCTGGAGAGATAAAAGCCCTTTCTGGAGAAATTAAAGAATTAAAATCTAACCAAGTTGAAATTTAAAAAAGGTATTAATGAGGTACAATAAAAAATGGAGGCTCTTACTGCTAGGATAAGTGAGGCAGAGGAAAGAATTAGTCATATAGAAGACCAAATGACAGAGAATAAAGAGGCTGGACAAAAGAGAGGCAAACAAATACTGGACCATGAGGGGAGAATTCGAGAGATAACTGACACCATAAGACGAAACAACATTAGAATAATCGGGATTCCAGAAGAAGAAGAAAGAGAGAGGGGAGCAGAAGGTATATTGGAGAGAATTATTGTAGAAAATTTCCCTAATATGGCAAAGGGAACAAGCGTCAAAATCCAGGAGGCACAGAGAACCCCCAACAAAATCAATAAGAATAGGTCCACACCCTGTCACCTCATAGTAAAACTTACAAGTCTTAGCGACAAAGAGAAAATCCTGAAAGCAGCCCGGGAAAAGAAGTCTGCAACATACAATGGTAAAAATATTAGCTTGGCAGTGGACTTATGCACAGAGACCTGGCAGGCTAGAAAGAACTGGCATGATATATTCAGAGCACTAAACGAGAAAAACATGCAGCCAAGAATACTATATCCCAGCTAGGCTATCATTGAAAATAGAAGGAGAGATAAAAAGCTTCCAGGACAAGCAAAAGCTGAAAGAATTTGCAAACACCAAACCAGCTCTACAGGAAATGTTGAAAGGGGTCCTCTAAGCAAAGAGACACCCTAAAAGTAGTAGATCAGAAAGGAACACAGACAATACACAGTAACCATCACCTTACAGGCAATACAATAGCACTAAATTCATATCTCTCAATAGTCACCCTGAATGTAAATGGGCTAAATGCCCCAATCAAAAGACACAGGGTATCAGAATGGATTAAAAAACAAAAACAAAAGCAAAACAAAACAAAACAAAAAAACCCATCAATATGCTGCCTATAAGAAACTCATTTTAGACCCAAGACACCTCCAGATTTAAAGTGAGGGGGTGGAAAACAATTTACCATGCTAACGGACATCAAAATAAAGCTGGGGTGGCAGTCCTTATATCAGAACAATTAAACTTTAAGCCAAAGACTATAATAAGAGATGAGGAAGGACACTATATCATACTCAAAGGTTCTGTCCAACAAG
This sequence comes from Lontra canadensis, assembly GCF_010015895.1. NCBI lineage: Eukaryota > Metazoa > Chordata > Mammalia > Carnivora > Mustelidae > Lontra > Lontra canadensis. Next base: position 7,354,498 of record NW_022631094.1, on the reverse strand, counting down.
AAGCTGTAACAATTTTAAATATCTATGCCCCTAACATGGGAGCAGCCAACTATATAAACCAATTAATAACAAAATCAAAGAAACACATCAACAATCATACAATAATAGTAGGGGACTTTAACACTCCCCTCACTGAAATGGACAGATCATCCAAGCAAAAGATCAACAAGGAAATAAAGGCCTTAAACGACACACTGGACCAGATGGACATCACAGATATATTCAGAACATTCCATCCCAAAGCAACAGAATACACATTCTTCTCTAGCGCACATGGAACATTCTCCAGAATAGATCACATCCTGGGTCATTAATCAGGTCTCAGCCAGTATCAAAAGATTGCCATCATTCCCTGCATAGTTTCAGACCACAGTGCTCTGAAGCTAGAACTCAATCACAGGAGGAAATTTGGAAAGAACCCAAATACATGGAGACTAAACAGCATCCTTCTAAAGAATGAATGGGTCAACCAGGAAATTAAAGAAGGATTGAAAAAAGTCAAAGAAACAAATGATAATGAAAACACATTGGTTCAAAATCTGTGGGACACAGCAAAGGCAGTCCTGAGAGGAAAATATATAGCGACACAAGCCTTTCTCCAGAAACAAGAAAGGTCTCAAATACACAACCTAACCCTACACCTAAAGGAGCTGGAGGAAGAACAACAAAGAAAGCCTAAACCCAGCAGGAGAAGAGAAATCATAAAGATCAGAGAGGAAATCAATGAAATAGAAACAAACAAGGAAACAAACAAAAAACCAATAGAACAAATCAATGAAACTAGGAGCTGGTTCTTTGAAAGAATTAATAAGATTGATAAACCCCTGGCCAGACTTATCAAAACGAAAAGAGAAAGAACCCAGATAAATAAAATCATGAATGAAAGAGGAGAGATCACAACCAACACCAAAGAAATACAAACAATTATAAGAACATACTATGAGCAACTCTATGCCAACAAATTCGACAATCTGGAAGAAATGGATACATTCCTAGAGACATATAAACTACCACAACTGAACCAGGAAGAAATAGATAACCCGAATAGACCCATAACCAGTAAGAAGATTGAAACAGTCATCAAAAATCTCCAAACAAACAAAAGCCCAGGGCCAGACGGCTTCCCAGGGGAATTCTACCAAACATTTAAAGAAGAATTAATTCCTATTCTCCTGAAACTGTTCTAAAAAATAGAAATGGAAGGAAAACTTCCAAACTCATTTTATGAGGCCAGCATCACCTTGATCCCAAAACCAGACAAGGATCCCTTCAAAAAAGAGAATTACAGACCAATATCCTTGATGAACACAGATGTAAAAATCCTCACCAAAATACTAGCCAATAGGTTCCAACAGTACATTAAAAGGATTATTCACCATGACCAAGTGGGATTTATTCCCGGGCTGCAAGGTTAGTTCAACACCCGCAAATCAATCAATGTGATACAATACATTAATAAAAGAAAGAACAAGAACCATATGATCCTCTCAATAGATGCTGAAAAAGCATTTGACAAAGTGCAGCATCCCTTCCTGATTAAAACTCTTCAAAGTGTAGGGATAGAGGGCACATACCTCAATATTATCAAAGCCATCTATGAAAAACCCACCACAAATATCATTCTCAATGGAGAAAAATGGAAAGCTTTTCCGCTAAGGTCAGGAACACGGCAGGGATGTCCATTATCACCACTGCTATTCAACGAAGTACTAGAAGTCCTAGCCTCAGCAATCAGACAACAAAAAGAAATTAAAGGCATCCAAATTGGCAAAGAAGAAGTCAAACTGTCACTCTTTGCAGATGGTATGATACTATATGTGGAAAACCCAAAAGGCTCCACTCCAAAACTGCTAGAACTTGTACAGGAATTCAGTAAAGTGTCAGGATATAAAATCAATGCACAGAAATCAGTTGCATTTCTATACACCAACAGCAAGACAGAAGAAAGAGAAATTAAGGAGTCAATCCCATTTACAGTTGCACCCAAAACCATAAGATACCTAGGAATAAACCTAACCAAAAAGGCAAAGAATCTATACTCAGGAAACTATAAAGGACTCATGAAAGAAATTGAGGAATACACAAAGAAATGGAAAAAATGTTCCATGCTCATGGATTGGAAGAACAAATATTGTGAAAATGTCTATTCTACCTAAAGCAATCTACACATTTAATGCAATCCCTATCAAAATCCCATCCATTTTTTTTTTCAAAGAAATGGAACAAATAATCCTAAAATTTATATGGAACCAGAAAAGACCTCGAATAGCCAAAGGAATATTGAAAAAGAAATCCAAAGTTGGTGGCATCACAATTCCGGACTTCAAGCTCTATTACAAAGCTGTCATCATCAAGACAGTAGGGTATTGGCACAAAAACAGACACATAGATCAATGGAACAGAATAGAAAGCCCAGAAATAGACCCTCAACTCTATGGTCAACTAACTTTTGACAAAGCAGAAAGGAATGTCCGATGGAAAATAGACAGCCTCTTCAACAAATGGTGTTGGGAAAATTGGACAGCCACATGCAGAAAAATTTCAAGATAGACTCGAAGTGGATGAAGGACCCCCATGTGAGAAAGGAATCCATCAGAATCCTTGAGGAAACACAGGTAGCAACCTCTTCGACCTCAGCCGTAGCAACTTCTTCCTAGGAACATCGCCAAAGGCGAGGGAAGCAAGGGCAAAAATGAACTATTGGGATTTCATCAAGATCAAACGCTTTTGCACAGCGAAGGAAATAGTTAACAAAACCAAAAGACAACTGACAGAATGGGAGAAAATATTTGCAAATGACATATCAGATAAAGGACTAGCATCCAAAATCTATAAAGGGCTCAGCAAACTCAACACCCAAAGAACAAATAATCCAATCAAGAAAAGGGCAGAGGACATGAACAGACATTTCTGCAAAGAAGACATCCTGATGGCCACAGACACATGAAAAAATGCTCCACATCACCCGGCATCAGGGAAATACAAATCAAAACCACAATGAGATACCACCTCACACTAGGCAGAATGGCTAAAATTAACAAGTCAGGTAATGACAGATGCTGGCGAGGATGCGGAGAAAGGGGAACCCTCCTACACTGTGGGTGGGAATGCAAGCTGGTACAACCACTCTGGAAAACAGCATGGAGATTCCTCAAAAAGCTGAAAATAGAGCTACCCTATGACCCAGCAATTGCACTACTGGGTATTTACCCTAAAGATACAAAAGTAGTGATCCGAAGGGGCACGTGCACCCAAATGTTTATAGCAGCAATGTCCGCAATATCCAAACGATGGAAAGAACCTAGATGTCCATCAACAGATGAATGGAATACTATGCAGCCATCAAAAGAAATGAAATCTTGCCATTTGCGATGACGTGGATGGAACTAGAGGGTATTATGCTTAGAGAAATAAGTCAATCAGAGAAAGACAACTATCATATGATCTCCCTGATATCTGATACGAGGAAGTGGAGATGCAACGTGAGGGGTTTAGGGGGTAGGAAAAGAATAAATGAAACAAGATGGGATCGGGATGGGATTGGGAGGGAGACAAACCATAAGAGACGCTTACCTCACAAAACAAACTGAGGGTTGCTGGCAGGGAGGGGTACGGGAGAGGGTGGTGGAGTTATGGACATTGGGGAGGGTATATGCTATGTTGAGTGCTGAGAAGTGTGTAAACCTGGCAGTTCACAGACCTGTACCCCTGTGGATAAAAATACATTATATGTTTATAAAAAAATTAAAAATTAATAAAATAAAAAAAGAAAGAAACTAGCCAAAGAATAATAAATCGACCCAAATAAGCCAAAGAAAATAAATATCAGAGTAGATATCATTAAAAGAGAAAAAACTGTAGAGAAAATCTATATAATCTCTCTATATATATCTATATAATCAGAAGCTGGCTTCTTGATATCAATAAAAATAATAAAATTATAACCAGACCAATCAGAAAAAAGCAAAGACATAAATTATAAATATCAGGAATGAGGGTTTACATGACAAAAAAAATCCATTAAAAGGATAATGAAAGAAAAAAAAGTCTGTGACTACAAAGCTGTAACTATAAGAAATATTAAGGGGTTTCTATAAAATAAGAACCCAATAGTCACATAGAACAAAAACTTACAGAGACATTCTCTAGAAACAAGGACTTCATAGGGAATGCAATGTCAATAAAAATGTATCTTTCAAAATCACTCTCAACATGAATGGCCTATGTGCTCCCAAAGAACAGTGCAGGGTTGCAGACTGGATAAAACAACAAGACCTGTCCATACGCAGTCTAGAGAGACACATTTGGAACCTAAAGATACTTCTAGCCTAAAAGTTAAGGGATGGAGTAGCATCTTTCATGTTAACGGGCCTCAAAAGAAAGTTGGGGTAATGATTCTCATATCAGATAAGTTAGATTTAAGCTAATGACTGTAGTCAGAGATAAAGAAGGACACTACATCATTTTATTTATTTATTTATTTATTTATTTATTTGACAGAGAGAGATCACAAGTAGACAGAGAGACAGGCAGAGAGAGAGAGAGAGAGAGAGAGAGAGAGGGGAAGCAGGCTCCCTGCCGAGCAGAGAGCCTGATGCGGGACTCGATCCCAGGACCCCGAGATCACGACCTGAGCCGAAGGCAGCAGCTTAACCCACTGAGCCACCCAGGCGCTCCACACTACATCATTCTTAAAGGTCATTCTTAAAGATCATTCTTCTATCAACCTAGGGGATCTTAACATGACATTCTCAGTAATAGAAAATCAACAAAGAAACAAGAGCTTTGAATGACACATTTGACAACATGAACCTCATTGATATATACAGGACATTCCACCATAAAAGTAGAGAATACTCATTCTTCTTGAGGGCACATGGAACTTTCTTTCCAGATTAGACCAGATACTGGGTCACAAATCAGTTCTCAACTGATACCAAAAGACTGATAATATTCCCTGCGTATTCTCAGACCATAATGCTTTGAAACTGGAACTCATCCACAAGAAAAGATATGGAAGGATTCAAACACTTGGAAACTGAAGACCATCCTGCTCAAGAATGTTTGGATCACCAGGAAATCAAAGAAGAACTTAAACAATTCATGGAAACCAATGAGAATGAAGACACATTGGTCCAAAATCTATGGGATATAGCAAAGGCTGCCCTAGGGATGAAATTCATAGCCATCCAAGCCACACTCAAAAAAATGGAAAAATCCAGAATACACTAACTCTCTTTACACCTTAAAGAACTGGAAAATCAACAACAATTGAGCCAACATCATGCACAAGAAGGGAAATCATCAAGATTGGAACACAGATCATTGAGTTAGAAGCTAGGGATAACAGTAGAATACATCAATGAAACCAGAAGCTGGTTCTTTCAAAGAATCAATAATTCTAATGAACCACTGACCAAACTAATCCAAAAGAAAAGAGAGAGGACCCAAATTAATAAAATTATGAATAAAAGGGGAGAGATCATGACTAACACCGAGGAAATTGAAAAAATAATAATCAGAAATTATTATCAAAGTTATATGCTAATAAGTTAAGCAATCTAAAAGAAATGGATGCATTCCTGGAAATCTATAAACTTCCAAGACTGAATCAGGAATAAATTGACAACCTGAATAAACCAACTTCCCGAAACAAGAGCCCAGGACCTGATAGATGCCCAGGGGAATTCTACCAAACATTCAAAGAATAAATAATACCTACTCTCTAGAAGCTGTTTCAAAAAATAAAAACAGAAGGAAAACTCCCTGACTTTTTCTATTATCCTAATCCCTAAACCAGGCAAAGACGCCATTAAAAAGGAGATTTCAGACAAATATTCCTGATGAATATGGATGCCAAGATTCTCACAAGATCCTAATGAGTAGGATCCAACAGTACATTAAAAAGATTATCCACCATGACCAGGTAGGATTTATCCCTGGGATGCAAGGGTGATTCAACATTCGCAACATTAATGTGATAGAACACATCAATAAGAGAAGAGAGAAGAACCTGATGGTCTTCTCAATTAATGCAGAAAAAGCATTTGGCAAAATACCACATAGTTTCCTGATGAAAACTCTTCAAAGTATAGGGATAGAGGTAACATTACTCAACTTCCTAAAATCAATCAATGAAAAACCCTCAGCGAATATCATCCTCAATAGGGAAAAGCTGAGAGCCTTCCCTTTGAGATCAGGAACACGACAAGGATGCCCCCTCTTGCCACTCCTATTCAACATAGTACTAGAAGTCCTAGCAACAGCCATCAGACAAATAAATAAATAAATAAATAAATGGTATTCAAATTGGCAAAGAAGAAGTTCAACCTCCTTCTTCACAGATGACATGATGCTTTATATGGAAAATCCAAAGACTCCACCTACAAACTACTAGAACTCATACAGCAATTCAGTAATTTGGCAGGATGCAAAATCAATGTACAGAAATTAGTTTTTTTTTCTTATACAGTAACAATTAAAATATAGAAAGGGAAATTAGAGTAACAATTATGTTTACTATAGTACCAAGATCCATAGGATACCTTGGAATAAACCTAACCAAAGAGTTAAAGATCTGTATTCAAATAACTACAGAACACTCATGAAAGAAATTGAAGACATAAAAAGATGGAAAAACATTCCATGTTCATGGATCAGAAGAATAAACATTGTTAAAATGTCTATACTCCCCAGAGCAACCCACACTTTCAATGCCATCCCAATCAAAATTCCACTGGCATTTTTCAAAGTGCTGGAACAAGAAATCCTAAAATTTGTTTGAAACTAGAAAAGACCCCAAATTGCTAAGGAAATGTTGAAAAAGAAAAACAAAACTGAAGGCACCATGTTGCCTGATTTCAAGTTTTACTACAAAGCTGTGATCACCAAGGCAGCATGCTACTGGCACAAACACAGATATGTAGACCAGTGGAACAGAGTAGAGAGCCCAGATAGGGACCCTCAACTATACAGTCAAAAATCTTTGACAATGCAGAAAAAAATTTCCAGTGGACAAAAGATAGTTTCTTCAATAAATGGTGCTGGGATACTGGATAGGTATGAATAAAAGAATGAAACTTGACCATTCTCTTATATCATACACAAAGATAAACTCAAAATGGATAAAAGACCTGAATGTGAGGCAGAAATCCATCAAAATTCTACAGGAGAACATGAGCAGTAATCTTATTGCCAAAACAGCTTCTTTCAGGACATGTCTCCAAAGGCAAAAGAAACAAAAGCAAAATGAACTTTTGGGACCTCATCAAGATCAAAAGCTTCTGCACAGCAAAGGAAACAATCAACAAAACAAAGAGGCAACCCACAGAATGGGAGAAGATATTCTCAAATGACACTACAGACAAAGGGCTGATGTCCAAGATCTATAAAGAACACTTTAAACTGAACTCTCAAAAAACAGATAATCATTTCAAAAAATGGGCAGAAGACATGAATAGACACTTCTCCAAAGAAGACATACAAATGGCTAACAGACACCTGAAAAAATGTTCATCATTATTAACCATTGGGGAGATTCAAATCAAAACCACATTGAGATACCACCTTACACCAGTTAAAATGGCCAAAATTAACAAGACAAGAAACAACAAATGTTGAAGAAGTTGTGGAAAAAGGGGAGAACCCTCTTATGCTGTTGGGAATGCAAGTTGGTGCAGCCACTTTGGAAAACAGTGTGGAGATTCCTTAAGAAATTAAAAATAGAGCTACCCTATGACCTGGCAATTGCATTTCCGGGTATTTACCCCAAAGATACAGATGTAGTGAAAAGCAGGGCCGCAGGAACCCCAATGTTCATAGCAGAAATGGCCACAGTGGCCAAACTGTGGAAAGAGCCAAGATGTCCTTCAACAGATGACTGGATAGAGAAAATATGATCCATATATACAATGGATATTACATCTCCATCAGACAGGATGAGCAGCCAACTTTTGTATCAACATGGATGGGAATGGAGGAGATTATGCTGAGAGAAATAAGTCAAGGAGAGAAAGTCAATTATCATATGGTTTCATTTACTTGTGGAGCATAAGGAACAACACGGACGTCATTAGGAGAACACAGGAGAAGGAAAGGAGAAGTTAGCTGGGACAAATCAGAGAGGAAGAAAAATGAGAGACTGTTGACTCTGAGAAAGAAACTGAAGGTTTGGAAGGCAGGGGAGTAGGGGATGGGTGAGCCTGATGGTGGCTATTAAGGAGGACAAGTATTGCATGGATTATGGGGTATGGTGAATAAACAATGAATCTTGGAACACTGAAGGAAATAAATAAATAAATAAATAAATAATAAGTAGGGAAGTGAAAGCTTTAAAAACTGCAGAAAAAAATAGGAACTGGGTTTGCCAATTACTTAGATAAGAAGCGTGATTAATAAATTTGACTTCATTATAATTAAGTGAATCTGTTTATAAACAGACACCACAAAGCACACTTTCATTCATATATGAAACAGACATTTACACTAATCAAAAATGTGACAGTAACATGAATAATCATTTTCAGAGGAAATAATGAATTACATAATTATATATGAAGATGTTCAATTTCAATAGTAATCTGAATCATGAAGTCATCAGTTAACTTCAGTCCTTCTTATAAAATATTGAATTATATCTAATAGGAAAAGAATATTGGGGAACTCACCTGCACATTGACAGAAATATAATGTGTTTGCATTATATTTATAAAATGAAATATTCTGCAATAGTAAAAACATATGTACAGTGTGAAATGACCTTAAAAATATTATTTTAAACATAAAGGCACATTATACAAAAGATAACAATCCATTTAAAATTTTGAAATATGCAAAGCTACTCAATATTTAGTTTTAACATACAGAAATCATTATCAATATAAAGAGAAGCAAGAGAACTATAAATGTAATTGAAGACACCATTTCTCTCTAAATTAGAAGGAGTATAACATACTTTAAAGATATTGACAATGTTCTGTTTCTTGCATTGTGTCATATGTATGTATCATCATTTTTATTCCTTAGGTATTTTGTATTTGTAAATTATTTGATAGTGAAATCTTTTAAAAACTAAGAAGTCATGCTTATTTCCCTTGTTTTCCAATAACAAGAACTCAGTCAAAAGGTCACACAAGAAAGATGTCAAATGTTGTTTGGTTTTATACACCAAAATGGAAATGGGTTTGTGGTTCCATCTTTAGTTTCTACAAAAGTCTGTCCTTCTTTTCATAAAATATGAATTTAACTGTTTCCCACGTTCCTTTTACAAATAAGACAAGACAAAACCCCACCCTATTACGACATCTCCTGGTGACGCACAATTTTTCCTATCAGGAAAAATTTCCTATGAAGGAAGTCCAATCTTTCCAATTTCACATCTAAGTTTCAAAGGCTCATGGTATAGTTTGTGGAAAGCAGTATTTCCTTTAACTTAGGATTTTATTTTTGAGTTGAAATTGCTTCTTAAATGCCAATTTTATATACTTTTAAATTAGTTAAGTAATACAAGTTTACAGATTTTTATTTTTTTTAAGGTAGCAAATCTTTAAAATAAAATGAAGATATCATTGGTAAAGGTGCATGCCCTGTTCTGCAGAAAATGACAAAATATTTTGAAACATAAAGAAAGTAAAAACCTATCTGGGTTTCTCATCCTTACAATGTAGAGAGAGAGAAAAAACAAAAACAAAAACAAAAACCTCTGTGTGTTGGCATATAACTTCTTAGAGAGGTTTGAACCAAGAATTTAGTAATGTTCTACTTCTCTCTATAAAAGTTCTGTGAGCCATGATACTAAGAAAAGCAATTGGACCCATTGCCTCTGAATTTTGGGAATTTGTCATGTATGAAGATGGAGGAAGTCCATTTCATTTTTTGTCCTAGGCACTTATGTGTGTGTTTTCTTCTTGGCTTCATATTTTCTTAGGAAATTTTCAAAACTTGATTTTCAGGAATGTAAAATCTAAAACAGATTGTTAACTTCACTGTTTATACACTGAGTCATTTAAGCAAGAGTAATTCACTGCTGTTAGTTTGGGTTACAGTTTTGGAAAGCTTTGTCTCAGAAGAAAATGCACCTTTTCTTTGAATTTCTATTCATTGCAGTATTCTAATTTTGTAGGAATAGTCCAATCTTTTCAAATGTCTCAGAATTCTGCTTCTTGAGTAGGTTTATTCTGTTATTTGTAGAGATCACAGAGCTTAATCACGTTATTTAATTCTCTTAGACTTCTTATACAGAAAAGTCCTAATTCTTCACATCTCAAGTACACAATGTAGTCATATGATAAATATGTTTTTATTATCATAAAAATGGTGGTAAGAAACACTTAAAATAGGTTAAGTATATAAAAACTAACTTGCATTTATTGTAAAACAAAATAAAACATTAATTTGTATGAAGTTAAAAATAGAAATCTGTCTTCATTTTTATCTCTCTTCATTGATCTCCATTTTTTTTATTTTTTTATTTTTCAGCATAACAGTATTCATTATTTTTGCACCACACCCAGTGCTCCATGCAATCTGTGCCCTCTCCAATACCCACCACCTGGATCCCCCAACCTCCCACCCCCCGCCCATTCAAAACCCTCAGATTTTTTTTTCAGAGTCCATAGTCTCTCATGGTTCACCTCCCCTTCCAATTTCCCTCAACTCCCTTCTCCTCTCCATCTCCCCTTGTCCTCCATGCTATTTGTTATGCTCCACAAATAAGGGAAACCATATGATAATTGGCTTTCTCTGCTTGACTTATTTCACTCAGCATCAACTCTTCCAGTCCTGTCCATGTTGCTACCAAAGTTGGGTATTCATCCTTTCTCATGGAGGCATAATACTCCATAGTGTATATGGACCACATCTTCCTTATCCATTCATCCATTGAAGGGCATCTTGGTTCTTTCCACAGTTTGGTGACTGTGGCCATTGCTGCTATAAACATTGGGGTACAGATGGCCCTTCTTTTCACTACATCTGTATCTTTGGGGTAAATACCCAGTAGTTCAGTTGTAGGGTCATAGGGAAGCTCTATGTTTAATTTCTTGAGGAATCTCCACACTGTTCTCCAAAGTGGCTGCTCCAACTTGCATTCCCACCAACAGTGTAAGAGGGTTCCCCTTTCTCCACATCCTCTCCAACACATGTTGTTTCCTGTCTTGCTAATTTTGGCCATTCTAAGTGGTGTAAGGTGGTATCTCAATGTGGTTTTAATTTGAATCTCCCTGATGGCTAGTGATGATGAACATTTTTTCATGTGTCTGATAGCCATTTGTATGTCTTCTTTGGAGAAGTGTCTGTTCATATCTTCTGCCCATTTTTTGATATGATTGTCTGTTTTGTGTGTGTTGAGTTTGAGGAGTTCTTTATAGATCCTGGATATCAACCTTTTGTCTGTACTGTCATTTGCAAATATCTTCTCCCATTCTGCGGGTTGCCTCTTTGTTTTGTTGACTGTTTCCTTTGCTGTGCAGAAGCTTTTGATCTTGATGAAGTCCCAAAAGTTCATCTTCGCTTTTGTTTCCTTTGCCTTTGGAGACATATCTTGAAAGAAGTTGCTGTGGCTGATATCGAAGAGGTTACTGCCTATGTTCTCCTCTAGGATTCTGATGGATTCCTGTCTTGATTCCATTTACTATAGCACAAAAAACCTTAAGATACCTGGGAATAAACCTAACCAAAGAGGTAAAGGAACTGTACTCGAGGAACTACAGAACACTCATGAAAGAAATTGAAGAAGACACAAAAAGATGGAAGACCATTCCATGCTCTTGGATCAGAAGAATAAACATTGTTAAAATGTCTATACTGCCTAGAGCAATCTATACTTTTAATGTCATTCCGATCAAAATTCCACCGGTATTTTTCAAAGAGCTGGAGCAAATAATCCTAAAATTTGTAAGGAATCATAAGAGACCCCGAATCGCTAAGGAAATGTTGAAAAACAAAAATAAAACTGGGGGCATCACGTTACCTGATTTCAAGCTTTACTACAAAGCTGTGATCACCAAGACAGCATGGTACTGGCATAAAAACAGACACATAGACCAGTGGAACAGAGTAGAGAGCCCAGATATGGACCCTCAACTCTATGGGCAAATAATCTTCGATAAAACAGGAAAAAATATACAGTGGAAAAAAGACAGTCTCTTCAATAAATGGTGCTGGGAAAACTGGACAGCTATACACAGAAGGATGAAACTCGATCATTCTCTTACACTGTACATTGATCTCCATTCTTAATCCCTACCTTTCCACAAGCAAGTGTTCATTACTTTTGACAGTTTTAAATGTATACTTTTTTAAAAAAAGAATTTTATTTATTTTTTTTGACAGAGAGAGAGAAATCACAAGAAGGCAGAGAGGCAGGCGGGGGTGGGAGTAAGGGTGGGGAGAAGCAGGCTCCCTGCTCAGCAGAGAGCCAGATATGGGGCTCAATACCAGGACGCTGAGACCATAACCTAAGCTGAACCCTCTGAGCCACCCAGGCACCCATCACAAGTACAAGAATTGTATGAATTCTTTGCTTAGTTTGGATATAAACCACTTATTAAATATAAATTTTGCAAATATTTTCTCCCATTTAGTAGGTTGTCATTTCGTTTTGTTAATGATTTCTTTCACTGTGTAAAAGCTTTTGATGAAGTCCTAATTGTTTATTTGTGGTTTCATTTCCTTTGTTGGGGGAAACATATCCAGAAAAATTTTGCAAAGGCTGGTGCCCAAGAGTATATCGCCCATGTTCCTGCAGGAGTTTTATGGTTTCAGGTCCTACATTCAGATCTTTAATCCATTTTGAGTTTATTTTTGTATATGGTATAACAAAGTAGTCCAGCTTCATTCTTTTGCATGCAGCTGTCCAGTTTTCCCAGCGCCATTTATTGAAGAGAATATATTTTCCCATTCTTGCAATCTTTGTTATCCAGGGTTCTCTATTCTGTTCCATTGACCTATGTGTCAATGTCTTGTGCTGGTACCAGATGACTTTGATTAATATAGGTGTGTAGTATATCTTGAAGTCTAGAATTATGATACCTCCAGCTTTATTCTTCTTTCTTAAAATTCTTTTCACTATTCAAGGTCTTTTGTGATCCCATACAAATTTTAGGATTATTTGTTTTATATATATATATAGAGAGAGAGAGAGACAGAGAGAGAGAGAGAGAGAGATATTGCATTGAATCTTATATTGCTTTGGGTAGTATGGACATTTTAAATATATTAACTCTTGCAATCCATGAGCACATTATATTTCCCCACTTATTTGTGTCATCTTCAATTTCATTCATTATGTCTTATAATTTTCAGAGTATAGGCCTTTCACCACATTGATTGAATTTATTCCTAGGTATTTTATGCATTTGATGCTATTGTAAATAGGGTTGTTTCCTTTTTAAATGTTAATTCCAATATAGTTGACACAGAGTGTAACATTGGTTTCAGGTATGAAATATAGTGATTTAACAATTTCATATATCACCTACTGCTCATCATAACAAGTGCACTTTTTAATTCCCACCACAAATTTCACATCACTTCACCTCCAAATTGTTAATCATCAGTTTGTTCTCTATAGTCAAGAATCTGTCTCTTGCTTTGTCTCTCTATCACTCCCTTCCTCTCTCTCTCTCTTTAAGTTTGATCATTTGTTTTTTCTTAAATTGCACATATGAGTGAAATCATATGGTATTTGTCTTTCTCTGACAGCCTTATTTCACTTAGCATTGTACTTGTTAGCTCCATCCATGTCCTGGCAAGTGGTAAGATTTCATTCTTCTTATAGCTTCTTCTTTATCCATTCATTTGTTGATGGAAACTTGCTCTGCTTCCATATTGTAAATGATACTGTTGCATTGTATATGATTTTTTAGGTTTTAGTATTTAATTTTTTGTGTTTTTTTGGGGGAGGTAAATGCATGGTAATGTGATTGCTGGATCTTAGGTAGTTGTATTTTTTTTTTTTTAACTGTTTTCCACAGTAGCTGAACCAACAGTGCAAGAGTATTCCCCATTCTCCATATCCTGGCCAACACTAGCTGTTTTTGGCATTTTTTTTTCTTTTTAAAATTTTTTTTTCTGTTTTTATTTGTGTGTTTTTTTTAAGATTTTACTTTTTAAAATTATATTAATTATGTTAATTATGTTAATCACCAAAGATTTTACTTTAAGTAATCTACACCCAATGTGGGACTCAAACTTACAACCCTGAGATCAAGAGTCACATGCTCTACCAACTGAACCAAGCAGGCATCCCCATTTCTAGTGATTCTAGCCATTCTGAGAGGTGTGAGGTGACATCTCATTGTAGTTTGATTTGCATTTCCTTAATGATGAGTGATGTTGAGCATCTTTTCATGTGCCTGTGGGCCACTGGCATATCTTCTCTGCAGACCTGTCAGTTCATGTCTTTTGCACATTTTTAATTAGACTATTTTTATTTTGGGTGTTGAGTTATATCAATTCTTGTTGTTTCAAGTTGTTTTTTAAATCCCAGTTAGTTAATATATAGTGTAATATTGGTTTCAGAAGTAGAATTTAGTGATTCATCACTTTCATATAACAACCAGTGCTCACCACAAGTGCCCTCCTTAATATCCAACACCCATTTAGCCCATCTCCCACCCACCACCAGTCCATCAAACCTCAGTTTGTTCTCTATATTTAAGACTTTCTTGCAGCATTTGCTTAGCTCAGTCAAAAGACCAGGGACTATAGCTCCTGGGGTCATTATTTCAACCCCCAATTTGGGTAGAAAGATTACTTAAATGAAACATAAAAAAGAAGAGTCTCTTATGGTTCACCTCCCTATTTTTTTTTCCTTTCCCTACATTCATCTGCTTTGTTTCTTAAATTCCTCCTATGACTTATATCATATGGTACTTGCCTTTCTTTACCTGACATATTCACTTGCCATAACGCACTATAATTCCATCCTTGCAAATTAAAAGGCTTCATAATTTTTTGATGGCTGAGTAATATTCCCCTGTGTATATATACTATAACTTCTTTATCCATTCATCGGTCAATGGACATTTGAGCGCTTTCTATAATTTCGCTATTGTTGATAATGCTATTATAAACATTGGGGTATATGTGTCTCTTTGAATCAATATTTTTGGATCCTTTTTGTAAATACCTAGTAGTACAATTGGTAAGTCATAAGGTAGTTCTATTTTTAACTTTTTGAGGAACTTTCATACTGTTTTTCAGAGAGGCTGTACAAGTTTGCATTTCCACAAACCCTGTAAGAGGGTTCTATTTCCTCTACATCCTTACCAACATCTGTTAATTCTTCTGTTGTTAACTGTAGCCATTCTGACAGGTGTGGGGTTAGATCTCATTGTAGTTTTGATTTGTGTTTCTCTGATAAGTGATGTTAAAAATATTTTCATGCACCTCTTACCCATTTGTATGTATTCTTTAGAAAAATGTCTATTCATGTTTCCTTGCCACTTCTTACTGGAACATTTGTTTCTTGGGTGTTCAAATAAGTTATTTATATATTTTGGATACTAACATTTTAGTATTTTGGATACTAAAAATTTGCAAGTATCTTTTCCCATTTTCATAGGTTGTCTTTGTTTCCTTTCTTGTGCAGAAACTTAATCTTGATGAAGTCCCAATAGCTCATCCTTGCTTCCTGAGACATGTACAGTAAGAAGGCCAAAGTTAAAGAGGTTGCTATTTGTGTTCTCCTCCAGGATTTTGATGGTTTCCTGTTTCACATTTAACCCTTTCATCTATTTTGAGTTTACTTTGTGTATAGTGGAAGAAAGCAATCCAGTTTCATTCAACCATTTGTTGAAGAGACTATCTTTTTTCCATTAGGTATTCTTTCCTGCTTTGCCAAAAATTAGTTGACAATATGGTTGTGGGTCCATTTCTGGGTTTTCTATCCTGTTTCATTGATCTATTGGTATGTTTTTGTGCCTGTATCATACTCTCTTGATCACTATAGCTTGAACTATGGAATTGGATGCCTCCAGTTTTGCTGTTCTTCTTCAAGATTGTTTTGACTATTTGGGATGTTTTTTGGTTTCGTACAAATTATAGGATTATTTGTTCTAATTCTCTGAAAACTCTGGTGGTATTTTGATAGGAATCACATTAAATGTGTAGACTGCTTTAGGTAGTATAGACATCTTAACAATATATTTATTTTCGTCCAGTTTATGAGCATGGAATGGTTTTCCATCTCTCTGTGTCCTCTTCAATTTCCTTTATAAGTTTTCTGTAGTTTTCAGAATACAGAACTTTTACCTCTTAGGTTAGGTGTATTCCTAAGTATCTTAAGGTTTTTGGTGCAATTGTAAATGGGATTGATTCCTTGATTTCTCTTTCTGTTGTTTCATTATTAGTATATAGAAATGCAAAAGATTTCTGTATGTTAACTTAGTATCCTGTGACTTTTCTGAATTTGTTTACTAGTTCTAGCAATATTTTGGTGGAATCTTTTGGTTGTCTTTTGGATTATTTTGGTAGAATCTACATAGAATATCATGTTATCTGTGAATAATGAGAGTTTGATATTTTCCTTGCCAATTTGGATGTGTTTTATTTGTTTTTGTTGTCTGATTGCTGAGGCTAAGACTTCTGGTACTACATTAAATAACAATGTTGAGAATGGACATCCCTGTCTTGTTCCTGAATGTAAAGAAAAAGCTCTCAGTCTTTCCTCATTGTGGATTATATTAACTGTGGGTCATTATATGTGACCTTTATGATGTTGAGTTATGTTCCCTCTATCCCTACTTTGTTGTGGGTTTTTATCAAGAAAGAATGCTGTATTTTTCAAATGTCTTTTCTGCATCTGTTTGAGAGCATCATATAGCACTTATCCTTTCTTCTATTAATGTGGTGTATGTATCATGTTGACTGATTTGCAAATATTAAACAACTCCTGCAAACCTGGAAAAAAAAATCCCACTTGATTGTGGTGAATAATTCTTTTAATGAACTATTGGATTCTATTTGTTAGTATTGTGTTGAGAATTTTTGCATCCATGTTCACCAGGGGTATTAACCTATAGTTGTCTTTTTGAGTGGGTTTTTAGCCTCGTTCTAGAATCAAGGTAATGCTGGCCTCATAGAAGGGTTTTGGAAGTTTCCCTTCCATTCTTATTTATTTATTTATTTATTTATTTATTTTTGAAACAGTTTGAGAAGAATAGGTATTAACTCTTCTTTAAATGTTTGGTAGAATTCCCCTGGGAAGACATTTTTGGGAGATTTTTTTGATTACTAATTTATTTGCTGGTTATGAGTCTTTTCAAATTTTTTATTTCTTCCTGTTTCAATTTTGGTAGCTTATATGTTTCTAGGAATTTATCTATTTCTTCCAGATTGGCCTATTTGTTGGCATATGATTCTCCATAATAGTGTCTTATAATTTTATTTTTTGGAGTTTGTTGTGATTTCTCCTCTTTCATTATTATATTTATTTGGGTCCTTTATCTTTTCTGTTTGATAAGTCTTGCTAAGGGTTATAAATTTTACTAATTGTTTTGAAGAACAAGCTCCTAGTTTCATTGGTATGTTCTACTCTGGGTTTTTTGTTTTGTTTTGTTTGTTTCTATATCATTTTTTTTCCTGCTCTAATCTTTATTTCCTTTCTTCTGCTTGATTTAGGCTTTATTTATTTATTTATTTATTTAACATTTTATTTATATATTTGAGAAAGTGCAAGCAGGGGATGAGAGGTGGGAAGGGGCAGAGGGAAAAACAAACTCCCCACTCAGTAGGGAGCCTGAGGTGGGGCTTGATCCCAGGATTTCAAGATCACTGAACCCAAGTCAGATGCTTAAGTGATTGAGTCACTCAGGTGCTCCCAGGTTTTATTTACTATTCTTTTTCCAGCTCCTTTAGTTCTAAGTTCAGTTTGAATATTTGAAAATGTTCTTGCTTTTTGTGGTAGGCCTGTATTGCTATATACTTCCCTCTTATGACAGCTTTTACTGTATCCCAAAGTTTTTGGACCATCATGTTTTTCTTTCTCTTTTTTTCTTCTTCTTTTTTTATTGTGTTATGTTAGTCACCATAAAATACATCATTAGTTTTTGATGCAGTGTTCCAATATTCGTTGTTTATGTACAACATCAGGTGCTCCATGCAATATATGCCCTTCTTAATACCCAACACCAGGCTCACCCATCCCACTAAACCCTCCCCTCTAAAACCTTCTGTTTCCCAGAGTCCATGGTCTCTCATGGTTCATTTCACGTATTTATTTTTTTATTCTTTTTTAATTTCCTGGTTGACCCATTCATTCATTGGTAGGATGCTTTTCAACCCCCATGTATTTGTATTCCTTCCAGTTTTTTTTTTTTTCTCGTGATTAAGTTCAAGTTTTAAAGCATTGTGCTCTGAAAATATACATGGTATAATCTCAGTTTTTTGGTACTTATTGAGGCTTGATTTCTGACCCAGCACATAATCTAGTCTGGAAAATATTCCATGTGCACTTGAATAGAATGTGTATTCTGCTGCTTTAGCATGAAATGCTTTGAATACATGTTTAGTCCATCTGGTCCAGTGTGACATTGAAAGTCATTTATTTCCTTGTTGATTTTCTGCTTAGATGATATGTCCATTCCTGTAAGTGAGCTGTTACAGTCTCTTGCTATGATTGTATTATTATCAATGAGTTTCTTCATTTTTGTTATTAACTGGTTTATATATTTGGGTGCTCCCATGTTGGGAGCATAAATATTTACAATTGTTAGATCTTTTTGGGTAAACCTCTTTATTATGGTATAGAGTTCTTCCTTATCTCTTTTTAGAGTCCTTGGTTTAAAATCCGGTTTGTATGATATAAATATGGCTATTCCACATTTTTTAATGTCCATTAACATGATAAAATGTTTTCCGTCCTCTCACTTTCAATCTTCAGGTGTTTTTAAGTCTAAAGTGAGTCTCTTGTAGTCACCATATAAATTGGTCTTGTTTTTTTTTTTTTTTATCCATTCTGATACATATTGTCTTTTGCTTGCATCCTTTAAGCCATTTACTTTCAAAATGATTATTGATAGATATGAATTTAGTCCCACTATATTATCTGTAAAGTTGTTTCTCTTTTCCTTTCTAGTCTTTGTTGGTTTTGGTCTTTCTTTCCCAGAGAGTCCCCTTTAATATTTCTTGCAGGACTGGTTTGGTGGTCATGAACTCCTTTAGTTTTTATTGTCTGGGAAACTCTATCTTTCTTCCATTCTGAATGACAGCCTTGCTAGATAAAATATTCTTGGCTGCATATTTTTACCACTTAGCAAGTTGAATACATCATGCAACTCTTCTCTGGCCTGCCAAGTCTCTGTGGATTGATCTGCTGCTAACCTTTTTTGTCTTCCCTTTTAGGTTAGAGATTTCTATTCCCTTGCTTCTTTCAGGATTTTTCCCCCCTTATGCCCGTATTTTGCAAATTTTACTACAATATGTCTTGGTATTGGCCTGCTTTTGTTGATTGGATGAGAATGCCTGCTCCTCCTGGGTTTGGCTGTCTGTTTCCTTCCCCAGATTAGGGAAATTTTCAGCTATAATTTGCTGAAATAAATCTTCTGCTCCCCTTTCCCTCTCATCCTCTGGCACTTCTATGATACAAAAATTATGCTTTATAGAATCACTGAGTTCTCAGTCTACATTCATGATCCAATATTTTTCTTTCTGTCGTCTTTTCAGCTTCATTATTTTCCATACTTTTACCTTCCTCATTCTTTTGCTTCTTCCATCCTTGTCATTGCATCTGGTCACTTTTGCATCTTGGTTATAGCATTTTTTATATTGGCTTGACTAGTTATTTAGGTCTTTTTTTTTTCCTGCAGTAAGAGACTCTCTGGAGTCCTCAATGTTTTTCTCAAGCCTAGTTAGTTATCTTTATGATTGTTGTTTTAAATTCTGGTTCAGCATATGGTGTGACTAGATCCCTGGCTTTTTTTTTTTTTTCTCTCTCTTTTGGGACGAATTCCTTAATCTTGGTGTTTTGTCTAGGACTCTGCCTTCCATGTGTTAGGAAATTCTGTTGTTTCCTGCTCCTGAGATTAATGACTATATTAAGAAGAGGTCATATATTGCCAAGGGCCTGGTACTTCAGAAAGTGTTTCTGGTGTATGCAATGTGCACTGTTCTGTTGTGTTTTGGTTGTTTGTTCCTTCAGGTCAGTTCCCTGCAGTGAGGAGTGTTTGGAACTTGCCCAGTGTGGAAAATTTTAACTAGCTGGGTTTGGGTCTGCTTGTTCAAACAGGCTAAATTCTATTTTCCCTAGAGTTGAATCTTTGCAGCACTCTATGGGCAGTAGATTTGGTGTGTGGGGGGGATTTTTGCTGGTCTTCTAGGGCTGGAACTTGCTGCTTCTCTGACTGTCAGGCACAGTTGCCCTATTTAAAAAGCACCTGCAGAACACAGGGTGGGGGGAGGAGGAAGCCAGGTATTTTCAATACACAATAAAGCTAATGCCTTTATTGTGGGTCAGTCTGTCAGTCCATCAGTGCTAATGGACAGTGGGAAAATATGGCATCAGCTGACTCTCCCATTCCTGGAGAGAAGCCACTCTTGCTGCAGTTCAGGAAGCTCTCACAGAAGAGCAAACAGTTTCACCTCATTTGTTTCTGACACCTCTCATTTCCCTGTCTTCACTCTGTGACTGAGCTGTCCAACCAGTGGTGGCATGGTGATCCTGTTTTTTTTTTTTTGTTTTGTTTTGTTTTTTTACTTAAATTCAATTAGCCAATATATAGTATATCATTAGTTTTTGAAGAAGTGTTCAGTAATTCATAAGTTGCTTATAACAACCAGTACTTATCACATCACACACCATTTTTAATGCCATCACCCAGTTGCCCCATAACCCCAAGAAACTCCCCTTCTGCAACCTTCAGCCTTTTCCCCCAGAGTCAAGAGTCTCTCATGTTTTGTGTCCCTCTCTGATTTTTTTCCTTTTCAATTTTTGCTCCCTTCCCCTATGATCCTCTGCACTATCTCTTATATTCCACATATGAATGAAACCATTTGATAATTGTCTTTCTCTGCTTGACTTATTTCACTTAGCATTATACCCTAGAGTCCCATCCATGTTGATATAAATGGTTGGTATTAATCTTTTCTAATAGCTGAATAATATTCCATTGTATATATAAACTGCATCTTTATTTATTCATCTGTTGAAGGACATCTTGACTCCTTCCATAGTTTGGATATTATGGGCATCGTGGTTATGAACATTGGAATGCTGGTGACCTTATGTTTCACTACGTCCGTATCTTTGAGGTACCCAGTAGTACAATTCCTGGGTCATAGGGTAGCTCTATTTTTAAATTCTTTAGGAAATTTCATACTGTTTTCCAGAGTGGCTGAACCGCTTGTGTTCCCACCAACAGTGTAAGAGGGTTCCCATTTCTCCACATCTTTGCCAACACTTGTTGCTTCCCACCTTGTTAATTTTTGACATCCTAACTGGTGTAAGGTCACTGTGGTTTTGATTTGTATTTCCCTAATGGCAAATGATGTGGAGCATTTTTTCATGTGTCTATTGGCCATTTGTATGTCTTATTTGAAGTGCCTGTTCATGTCTTCTGCCCATTTCTTGACTGGATTATTTATATTTTGGATATTGAGTTTGAGAAATACTTTATAGATCTTGAATACCAGCCATTTATCTGATACATCATTTAAAAATATCTTCTCCAATTCTGTAGGTTGCCTTTAACTTCTTTTGAGTGTTTCCTTTGCTGTGCAAAAGCTTTTTATCTTGATGAACTATCAACGGTTCATTTTTGCCTTTGTTTCCTTTCACTTTAGAGACTTGTCTTGCAGGAAGATGCTGTGATCAATGTCGAAGAGGTTACTGCCTGCACTCTCCTCTAGGATTGTGATGGATCCCTGTCTCACATTGAGGTCTTTCATCCATTTTGAGTTTATCCTTGTGTATCATATAACAGAATAATCCAGTTTTATTCTGCATGTGGCTGTCCAATTTTCCCAGCACCATTTATTGAAGAGACTATCTTTTTCCCATTGGATATTCTTTTCTGATTTGTTGAAGATTAGTTGACCATAGAGTTGATAATCCATTTTTGGGGTCTCTATTTTATTTCATTGATCTAAGTGTCATTTTTGTGCCAGTACCATGCTGTCCTGATAATCACTACTTTGTAATATAACTTCAAGTCCAGGATTGTGATGGCATTAGCTTTGGTTTAGTTTTTCAACATTTACCTGATAATTTGCAGTCTTTTCTAGTTCCATACAAATTTTAGATTTGTTTGTTCCAGCTCTGTGCAAAGTGTAGATGGTATTTTGATAGGGATTGCCTTGAATGTATAGATTGCTTTTGGTAGCATAGACATTTTAAACAATATATATTTTTTATTTAAACTTTTTAAAAAGATTTTATTTATTTATTTGACAGACAGAGGTCACAAGTAGGCAAAGAGGCAGGCAGAGAGAGAGGGGAAGCAGGCTCCCTGCTAAGCAGAGAGCCCAATGTGAGGCTTGATTCCAGGACCCTGAGATCATGACCTGAGCCGAAAGCAGAGGCTTAACCCACTGAGCCACCCAGGTACCCCTAAACAATATTTGTTCTTCCAATCCATGAGCATAGAATGTTTTTCCATCTTTTTGTGTCTTCCTCAATTTCTTTCATAAGGATTCTGTAGTTTCTAGATTACATCTTTGGCTAGTGTATTCCTAGATATCTTATGGGTTTGGGTGTAATTGTAAATGAGATTGATTCCTTAATTTCCCTTTCTTCAGTCATGTTGTTAGTGTATAGAAATGCAACTGATTTCTGTGCATGGATTTTGTATCCCAACACATTGCTGAATGGCTAGAATGAGTTCTAGAAATTTTGGGGTAGAGTCTTTTGGGTTTTTCACAGGAAGTGCCATATCATCTGTGAAGAGTGAGAGTTTAACTTCTTTGTCAATTTGAATGCTTTTTATTTCTTTTTGTTGTCTGATTGTTCAGGCTAGGACTTCTAGTACTATGTTGAAAAACAGGTAAGAGTGGGCATCCCTGTTGTGTTCCTGACCTTATGAGAAAAGTTCTCAGTTTTTCCCCATTAGGATGATATTTGCTGTTCACTTTTCATTGGTAGCTTTTACGATATTGAGGTATGTTCCTGCTATCCTTACACTGTGAAAAGTTTTAATGAAGAAATGATGCTGTATTTTCTCAAATGCTTTTTCTGCCTCAATTGAGAGGATCATGTGGTTCTTGTTTTTTTCCTTTAATAATCTGACTGATTTTCAAATGTTGAACCACCTTTGCATTCCAGGAATATATCCCAATTGGTCTTGGTGAATAATCCCTTTCATGTCCTATTGGATCCTATTGGCTAGTACCTTGGTGAGTATTTAGGCATCCATTTTCATCAGGGATAATGGTCAATACTTCTTTTTGATGGGGTCTTTGTCAGGTTTTGGGATCAAGGTAATGCTAGCCTCATAGAACAAGTTTGGAAACTTTCCTTTCATTCCTATTTTTTAAAACAGCTTCAGAAAAATAGGTACTCTTTCTTCTTTAAATGTTTGGTAGAATTCCAATGGGAATCCATCTGACCCTGGACTCTTATTGGGTAGGACATTTCTGATTACCACTTCAATTTCCTTGCTGGCTACTTGTCAGTTCAGATTTTCTATTTCTTTCTGTTTCAATTTTGGGAGTTTATAAGTTTCCAGGAATGCATCCATTTCTTCCAGATTGTTTTTTGCTTGTTGCTCATAATATGTCCTTAAAACTGTCTGTATGTACTTGGTATTGGTCGTGATCTTTCCCCTTTCATTCATGATTTTATTTACTTGGGTTGTTTACCTTTTCTTTTTGGTAAGTCTGGCCAGAAGCTTATTGATATTAATAATTCTTTCCAAGAAAGAGCTTCTAGTTTTTTAATCAGTTCTACTGTTTTTCTGGTTCTATTTTATTGATTTCTGCTCTAATCCTTATCATTTCTTTTCTGCTTGGTTTAGGCTTTATTTGCTATTATTTCTCCATGTCCTTTTTTTTTTTTAAGATTTTATTTATTTATTTGACAGAGAGAGAGATCACAAGTAGGCAGATAGGCAAACAGAAAGAGAGGGGGAAGCAGGCTCCCTGCTTAGCAGACAGCCCGATGTGGGGACTCGATCTCAGGACCCTGAGACCATGACCTGAGCCGAAGGCAGTGGCTTAACCCACTGAGCCAGCCAGGTGCCCCTCTACATGTCCTTCATGTGTAAGGTTAGCTTGTGCTTTTGGGATTTTTCTAATTTTTTTGAGAGAGGCTCGAATGGCTATGTACTTTCTGCTTTTCTGTGTCTCAAAGGTTTTGAACAGTTGAAGTTTTAAAAATTATGTCTTCTGTCTCCATGAATTTTTATTTTTTCTTTAATTTCCTGGTTGACCATTCTTTATCAGCATGCTCTTTAACCTCCAAGTGTTTGAGTTCCTTCCAAATTTCCTCTTGTGTTTGAATTCAAGTTTCAAGGCATTGTGGTTTGAAAATATGCAGGGAATAATCCCCATCTTTTGGTATCTGTGCAGACCAGATTTTTGCCCCAATTTGTGATCTATTCTGGAGACTGTTCCATGTACATACGAGAAGAAAAAATATTCTGTTGTTTTAGATGGAATGTTCTGTATATATCTACAAAGTCCAGCTGGTCCAATATGTCAATCTTGTTTCTTTGTGGATCTTCTATTTAGATGATCTGCCCATTGCTGTAAGTGGAGTATTGAGATCCCCTACTATTAATGTATTATAACCAATGTGTTTCTTTATTTTGGTTATTAATTGATTTATATAATTGGCTGCTCCCATGATGAAAGCATAGATATTTACAATTGTTAGATCTGTGGGTAGACCCTTTAAGCATATTGTGTTCCTCTTCATCACTTATTACAGTCTTTGTTTTAAAAAACAAAACAAACAAAAGCAAAGATGAACTTTTGGGACTTCATCAAGATCAAAAGCTTCTGCGCAGCAAAGGAAACAGTCAACAAAACAAAGAGGCAACCCGCAGAATGGGAGAAGATATATGCAAATGACAGTACAGACAAAAGGTTGATATCCAGGATCTATAAAGAACTCCTCAAACTCAACACACACAAAACAGACAATCATATCAAAAAATGGGCAGAAGATATGAACAGACACTTCTCCAAAGAAGACATACAAATGGCTATCAGACACATGAAAAAATGTTCATCATCACTAGCCATCAGGGAGATTCAAATTAAAACCACATTGAGATACCACCTTACACCACTTAGAATGGCCAAAATTAGCAAGACAGGAAACAACATGTGTTGGAGAAGATGTGGAGAAAGGGGAACCCTCTTACACTGTTGGTGGGAATGCAAGTTGGAGCAGCCACTTTGGAGAACAGTGTGGAGATTCCTCAAGAAATTAAACATAGAGCTTCCCTATGACCCTACAACTGCACTACTGGGTATTTACCCCAAAGATACAGATGTAGTGAAAAGAAGGGCCATCTGTACCCCAATGTTTATAGCAGCAATGGCCACAGTCACCAAACTGTGGAAAGAACCAAGATGCCCTTCAATGGATGAATGGATAAGGAAGATGTGGTCCATATACACTATGGAGTATTATGCCTCCATGAGAAAGGATGAATACCCAACTTTGGTAGAAACATGGACAGGACTGGAAGAGATGATTTGAGTGAAATAAGTCAAGCAGAGAAAGCCAATTATCATATGGTTTCCCTTATTTGTGGAGCATAACAAATAGCATGGAGGACAAGGGGAGATGGAGAGGAGAAGGGAGTTGAGGGAAATTGGAAGGGGAGGTGAACCATGAGAGACTATGGACTCTGAAAAACAATCTGAGGGTTTTGAAGGGGCGGGGGTTGGGAGGTTGGGGGAACCAGGTGGTGGTTATTAGAGAGGGCACAGATTGCATGGAGCACTGGGTGTGGTGCAAAAACAATGAATACTGTTACGCTGAAAAGAAATGAAAAAAAATCATATTTATCTAATATGAGGATTGCTACCCCAGTTTTCTTCTGAGGTCTACTAGCATGGTTAATTTTTCTCCACCCTCTCACTTTCAATCTGGAGGTGTCTTTAGGTCTAACATGAGTCTCTTATAGACTGCATATGGATGGGTCTTGCTTTTTTTTAATATATATATATATATAATCTGATACCCTATGTCTTTTGATTGGAACATTTAGCGCATTTACATTCAGAGTAACTGTTGAAAGATATGAGTTTAGTGCTATTGTACTGCCTGTAAAGTCCCGGTTTCTGTAGATAGTTTGTTTCTGGTTTATATTACTCTTGGGCTCTCTTTGCTTACAGGATCCCCTTAATATTTCTTGCAGGGATGGCTTGGTGGTCACATATTCTTTCAGTTTCTATCTGTCATGGAAGTTCCTTACCTCCTTCTATTCTAAATGACAGCCTTGCTGGTAAAGTAGTCATGGATGCATGTTCTTCTCATTTGGTATCCTGAAGATATGCCAGCCTTTTCTAGCCTGCCAGTCTCTGTGGATAGGTCTGATGTTAGTTTGATATTCCTCTCTCTGTAGGTTAGGAGCTTCTTGTGGCACGTTGCTTTCAAGCTTTTCACTTTGTCTCTGAAGTTTGAAAACTTCACTATTATATGCCAGGGTATTCATCTATTTTCATTGTTTATGGGAGGAGTCTTCTCTACCTCTTGGACATGAATGCTTGTTTCCTTCCCCAGATTAGCAAAGTTCTCAACCATGATTTGCTCAAATATACCTTCTGGCCCTCTTACTCTCTTCACCCTCACACCAACAATTCTGATATTTTTACATTTTATCACATCACTAATTTCTCAAATCCTCTCTTCTTGGGTTATTAGTTGTTTTTCTCTCTTTTCCTTAAGTCCCTTCCTTTCTGTCAGCCTGTTTTCTAGATCACTTACTCTCTCTTCTGCTTCATTTACACTAGCTGTTAGAGGATCCAATTTAGACTGCATCTCATTTTAAATTTTGGCCTGGTTAGATACTCTTTCTGCACTAAGAGATTTTCTAGTGTCTTTTGTGCCTTTTTAAAGCCCAGCTATTAACTTTATAATTTTTATCCTGAATTCCATCTCTGACATCCTGCTTATATCCATATTGATTAGATCTGTGGCAGAGAACATTACCGCTGCTTTTTTCCTTTGTTGTGAATTCCTCCTTCTAATCATTTTGCCCAGCAAAGAATTGGTTGAGTGAATCAGCAGAGTTCAATATATCAACCATGATCCAAACAAATACACACTAGACAAATTGGAAGATATCAGAAACAAAAACAGAAAGGTTAGGAAAACAAAGCAAAACAAAACAAAAGGTGGGGGGAGAATATAATCTCACAGGGTGGACAAAACAGGGTGATCCACTTGTTCCTGAGTATATTTTAGTGTGTGTGTTGAAGACACTAATTCCCAAAGTTTCAAAGAAGGCAAAACTTACATATATAGAAAAAATAAAATTGAATAGAATGAAAGGAATAAAAAAATGAAGCATATATCTATAAAATGTACAGGTAAAAAAATAAAAGTTAAAAAGAGACTTAAAAACCAAGAGTTGATAAATAAGATACTAGTTAAGAATAGAACAAAGAAAAAAAAAAAGAAATGGAAAATTGTAGAGTAACAGATAAAAGAAATCATGAGTAAACCTTGAGTTCTTTACTATTTTCCCCTACCACTGGAGTTTTACAGTCTTGTGAGATCTGTAAGCTTTTGTGCACCTGTTCTTCCAGTAGGTCTTGTGCAGGAGGGATCTGCTGTGTTTCTTCTCAGGTGTCTTTGCCTGGGCAGAGTTGCACCACCCCTTGCCAGGGGACTAAGCTCAGTGTAAGCTGGCTGTGTGTGTGTGTGTGTGTGTGTGTGTGTGTGTGTGTTTTCTTGAAGGTTTTCTGTGACTCTTTAGAGTATTCAAATAAAAATGGCTGTGCCCCAATCTCCAGCCCCAAAGCCAAAAGATTGCAGTTTCCTCCCTTCAGTAAACCCTCTGGGAAAAACAGTCTTCAGTTTCGTGTGTGCCAAACTCTGCAGACTCCTGCAGTGTGTGCCCACAGCGATCCTCCAGGGGGTATTCCAAAGGTCCCATGTTACTGTACTTTGCAGGGCCCTGTCACTGAGAGTGGCCCTACAAAGAGTTCTACTCTTCTGTTCTGCTCTTCCCAGGCATGGAGGGTGGTCTCCATGTTCCATTCCATTGTAGGGTGCCCAGGCCGAGAGTGGTCACCCCATTGGTCCCAGCTCAAAGTTTATGGTGAACTGAGCAGAGATCCACCTGCTGCACTCACTGACCATAACCAATTTCCCACTCCACTTCTTGGGAACTCTACCCATTTAACCACCCCCATTAGTTCTGTGACTCCTGGAATCCTGAGACCACACTGACCCACCTAGAATTGTGCCTGTTTATCCTCTGAGCCCCTTTCAGACAGGGATGTTTCTCACTGGAGCAGATTTCTAGTGGTTCTGATTTTCCCCTCCGGGACCATCTTACTTTCCAGTTGCTGGCTTACAGAGGCTCCCTCCCCCCCTCCATTTATCTTCTGTTATCTTCCCTCAGATTCCCTTCTCTGTACTTCCTACCTTGCAAAAAGTGGTTGCTTTTCTATTTGTAGAGTTCCAAATATTTTTTTTCTTATATCTCAGGCTGAGTTCATGGGTGCTCGGAATGGTTTGATAGTTATCTAGGGACCAGATGAAAAAGGTCCTCTACTCTTCCACCATCTTGCCTCCTCCTGCTCCCGTGTTTTATCTCAGATGCACTAACTGGTTTTCAAAATTCCAAATTTTATGAACTTATGCTGATCCTCTGTGGGAGAGTCTTGCTATGCTCTGGCTGGTACAAGTTTATCCTAGTAGGACAGTTGCACAAATCTGCAAGGGTTTGGAGTTCATGGCATAGTGCAGCACAAAGCCAGTTTCTGTGGGCGCTGGGGTGGCTCAGTTGGTTAAGCATCCAACTCTTGGTTTTGGCTCAGGCCATGAGATTGAGTCCCACATTAGGATCTGTGCTCAGTGTGGAGTTTGCTTGAGATTCTCTCCCTTTGCCCTTCCCCTCACTCATGCTCTCTCTTTCTCAAATAAATAAATAAAATCTTTCTTTTTTTTTTTTTTTTTAAAGAAGCCAGTTTCCAGGTTACCTGCCCTGAGCAGGTGTCTCTGCTTCTTTGCTAACTAATGGGGCCACTCAATGCTCACTGACAGGTCTTTTGTCCCCTGAGAGAAAATGGCATATCTCCCAAATGCACTCCTAGAAGGGGAACTATCTCTCCCAGTGTGACCCAGGGATCCTGAGTCCAAGCTGTCACTCCTAGGCCTCTGCCTTCCTTCTCCACAGGAGCACAAGTTCCACCCTTGGATGGCATGGATTTATAAAACTTTTTAGTCTTTGAACTTCACTGCTTATAAAACTTTAGATAATCAGCCCCTCTCATTTCCCAATCAATGGTTTTGGTGATGTGTTTTTCTCATGAAATCCACTATGTACTGCTTTCACTCTCTCTCACTTTCTCCATAATCAGAGATCCCTCTCTTATGCAGCAGTCTTGATTATTTTCTCCCCCAAGTCATGTCTCTGCAACTCCTATGTTCCACAACATTGGCGTCTTTTCTCCTAGTTGTACAGTTTGTTCTCTCAGTTCTAATATTGATTTCTTGGGTGTTCAGAATGATTTGATATTTGTCTAGCTGTGTTCAGTGGACAAGGCAAGCATACTAATCTGCCATCTTAAATCACTCATCCAGTTCTTTATGAATTTTGGATACTAAACATTTATTAGATATGTCATTTGCAAATATCTTCTTCCATTTGATAGGTTTCCTTTTTTTTTTTTAAGACTTTATTTATTTATTTGATAGAGAGCGAGATCACAAGTAGCCCAAGAGGCAGGCAGAGAAAGAGAAAGCAGGCTCCCTGCCAAGCAGAGAGCCCAATGTGGGGCTTGGTTCCAGGACCCTGAGATGATGACCTGAGCCAAAAGCAGAGGGTTAACCTGCTGAGCCACCCAGGTGCCCCCATAGGTTTCCTTTTAGCTTTGTTAATTATTTCTTCACTCTGCAGAGCATTTAATTTTGAAATAGTTCCAAAAGTTTATTTTCCCTTTTATTTTCCTTGCCTCAGGAAACATATCCAGAAAAAATATTACTATGACCAATGTCGAAGACATTACTGCCTGTGCTCTCAAATAAGGTTTTTATGGTTTCAGGTCTCACGTTTAGCTCTTTCATCCATTTGCATCTTAAATTCCTTTTTTAGTTTAATCCATTTATATATGGTGAAAGAAACTAATCCATTTTCATCTCTTTGCATGTAGCTGATCAGTTTTCCCAACACAATTTATTGAAGAGACTGTCTTTTACCCTTTCCATATTCTTCCATTTACCCATTCCATATTCTGGTTTATTGAAGATTAATTAACTATACAATTGTAAGTTTATTTCTGGGGTTTCTATTCTGTTATAAATAGATTTGTTTCTTAATTTATCTTTCTGCTCTTTCATTTTTACATTAATGATGTATAGAATTACAACCAATTTCTTTATATTAATTTTGTATACTGTAACTTTACTAAATTCATTTAATAGGGCTAATCGTTTTACTTGTAGTCTCTAGGTTTTTCTATATATAGTATCATAACATCTGCAAAAAGTTAGTTTTTCTTCTTCCTTACCAATTTTGACACCTTTTATTTTTTTAATTGATTGTTTTTGTCTGATTAGTCTGTCCACGATTTCCCTTACTGTTTTTGAATGAAAATGAGAGTGGACATCCTTGTCTTGTTCTTGACCTTAGAGGAAAACCTTTCAGATATTCACTATTGACTATGAAGTTAGGTATTAATTTGGCAGATATGGTCTTTTTTATGTTGAGGTATGTTCCTTCTATACTCATTTTGTTGTGAATTTTTGTCATGAATGTTATTGTTTTGTAAAATGCTTTTTCTGCATCTATTGAGAAGATTATATTATTTTATTTTTCATTTTGTTAATGTGGTGATCTATCCATTGATGCAAGTAGATATTAAAGTCTCCTACTATTAGTGTATTACTCTGAATACCTCCCCTTTCTGTCTGCTTCATGTATTTAGGTTCTCCCATGTTGGATGCATAAATATTTAGAATTTTTATATCCTTTTGTTGGATTGATCTTTTTAGCATTAGGTACTACCACTGTCTCCCACTACAGTCTTTGTTTTAAAGTATATTTTGTCAGATGTGAGTACTGTTACCCCAGGTTTTTTTCACCACTATTTGCATGAAAAATCTTTTTTCATCTTTGCACTACCAGTCTATATTTATCTTTAGGTCTGAAGCGAATCTCTTTTAGGTAAAAGATAAATGGGTCTTGTTTTTATTTTTTAAATCCATTCATTCATCCTATGTCTTTTGATTGGAGCACTTAGTTTATTTACATTTAAGGTAATTATTGATAGGTATGTACTTTTTGCCATTTTGTTAATTACCTTTTTGTTGTTTCTGTAGTTCTTCTCTGTTCCTTTCTCCTTCTCTTGCTCTCTTCCCTTGTGACTCATTGACTTTCTTTATTATTATGCTTGGATTGATTTCTCTTTATGTTTGTATATTAGTTATAGGTGTTATGGTTTGTGGTTACCATGAGGTTCATATATAACATTCTGTGTATATAGCAATCATATTGTTGAGGTTTACTGAAATTTAAATGTAGTCTAAAAGCACTACATTTTACCCCTTCTATATTTTATGTATATAATGTTATATTTAACATTTGAAAAAAAATCTGTGCATCACTTAAAATATAATTTATTACTTTCATCTTTAACCTTTGTACTAGCTTTATATGTAATTGATCTACTACTTTTACTGTATGTGAGCTTTTACCATTGAGATTTTTCTGTTTTATTATTGTCTTACTTTTTGTTATGGCCTTTTTTTAATGTAAAGAAGTCTTTCTCTCTCTTTTTAAAATATTTTATTTATTTGTATAGGTGTGAGAAAGCACACCAGGAGGGGTAGAAGCAGGCAGAGGGAGAAGCAGGTGTCCTGCTGAGCAAGGAGCGTGATGCTCCCAGGACCCTGGGGTCATAACTGGAGATGAAGGCAGACCCTTAAATGACTGAGCTACCCAGGTGTCCCTAAAGAGGTCTCTTTAACATTTCTTTCAATTTTAGTGGTGATGACACCTGTAGCTTTTGTTTTTCTGGGGAACTGTTTATCTATCCTTCATATCTGAATAATAAATTTGCCCAGTAAAGTATCATTGAGTGTGGATTTTTTCATTTCCACTTTGAATGTATCATGACACTCCCTTCTGACCTGCAAAGTCCCTGCTGAAAAATCTGCTAATTGCCCTATGCGTATTTTCTTTTTATCTGTAACTGTTTTCTTTTCTCTTGTTGATTTTAAGTTTTAAAATCAGATTTCCCCATTTAAAATTTTTGACACTTTAATTACTTTGTGTCTTGATGTGGAGCTCCTTGGATTCATCACGTTTAGGGCTTTATGTGTTTCCTGGACCTGAATGTCTATGTCCTTCTACAGGCTAGGGAAATTTTCAGCTATTTAAAATTTTTTTTAAATTTTATTTGAATTCAATTAATTGTTAGATTGTGTATTATTAGTTTCAGAGGTAGAGTTCAGAGATTCGTCAGTTGTATATAACATCCAGTACTCACTATATCATATGTCCTCCTTAATGCCCATCATCCAGTTATCCCATTCCCCCACCACTTCCCCTCCAGTAACCCTCAGTTTGATTCCTATAGTTCAGAGTCTCTTATGGTTTGTTTCTCCCTCTGATTTCATCTTACTTTATTTTTCCCTCCCTTCCCCTATGATTTTCTGTTTCGTTTCTAAAATTCCATATATGAGTGAAATTGTATAATTGTTTTTCTCTGATTGACTTAGCATAATACCCTCTAGTTCCATCCATGTCATTGCAAATGGTAAGATTTCACTTTTTGATGGCTGAGTAATATTCCATACTACTTATATACCACATCTTCTTTATACATTCATCTGTTGATGGACATCTGGGCTCTTTCCATAGTTTGGCTATTGTGGACATTGCTGCTATAAATCTTGGGGTTCAGGTACCCCTTCATGTCCTTACATTTGTATCCTTTGGGTAAATACCTAGTAGTGAAATTGCTGTGGGAAGTTAGTTCTATTTTCAGCTTTTTAAGGAACCTCCATACTGTTTTCCAGAGTGGCTTGCATTCAAACCATCAGTGTTAGACGTTTCTTCTTGCCCCACATCTTTGCAAACATTTTTTGTTTCATGACTTGTTAATTTTAGCCATTATGACTAGTGTGAGGTGATATTTCATTGTGCTTTTCATTTGTATTTCCCTGATACTGAATGATGTTGAGCATTTTTTCATGTGCCTGTTGGCCATTTGTATGTCTTCTTTCGAGAAGTATCTGTTCATATCTTTTCCCCATTTCTTCACTGGATTTTGTTTTATTTTTGAGAGGTATTGAGTTTGGTAAGTTCTTTATAGATCTTGGATACTAACCTTTTATCTGATAAGACATTTGCAAATTATCTTCTCCCATCAGCTAATTTTCCTTCAAGTGTGTTTTCTGTCCTGTCCTCTCTCTCTTCTCCTTCTGGGACTGCTATAATTGAAATGTTAGTGCACTTGATGTTGTCTCTGAAGTTTTTTAATCTATCCTCATATAAATATTATTTTTTTTCCTGTGCTTGGCTGCTACTTATTACTATTTTTTATGTTGCTTATCTATTTTTCTGTATCCTCTCCACTGGTGTTGATTCCATCTAGTGTATTTTTTAAAGTTTCAATTATTTTATTTTATTTTATTTTATTGTTTAGTTCAGACTGATTCATTTTAGTATTTTTTATATCTTTGTTGAAGTTCTCAGTGGGTTCATCCTCTCTTCTCTCAAGTCTGTTGAGTATGTTTATAATTATTACTTTGAACTATTCATCAGATGGCTCATCTCCCTTTTTAGATCTTTTTCTATAATTTTGTCTTGTTCTTTCATTAGAAACATATTCCTTTGTCTCCTCATTTTGTTTGACTCTGTAATTCCATGTATTAGGTATGTGAACTATATCTCCTGGTCTTGAAAATAGTGGCTTTCTGTGTAAGCCATCCTGTGGTACCCAGTAGCATAAGTCCCTGTGGTCACCAGAACCAGGCACTCCAGGATGTCCCCCTGTCTGGGCTGCATCTTACCTTCTGTTTTGGTTTGGCTAAAACTGCTGCAGATGTGTTAGTGGGCAGGGCTGGCCCTATATGTAGCTGTCTGAGAGGTCTAGCTGTAGCTACTGCAGACATACTGTTGAATGAGGCTAACTTCACCCTTCCTTGAAGCACGAGTTGTTCTGGAGGTTTGCTGATCCAAGTTGAGGTTACCTTCTAGATATGATGGGGTGGTAGTTGATGAAGATGTCAGACATGACTGAGGCTGCCAGTTGGTGTGGCAGGGAAGGCACCACTTTGAAAGGCCACCTTGTAGGACAAGTTGGGGAGTTGTGGTGGGGTCTGTAAGGGAATACAAGGGATACAGTGGTGTTAGCAGCAAGGTAGATGGAAGGTGTCAGAATTAGCATCTGCAAATATCTAGTCAACTAGGTCTAAAGGAAGGTAAGAAAAGTGATGCCTGTCAGCATTTCCATTCCTGGAGAAAGCTCTTGCAGTTTTCTACTCCTCCTGCATATGTCCTAAAACTAGTCAATAAATCTTCATACAGGTGATTTTCAAACTGCTGTTTCTTGATTGTTGAGCAAAGTAATGTAGGTCACTGACCCTTTAAAAGTTAAGCCCCACTGCTTTTCAAAGCCAGATGTTATGGAGCTCATCTTCCTGTGCAGGTCCCCAGAGCCGGGTTGATCCTGATATGGTGCTTGATCCTCTTCCTCCTCCACACCTGCAATATCCTCCAGTTTGTGGGTTGACATATGCAGGTTTGGGTTCTATAGAAAATCTGTTCTAGTCTTTTAGGTCATTTTCGGACTGAGTTGCATTAAATGTAGTTTTTGTCTTCTTGTGTCCATGGGATGACATGAGCTCAGGATCCTCCTACTCTGCCACCTGTCTCTGCAAATATCTCTGATACTTTTGATAATTTCTTGAAAAAATTCCATCATCAAATTTACACAATCTGATTTAAAATCTTTTAGAAGCAATTGATTCCAACTCCTTTTTTTTTTTTTTTTTTTAATGATACTAAAGGAGGGGTGCCTGGGTGGTTTAGTCAGTTAAGCATCTGCCTTTGGCTCAGGTCATTATCCCAGGGTCCTGGGATCAAGTTCTGCATTGGGTTCTCTGTTCAGCTCATTCTTCTCCCTCTCCTTTAGTTGGTCCCCCTGCATGTACACACACACACACACACACACACACACACACACACACACAGTCAAATAAATAAATAAATAAATAAATAAAATCTTTTAAAATAATGAAGTAAATGATACCTTCCAAGTTTTATCCATTTGCTAATTAATTTCTGCTCATTAACTGAAAACTGTGCTTTTCCTGGAATTGACATGATTCCACAGAAACCCAGCTCAGGACTGATTGTGAAACAGATTTGAGGTAGAAATTTCATCAGTGGCACCACAATGCTTATGCTCTGAGTCTCAGAGAATGTGCAGGTAACCCCAA
Source organism: Lontra canadensis (assembly GCF_010015895.1). Taxonomy (NCBI): domain Eukaryota; kingdom Metazoa; phylum Chordata; class Mammalia; order Carnivora; family Mustelidae; genus Lontra; species Lontra canadensis. The sequence goes on along the minus strand of NW_022631094.1, from coordinate 7,318,929 downwards.
GCCATAATTCTGGCAATTAATTTGATGGTATTTTGAGATGCAAGACTCAGATTTTTTTTTAATTTCCTTCCAATGGGTCTTTTTAAAGTTAACTGTTTGATCCTGCTTAGTGTGATTAAATGAATTTTTGCATATATTGAAATATTATTTCAGATTTAGGAACATGTGCAATACAACAATTGTATGATCACAAGGAGAGTACCATTTTCTTTCCTTTATGTGACTACAAAATTTTGGGGGTCCCAAAATCCTTAAATTCTAAGACTAGGACAATACTTGGAATATAAACTTACTGAATGAAAACATAGTAAAGTCACTTATGTGTTATGATATGAAGATTAATAGCCTAACCATTTGTCTTTCAAAGGTCTTTACAATATTTGTGATTCTCATAACTGTGTTGATTTGAGGTAATGGCAAGTGCCAAAATACAGATTCTATTACTTTGGAATAACATATTGAAATTCATCATCCATTAACATATTTGAATTAGTTGATTTCTTTCTAGAATGCAGAGGGAATAGGACTTAAGACAAATTTGACTTTGTCAGAAAGGAAAGGTTTCAAAACATATCATGATAGAGAAAGAAAGAAAGTTTAACAATATCATAATTGAAGAGCCTAGAAAATTAGCAGCTTATAAGAAATGAGTAAAGTGGATGCAGATGGGGGCTGGAGATACACTGATGGAAAATATTCTATTATATAACATTTCATAGTATTCTCACAGTATTATATGTCCACTAGAGGTCTAAATGTAGGAAATTAAAAAGTATGTATCCAGGTAGAACCAGGCAGAATGATGTTGGATAATCACTGTGGAATGAGAAAGATGAGTTGAAGCTAAAGATCAAATTTGCCAGTAGGAAAATAAAGTTATAGAAGATTTTCTCTCATAGTTTAAATAATCAATGCATTTTATGATTGGAACTTATTTATTTATTTGTTTATTGAGGGAAAATGTGTTAGGTAAAAGAAAAATAGATTCTACAAAACAAAAAAAGGATGGCATTCTATGTAATAATTATCATCTGAAAAAGAATCTAATGGGAAATGGCATCTTACAAGGACACAATTTTACAATAATTAAGAGAGCAAGCATCAAATGAAAGAAGTTAAATGTTTAGTAGTGACACACATGAAGTAATAGAGCCATTACTGTAAGTGTTCAATGCTGACATATAACTCTTTCCACAGATGACAATACCTCCTTCCACAAAATCAGATGCTCAGTATACAAACTACAATTGTAAAGACAAAAGATCTCTAGATAATGTCTGTTTTTAAGATATTTCACATAGATAACATTCACTGATTATTTATATGGATAATAGATATAGATATCGATATCTATCTATAGATCTATATCTATATCTATCTATCTATCTATCTATATCTATCTATCTATCTATCTATCTATTCTGCCATATCCAGTTCCTGAATGAATCCTGAGGGTGGACAAAATTCCCACAACAACAGTGCTAGGAAGAATTGCTAGTGCTTCAATAATGCTTCTGTCCCCAAGGTCTGAGTTGACCTCAGATATACTAAAACAGGCCACCAATGGCAAGGCAGGATGAGCAAATGAGGGGGAATGCAGCTATCATGATGTTGGAAATGACAGACTAATGAACATTTATAGGGCTTTTGACCATGTTCTTTGGGAGAAGAGGATCAAATAGGAATTCCACTGCATGTTCTTTATTCAGGGAATGGTCTCAGGATGTGAGGGAAACAAGACATAGGGGAGAATGTTGCTAAGCAAGGATGTGATCTCAAGTGGAATATGGCATGAGCTTGATCCCATAAGAAACTGGAGCAGAACTCTCCAAAACACGTATCCATCTGTGATTGTAGAAATACTCTCTCCTCGATGTCTCATATAATAGCTACTATCCACATGTTGTTGCTCTTTGAGCATTTAAAATATCTTAGCTAAGAAACTGAATTTTAAATTTATTCAACTTTTATTAGTTTCATTATAACACCCAATGCTCATTACATCAAGTACCCTCCTTAATGCCCATCAGTTAATGTCTGTTTATGTCTTCTGCCTATTTCTTGACTGGATTTTTAATTTTTTGAGTGTTGAGTTTAATAAGTTCTTTATAGATTTTGGATCCTAGCCCTTTATCTGATAAGACATTTGCAAATATCTTCTCCTATTCTGTACTTTGACTTTTAGTTTTGTTTATGATTGGCTTTTAAAGGTTGGCTACAGAGTCATTGTCAAATGCTTCCAACCTTATCTTTCCACTAAAGATATAATTATTTTAGCAGAGACTGCTATTTCATACCAATTTAAACTTTGTCTCCATATGGAGGGAGTGGGAATTCAGCAGAACCACCTGGAAGCCTTGTTAAAACATATATTGATGGGACCCACAATCAGGGTTTCCCATTTAGTAGATCTTAGGATGGGGCCCAAGAATTTAAACGTTAATAAACTTCCAGGTGCTGCTGCTGCTGCTTTTCCAGTAAACTGCAGATGCAAATTTTCCAAATTAGGTACTAATTACTAGTATGCCGAGTGGTTTTATAGTGGATATAAACTGAGAAATACTGTTTTTTGTGTTTTTCTTGTTTTTCTTGCTGTTTGTGTTGATCTTTTAATCTTGAGAGTTGAGTTTCCAAATTAAACATTTGTATATTATATAACAGCTGTTCTCTATTAGTTTTGTTATATGCATTTAAGGAAAAGCTGAATAATATGAGTTTTGAACAGAACTGCTTCAAATACATATCTATTATGGGTTATGAAATTCTAATAGGATGAGTTGACTTTTAGAAGTTTCTGATGATCACAATGGAATAAAAAAAAGTCAGAATCAATTCATAGTTCTCTATTGTTCTTTGAGACACTTTCTGGATCAGTGACCACATAGAGGGCATTACTTTTAAAATGGGAAAGCTGCCATCCACAAGATGGATCACAATAGCTCCACAGGAGATAGTATCATTGGCCATGCCAATGATCCATACAATGAAATTCTGCAGCTTATTGTGTCAGAGAGCTGAAGTGAGTGGATTATTCATATATCTAAAGCCTTTGAAATCATATGTATTCTTTTTTTTTCTTTTAAATTGAGGAGGAAGAGGAATTAAACATCAAAACATCACATTAAAACTATAAATTAAACTGCTGTAGAAACAAGTTAGTGATCATTTAAATTACTAATGTATTTGAAGAAGTAGAATAGAGCTTATTCTACTTATTTGAAAGATTATAAGTATGAGCAAAGTATGCTATGAACATTCTTAAGCTTGTGAGTTTAATGTTATCTGGTGAAAACTATGACATATTCTTATCTAATATCCTCTGGAGCCATTGTCAAAAACACAAACACTAGGTTAGCTGGACCTCTGGTCTAATCCTCTTGATACTGTACCGATATTCAAGAAAATGTTCTATGAGTAGTGTAATTATTCAAATTAGACTTCATTTATAATTATACAACTTTAAATAGTTTTAAAGATATATTCACGTGCATGATCCCTTGTAACATAGCAATCTTGTGAGATAGGCAGAGCAATTCCATGACCAAACCAAATCTCACTTTGTGAAATAATGGAAGTTCCTAATAATAAATGCTGTAAAACTGACCACCACAACCTATGCAAAAATAAAGTACCAAGAGCAGTTGTAGCACTTTGTCTTCCACCCCTACTAGCAATTTGATGTTATCATGGCAGTAAAGGGCCATTAAGAGCAGCCTCAGGCCTTCTTCCTTCATATTACAGGTCTCTCCTGAACCACCTTATGTTCCTCTGATGGTTTTTTCAACATGGTCAATGTTCCTCATAATAAAAGTCAAGAGAATAAGCCACAATACTTAGTACCTTGTTCTGGCTCTTGTGCCTGGTGCCTTTTGGTTGTTCATTTGAACATGCATGTTCTCAAATTTGGTAAAACCTACATTAGAGAATATAGTTATAAATGATGATCACATCAACAATGGATTGGTGGAAAATGTAATAAATTTACCCTAACACCTATGTGGTGGATATCATGAACATTGCCAGGGATAAAAGAATGAAAAGATGCATTGTGTGGCTTCAAGGAACCTATGTCTAGCATGCAGATATAAAAATCAAAATTAGATATAGGATGATAACTACAGTGGAAATATATAGTAAAAGAAATGAAAGCTTGAGAGGGTAAGAATATGTATTAAGTTTGCATCAGCTAGGTGAAAGTGGGAATTCAGAGAAAATGAAAGTGCACATTTTTCAGTGCAAATATAAGCCATGTCATGGCTACTCTGTGATGTGAATATTTCATAATACCTATGATATAAACAGGCTTATGAATGTCTTATATTTATTAAATATGCCTTATAATGTATTTTAAATGTCTCCTAAAAATCTAGGGTTTCATTCATAAAACTCTTTTTAAAAGAATCTAAAGTGAATACAACAAAAAAAATGATCTCTCTCTCTCTATATATATCTATATCTATATATATATAAAATAACCCACATAATTGTACATAGTACTTTAATTTTTCTGCCAAATTGTGATTTTTTTTCTGATCAACTAAAATTTATTATATTTTTTTACCTAGTATGGGACTAACATTATTTTTTGATGATTTTTATTCTTTTTGTAAATGAAAAATTAAACTTTCTTTTAACTGCTAGCTGCAAATATTTAAATATGCAGTCTTGTATATTATCTTTAATTTTATGTATTAATTCTTTGTAAATATCTTCAGTAAAATTTTTCAGTAAAAGATCATTTCCTCTGTAAATAGAATAGTTTTGCTTATTCCATTTGATCTTTATGCCTTTATGCTTTTTTTGCTTATCTAGCCTTTTTGAAATGGCTAATGTCTTGGCTATAATATTGAATAAAAGTGCTTTTTACTTTGCTCTCAAGTGAAAGCAGAAAGTTTTCAATATTAAACCTTTAAATATGATGTATGTAGGTTTTTCTTTTTTTCTTTTAAAATAAGTGCCACTTCACAGGTTGAGGATATTTACTTGTATCCCTGGTTTGCTAAGAGATTTTGCCATAAATGATTATTAAATTTTATCAAATGAATTTTCTACATCTACTGAAAAAATCATATAAATATTTTCTTTGATGTGTTATTATGGAGAATGACATTGACTGCTATTCTAATGATGAATCAACTTTGAAATCCCAGGGTAAACTTTCTTGGTCACATGTATAATTTTTTTCTTTAATATACTACTGGGTATAATTTGCAAATATGTTATTTAAGGAGTTTGCACTACTGTTCATAGTGAATATTAATCTTCAATTTCTTTTTTTTTCCTTTTCCTTTTTTTTTTTTTGAAAAGTCCTTCTCATTATACTTGTTCCATTTTAAAAAAGTTAAAGAATACTCAGCAACATCTTCCTAAGAACATCACCAAAGGCAAGGGAAGCAAGGGCAAAAATGAACTATTGGGATTTCATCAAGATCAAAAGCTTTTGCACAGCAAAGGAAACAGTTAACAAAACCAAAAGACAACTGACAGAATGGGAGAAGATATTTGCAAATGACATATCTGATAAAGGGCTAGTGTCCAAAATCTATAAAGAACTTAGCAAACTCAACACCCAAAGAACAAATAATCCAATCAAGAAATGGGCAGAAGACATGAACAGACATTTCTGCAAAGAAGACATCCAGATGGCCAACAGACACATGAAAAAGTGGTCCATATCACTCGGCATCAGGGAAATACAAATCAAAACCACAATGAGATATCACCTCACACCAGTCAGAATGGCTAAAATGAACAAGTCAGGAAATGACAGATGCTGGCGAGGATGCGGAAAAAGGGGAACCCTCCTACACTGTTGGTGGGAATGCAAGCTGGAGCAACCACTCTGCAAAACAGCATGGAGGTTCCTCAAAATGTTGAAAATAGAACTATATATATATGTAGAACTACCCTATGACCCAGCAATTGCACTGCTGGGTATTTACCCTGAAGATACAAACGTAGTGATCCGAAGGGGCACGTGCACCCGAATGTTTATAGCAGCAATGTCTACAATAGCCAAACTATGGAAAGAACCTAGATGTCCATCAACAGACGAATGCATAAAGAAGATGTGGTATATATACACAATGGAATACTATGCAGCCATCGAAAAGTTAAAGAATACATTCCTGGTTTGGATTAAAAAAAAAAAGATAATGTAACATTGGCTTTAAGTCTTCATTAAATATATGATATAATATACCTATAAAACCACTTATGCCTGGAGTTTTATTTCTCACAAGGGTTTTGACAACCAAATCAATATTTTTTCATTAGGTACTCATCAGTAATAACCTTGCTGGGGTGCCTGGGTGGCTCACTGGGTTAAAGCCTCTGCCTTTGGCTCAGGTCATGATGCCAGGGTCCTAGGATCAAGTTCCACATTGATCAGAGAGCCTGCTTCCCCCTTCTCTTTCTGCCTGCCTCTCTGTGTACTTGTGATCTTTGTCTGTCAAATAAATAAATAAAATCTTAAAAAAAAACTTTTTTTTTTTTAATGTGCCAAGTTGACACATAAAACTAATCATTCTATTCACCATATAGCAAGAACTACTTCAGGTCTTAGAGATACAGCAATGAACAAAACAGAAAAAAAAAAAATCCCTGACCCCAAGTGGCTTGTATTATACCAAAGGAATAGAGATAATAAACAAGTAAAATATATAATATGTCATGTTATTAGTATTCAGTGCCTTAGTTAAATAAATAGCATGAAACGGGGATAGGGAACAATTTCAAATACAATAGTTTGGGAATTAAATATTTAAATCATGACCTATATAAAGTGAAATATCCATAAGAAAATCAGATGGAAAAGTGTTCCAGGCAAAGAGAGTAATGAGGGCAAAGTCTATGAGGCATAAGCATGCCTTGTGTGTTAAACAAATGGCAAAAATGCCCATGTAGTTGGAGGAATGGAATAAGAATATTAAGAGACACCATCAGAAATTTACCTTTGTGTCAAGTGCTGAAGGTTATATAGGATTATCTTTTCATTCTGGCTACTTAGGAACCAATAGAGTATTCTAAACAAAGGTGATTCATCTTTGTTCTGAGTTGATTTTACTGTGAAATATATTGAAAACATACTGTGGAAAGTGAAGTAAGTGGTGTGTGGAGGGGATTGTAATAAGAAATTTTAGATTGCCTTTATAATAATTTCAGCAAAAGTGGTCGTGGCTTGGACCAGAGTAATAACAGTAGGGGAGATGAGAAGTGAATAATTTCTAGAGTGCACACCTTTGACTCCTGGCATAGTACTTTGTGGCTGGTCGCTAGAACAGAGCTGACTTTCCTATATTTTGGCCAGTAGCCCATATTTGCTATGTCTATCTTGTCTAACATGAAGAAGCCATCAAGTTAAGTTCAGCAAACTAATTAACCAAAATCAATTATAAGCACACCACATATCTGAAAACACTGGGCTCTTTAAATATATATAGTTAGCATTTTTTCCATTGTACTTGGCTCAGAAAAATCAAATTGGTGAAGAAAATGTACACAAAAGCAAATAGAATATTATAAACAAACCACATTTATTTACCAACAACTTCAACCATTATCACTGTATGATTATTCTGCATTATTATCCTGTTTCACTCTATCTACATTCTATCTGCATTATCAACACTCACTCCCTAACACATCGCTTATGCACATATTTTCATGGAATTATTTCCTTTATTAACATTTGCAAATAATTTCAAACTTGTAACTTTTTTTTTTCCTGAATCATCCATGATCAGGTTACAGAAATGATGTTGCACTATGCACAGTTACTTCAGTGCTCGTCTCCCACAAATAACCACAACATAGCCATCAAAAATCAGAAAATGAATACAAACCTTTTACCACCATCTAAATTTCATCTAATTTCCCAACCACATCCTTAACTGCAAAAAAATTCACTCGGAATCATCTATTATTACTTAGTGGTCATGTCTTCCCAATCCCTTTCCATGTGGAACAATTTCCTGATTTTTTATTGATTTTTATACCCATGGCATTGTTGACAATTACAGATTAGATATGTTGTAGAAAGTCTCCTAATATGAAACTTTTTCCTGTTTCCTCATGAGTAGATTCAAGCTATATACTTTGACAGGACTATAACAGAAACAATGTGGTGTTCCATTGCAGGCTGCACATAATTTACCTGTGTCCTCATTATAGGTGATTTGAATTTCAATTACTTGAAGAAATGTTGCTTCATTGATGTTTTCACTACACTTTTCTTTATATTCAATAAGCATTTTGTGAACAGACACTTTAAGAACATATAAGAATCAATTATTTCTATAATGCTGCAAAATTGTAACTTCTAAGTTTCACTGTTAGTTTTACACTTACTATTTGGCATTAAATCCTGAGGAAGAGCATCCTCTATTCTGTGCTTATTTATTCATCTATTTCATGTTAGTATAAATTTATGAGTTACTATTTTATTTACTAGATTATAGTCTGTTACTACTATTTTTTATTTTGATATTCAAAGCACCCCAGATTTGGAAAATAAGAGATCAACTACATTGGCTTCTGAATTCTTTTGATATATCTTAAACATTCTTGGAACACTTCTTCATTTTCAGGCAGAATGAACTATTACAGGTTAATCATCCCTTTCTTTAAGGAATTCTTTTTAATGGAGAATGATTTTCTGAAAGCAAAATCAGAAATTAGAAATGTATATATACACCTATAATCAGCATTTATATTTTAATTGTTTTATATCTATCATCATATATTGGAAACCATGAGCTCACATTAATATTCATAATTGCAAGTTAACACTAAAGTGTGCATTTTCAGTTTTTCCCTTTTCCATATTTGTAACTCCCTTCTTCAACAGGGAGAAATAATATGTCTCCTGTTATCTTCAGTATAATAACTATTGACTCAGCCACCTATTTGTAATCAATCCCCATACCCTAGTGGGTCACCTGCTATAGGTCCTCTGTCTTGTGTGGACTCTACCTTCCACTAGCTATTTCCACTCCACTCAGCTACTGTGTTACAACAAATTATCCAATTATTGTTGTGCTGTTAAGCTGCAGTTGTCTTAAAATTCTGGTTCCAACTCTGCCACATTTTCCCCAGTTGTCTTTTTGCTCAGGGTTTTGGGATGAATTTTCAAGGAAGAAGGAAAGTTAAAAAAAAAATGAAAATGAAAATTTTGTTTCTGCTCTCAAACCGGGTTCTTTGGACTCATTCTTGAAAGTGTGTCACACTATGCTTGAGTATCCCCTAAAAATATCACTAAACAGTCCTATTAAAGATTTCTACTCTCATTTATTGCCAAAAGTTTAAAAAAACAGCATGGTGGGGCGCCTGGGTGGCTCAGTGGGTTAAACCCTCTGCCTGGGATCAAGCCCCGCATCCGGCTCTCTGCTCAGCAGGAAGCCTGCATCCTCCTCTCTCTCTGTCTGTTTCTCTGCCTACTTGTGATCTCTGTCTGTCAAATAAATAAATAAAATCTTTAAAAAAAAAAAACAGCATGGATGGAGAAATTGCACTGGTATCTATACATTTAAAAAAAAAAGGATTGTTATTAAATGCATTTCCCACAAGAATGAGCAGTTGTTTGGGAATGCATATCAGTAAATAATCCACTCAACCATAGATTGGCAGGAGTCCAAGTTATTTGTAAATGTGTTTCTGTGGCATATACTAGATTCCTACAGATATCTATTTAAACTAAAATTATAAGGAAATCCTAATGCTTTGACAGGTATTTTATGTGACCCTAAAGAGTCTCATATTGTTAAGTTTTTATTGATCAAACAGGTATGTTTAAAGCCACAAAAGAAAGAATATTTACATAGTAATATAAATTGACTCATTACTATGCATTTAAGAATCAGAAACCTTGGTCATAGTAGTGTGTTGTATTCATATTGCTTTAGATTTGTTTTTAAAAGTGCATCCTTTTGTGGCTTCTGGGATTCTCCTGATCATGTTCATCTCTTTTTCCAAAAATCTAAAATATAATTTTATAATAAAATAACTTTGGGGCTAGGCTACAGAGCATTGGCATTTTTTAAAAAAATTCTGATATTAGGGGTGCCTGGGTGGCTCAGTGGGTTAAACCTCAGCCTTCAGCTCAGGTCATGGTCTCAGGGTCCTGGGATGGAGCTCCACATTGGGCTCTCTGCTCAGCAGGGATCCTGCATTCCTCCTATCTGCCTACTTGTGATCTCTTTCTGTCAAACAAATAAATAAAATCTTTTTTTTTTTTTAATTCAGATATTAGTCTCCAAGTTTATTTAGGTCAGATATTTGTGTGGAAGTTCTTGTTTGTTTTTCTAGTTTCCAAAATATTCTATGTAAATTCCCATGAGAGTCAAAGAATAGTTCAACTGAATAGTCTATACTAGTGCATTCCCCTTTCTAGTCTCCATGCATTCTGTATGATACAACCTCATCCACACATTACCTGAAGCTGCTTTCACTAAAGTTGCAGACTATCTGATTGCATACCTATTAGACTCAGCTTATTTTCTTCTTGTTCAAATACTCTCAGGTGTATAAATCTACCAGCCTGAACTTTCTCCGTTGTGTTGCTCTTGGTTGCACTCTCCTATGGCTGCTCATCTCTGACCCTTCCTCCATATTTTCCTATATAATTACTGAATGTTGTAATTCCATAGGTTTCTGTTTTCATTCTTGCCTACTTCTTACTCTCCATGTTGCCCATGAGTGATTTTATCTACTCACAGGGCACCTGATATTATGTATATGTTGGAACCTCTGTACTGAGGTTTACTGAATTATATCTAAAGTCTTATTTGACATATTTAATGGGATGTAAATTTGATGAGGACCAGAACTGTGTTTAATTTATCTTTTGCATTTTCAGCACAAATCAAATTAAATCATAGTAGATGTTTATTTATTAGCAACATTTTATATACACAATTAAAATTGTCTTTTCTAAGAACATAGATAACTTTCAGTATTTCCTTCTTTCCTAAGTCAAAAAGATGAGGTACAAAAGCATAATGGTTGCTATGATATAATGACTGACTTCTTCTGTTCCATTACTGTCCACACTCAATTGGTGAACAGATCCGTCATTGCCTCTCTATCTTCATTGCTACAATCTTACAGCTCCTTGCCTTCTCTAACCTGATTCAATGTAATAATCTGTTATATGTTCTCTCTCTCTCCAGTCCTGACTCATTCCAAAAGATTTCCAAAACTGCTTCCCTAGTTTGCGTTCTAAAAAGAAAATCCAACCATCCTTTTTCACTACTTAAAATCTTTCAACAACTTCCCTTTGCCAAAAGGATAAGTCAAAATTTCTTATCCTTATAAAATCAAGACCATTTGTAATTTGACATCTTTGCTTTTCTGGACTGTTCTCTTTGTGCCTCCTTTCCCTTTTGATCCTGTCCCACCAAGGCAGTTGTCCTTCTGTACTTATGATGTACAGCCCTATATTTCTATTCCCACTATTTCCTCTTCCAAAAATGTTCTTTCTCTCTTTTCTATTGAGAAATATTTCTTCATCTTTCAAGCTTTACCTCAGGTGTTTATTTCTGATGAATTCTTTCCTGGCCTTTCTCTCTGCTTGCTCAGTAGGATTTAGTGAGCACCTCCTTCTTGAGTACCTCCTACATATTTTCTTCAGTAGCCTCTCTAGCACCTAAATACTTATTTCCACTTATTTTTCATAGTTCTATACCCCAAGTAACAAATTGTGTCTTTCTTGAGGTTAAATATAAACATTTATTTATTTATTTATTTATTTATTTTTACTTCAATTCTATCCCAGTATATGCACTGGTGTTAGTTGGTTCTCAATGAATATACATTGAAAGAATTTTTTTTAAAAAATTAAGAAAGAAAAAAAAAGGAAGGGAGAGAGAGAGAGAAAAAAAATGTTTTGACTCTATAACTTACCTTTAGTACTATACTTCACTAAGAGATCTAATACAGAGAAGATGCATGATATGTCACCAAAAGTAATTTGTGTATATGGGTTTAATACAACCCAAGATAAACTAGTTTACTGAATGAGATATAGATTTCTGAAGATCTGATACTTTTCCAATAGTAACTGAATTGTCCAGCCACAGTGATGATACCAGGGCAGGACATCTTTTTATAGGATATATAGATCTTAGTGTTTAAAGAGGTAGACTCAGGAGTCACACCACCTAAGTTTTAATTATAGCTCCATTATTTACCAGTTTAGTAAACTTAGTCCAGGTGGTAAATTTCCTCAGATGTTAAATGAAGATAAAATGAGTATCTATCTTAAAGGTAATTTCAAAAATGTAATCAGTTAAGTTCTGTAAAGAACTGAACTGTAATATCAACAGAAAAATAATAAAAATTGGAAAGCATTATAGTAAAGTGATTGAAATAAAGTTATTAAATTAATCATTTTCCATATCCATTTTTACAAATGAAAAACTTCTTTCATTTAAGCAGTTCATTGTTATGCAGTGAAAAGCTAGTAATTTCTTATCTGACCATATGAAAATGTCAACATCCATATCTTTTCTGTGCATACAAATATACTATGGCTTATGTTTTATTGTTTAAGTCTGATTCTAAGATAGTAAGTTAAAAACATTTTAAGAACAAATATTTTAATAAAATTATAAGAAAATGACACTTTAATTGGCTTTAAATTAGTTCAACATCTACAAGGAAGTTAATTCTTCAAAGAAAGAGATTCCATAAATTTACATTAGATTAAGCTTGGTGGGCAGGGGGGTGGGTTAAATAAGAGATGGCTATTAAAGAGGGCACTGTAGTAAGCAGTGGATGTTGTATGTAAGTGATGAATCACTAAATTTTAGTCCTGAAACTAATACTATATGTATTTTAACTAACTGGAATTTAAATAAAAACTTGAAACAAGAAAAGGTAAAAAAAATAATTAATTAAATTAAATTAAACTTTGCAATTAATTATAATTCCCATTTTTTTAATAGAAAGGAAAACTATTATCTGTGATATGAACTTCAGAATACTAACTTCATTAGTAATGAAATTAGTATTTCCTTTCTAAAAGCAAGAATCCCAGGATTTCCAGAATTTCTAATTATTGACTATTGTTCCATCCCTAATTGAGCATTAGGGAAAATTATAAAATTGATGACACGCTTGAGGAGCAAATTCATATATACCTAAAAATGTTGGTTCCTATTGATCATGTTCCTATGCAATTAATACAGTTCAATATTAGCTGTGGTTTCTTTTCCCCTTAATAGTACAGCTAAAGAATAAAATATTTTACCAGTAGCAACCCTCAATTTTATTGATGATTAATTAGTGTGTACATTCTGATTTGTACTATAAAACATTATATAAATATTAAAAAGTTTTTGTTTTTCTTAAGGATACAAATTTAAATGAACACTAGCCTTTTCTACCACATTGACCAGATAATACAAGCTTCACCAAATAGCTTCTTCTGTAGGGGTCAAGGGAAGGTTGCCTCAAGATGGGCCACTTTGGCATGAACATTATTGTCAGTGAAAAGTAATCAAAATCCAACAGATGCAGGAAAAGCCCTATTCCTGGTCCTCAGCTGCCTAAGTTTACATCAGAATGGAGAGCCTGTACAGGAAGAAAGCCACAGAGACTTACTTTTACCTAAGAAACTTACCTGCATAACAGGGCAACCTTAGTTTTTCAAAACATCTCCTTCCACCTTCCTGCTAATGGCCCTCCTTCCCCTATGTATCTTCAGACCCTACTCTTTTCTTTAGTTCATACAAACTTCATGTTGCCTCATTGTCTTTGGAATTTCATGTCAGTGTGGATTCCCCATACATATGTCTGTCTACTAAATTTGCTTTTCTTCTGTTACTCTGTCTCTTGTCAATTTAATCCCAAGTCTAGCGAGAAGGACCTTGTAAGGCAAAGGAGGCTCTTCCTCCCCAACAGTTGGTATAATTGGCCAGATACTTTAACTCACTGGACACTCTCATCCTAGACACTGCTGCAGTTGAGGGATCCTTGTAACATCTGACAAGCGGTCCACAGAAGGTAAGATTTCTTACCATTTCAGCCTCCTAGAATCTCTATCTGTAGAATCTAATGGAGTGAGAGTGGTGAGTCTTTTTTCTCTTTCTGTGTTTAGATTACCAGGAGAAAATATCCATAGAACTATTTTCTTGGGCCTACTGACCTTTTGGTTAAATTTGGTAGAGTACTCTGGTTATTGATCCATTTCCTCCCAGATACAGTTTTTGTTTTCTTCTGTCTGTGTCATTTGGTGTACACATGATATAAAGTTTGCTGCTAAGGGGCATCTTGGATGCTAAAGCTGCTTAAAAGATGTCAGAGCATTTGTCAACTCAAAAAGACTCCCATGATAAGTTCATCACAAAATTGGTTAGATTTACTCTAGGTCATCAATCAGTTTCAGCAAAACTTCCATGCTGTAAAATAACCCTATAGCACATTCCTCTTAGGAATCAATATGGGTCCAAAAGACCCAAGGCATAGTCAAGGCTGTTAATATGCATATATTTTCTTGTTGTCTTTTTCTGTGTACCAAGAGTTTTGTTTTATAACGAATGAGGACATTCTTCTTGGTATCCATCATTCAGAGTGTGCACTTACCTGGGCATACTTTGATGGCAAATTGAACAGTCTGGGGTTCCAGTTCTGACTGTCCTTATCTTTTATTCTGTCTGGCCTTGTGAGGTCTCAAGGGTGTTTGTCATGAGATGATACAGCCCAGAGGAGCCTTTGTCATTTCAAAGTTTTTTTTCTCATTAGGGCTGGAAAGTTCCATTCCAATATCACCTACACAGTGCCATTAATTACCAGGACTGGAGGCATGTCATAATTTTGTGAGAGGCCAGAGGGGGGGGGGGAATTTAACCACACCATCCTTAATGCATATACAGGTAAGGGTTTTGTTTTCTTAGGTTGATTTTGGGAGCAAACCTTTGTTTCATGGAGCTGTATTACCTATGTCCTTTATGGATGTATCTTGCATCTCTGGTTAAGCCATTAAGGCTTATTCATTTGTGTTGCTATTAGATCCTACTTGTACATGGTCAGATAATGGATCATTTAAATTGGCTACATTTGGAAGAAAAATATTCTTTGTAGAGAGCTTTCAACTGTCTTATTAGTATAATGGCTTGTCTTAGGTCTCCCTTGACAAAATAAAATCACAGAAACTAGACTTAATACTTAAAAATGAATGTCCACATCTAATGAATGTTTCTCTTAATATCTATCCTCATCTTCTTGTTTTAACTTACCTTTCCCCATAAAATTTGCATGGAGCATTCAAGCCTAATCTCTAGGTTCAGTGTACAAATTGCTCGTGTAAATGCTAAAAGATAGAAAATAAATTTAAGAAAAGCACACCGGAGAATGACAATGAGATTTGTTTTGCTCCTACCTTCCAGGGGTTGATAATCTGGCTTTTCCCGCTTCAGGCATTCCTATGCAATACCTTTTACAGGTTTATCCTAGAATCCCCACTGCAAAAAATTTCATGTCTCCTGGAAATCTTTTATGTTATAAGGCTCTTTTACCAAATTTAAAGATCAAAAAGATTAATGACTATTCACAAACTCCTTTCACACTGATACAAGACTAAAAGTTTAGTTTAGGCCCTCCTACAAATAATCTGCAAAAGGCCAATATTCAGAGACTAATAGAAGCCTAGGTTGCATTGTGTACCCAAAAAGAAAGCTTTTGTAAAAAGCTTAATACAGATTCTACAAAGAAAAAAATATTTTGATTGCAATTTTAACTAAAATCTCCCTAATATGAAGAAGCAAATTTAGTTTAAAAAGCAGGTCAGTCTCTAGATATTCAGACTGTAATCTAGTTCTTTGTGGAATTAAAGACAACTGTTTGTTTTGAAAATCTGTACAAAACTGTAGAAATGCAGCTCTAGAAACATGTCAAAGCCCACCTATTTACCAATCCCAAACTTCACCTATTCCTCTTCAGTGTTTGTAGATATTATGAAGCATTTGGATATTAAAAAAATTATTCTGTACTTGAGAAAAGCAAAGGTGAATTTTAAACCACAATTACCCTGAAATTCAGGAAAACACAAATAAGCAAACAAAATTATTCTTTCTGTCACTTGAAACTATAGATTCTGTCTTTAAAATGTAAACACAGCCCAGAGTTGCCTGAAACTGAACAAATAAAAGGGAAAAAAACAGGTTTAATATGTGTGTGTATACATATATATATGTATACACATACATATATATGTATATATATAATGATTCTCTCTCCTTCTCCCTCTGTCCCTCCTCTCTCAAATAAGTAAATAAAATCTTTTTTAAAAAAAGCTAAATTTTACATGCAACAGTGTGTGTAGCCTTCTGTATTTGCTTTTTAAAATATTTTACTGTCATTTTGGTTAAATGGATAAATAAATATCATTTTATAATGATCTGTGATCCTATTTAGTCAAATGTTAAATATTTTTATATTTTTGACATATTTTCCAAAATCAAATTCTAAAATGAAATATTTGGCTATAATCTGAGATGTTCCAGAGAGCTCATGAACATTTCAAAGATTTTGTAAGAAATCAAAAGAATTAAACTTATTTGATAGGTTGAAGCTTTTGTTGGGAAGCATTGTCAAATAAGTGATACTACACCTTATTAGATTATTTTTGTATAGATGGTAAGTAGATCAAGTGTTCTAAAACTGTATAAAGTGTTCTAAAACTATATAAGAAAGACCTCTAGAAATCTGATGTGTTGATATGTTATTATCTTGAGTTCTTGTGTGTCATAGAAATAACCACATATCCATAACAATTGCATCATAATGAACTCTAATCACATTTTTAACCATGGTCATTTTTAAGTCTTTTCATTTACAGTTACTGTTTTATACTGACGTTATTACAAACTGTGTTTCCTCTTCAGTGAGACACATAGAAAGAATTCTTAAGTCCAAGTTTCTGATAACCTGAAGATCATAAAACTGAATTAGGTTACAAATTTCCAAAGCTAGTGGGGGAAAAAGAACTGACTTAAACAAAACAAAAATTGGGGAAATGAATGAAATGAGGAAGATAATTATAATTTTTATGACTTTTTTTTTAAAACATTGCTGACTTTTTAAAATGTTTTGTTATTCCAGACCTAAGAAAATCTCTTATCATAAGCTTATTGACTTATAGCAATTTCATAAATTATACTGTTATAAACAGAATTGAAACATTTATCTTTTCTCCCTACCTGAACCCTCCACAATTCAAAAAACTCAGTGAGCATTAAATTATGACCAGATAGATTTAAGAAACTAAGATTGACTTTATGGAGCAAATAGAGCTACTTGGCAACTTTGGCCTGAAACCTTGGTTACAGAGTTTCCAACAGCCTTACCAGGTAAGAAAAGAAGATCACTTCCTGGCAAGTGCAAGAATTTCAGGATATTTTGAGTACCTCAAGGAGAGAGAAATTCACCTAAATCTGCAAGCATGGCAAGCAGAGTCTGGCAAAGTATTCAGTGCAAGTTTGGCTTGGTTTCTGGCCTTGAGAGGCTATTAAAAGTTCAATCTAGAAATCCCTTATGAAAAGAGTTCCAGCAAAGCTGATTTAAAAGAACCTACATGGCCAATCTATTCTTGCTGTGCTTCTGTAAATAATTAGGTCAAGTTGTTAAAATTAGAGTTATTTTGTGAACAAGTCTTAATTTGGTTATCTTTGAGGGTGATGATAGACAGAAAGAAATGTTTCAATAACACACCTGAGTAAATGTTAAATTCTAATACTGTTTATTGTAAACCAGACTAGATTCTGATTTTTTCTAGTGTTTGGCTGCAACTCTCCAAACAAACTTTGTGAATTTTTCTCCCACCTTTCTGAGTTGGGTTCATTTGAGAGCTAAAACTGCCCTGTTCCTGAAGTCATGAAAAGTAAATGTGAATAACTTGATGTAAATTTTAGAGAAATCACAACAGTTTATATATAGACAATCATCATGCCTATTTCTCTGTAGGCCATTCAAAGATGACCAGAGACATTTGAACTACATACCAGGAAAATTTATTAAACTGCCAGTGCCTGCTCTCATTGTATCTCACGTTGCTTCAAGCATGACATCTGGAAATCTTCTCAACTGACTGTCCTCAAAATTCAGATACTGATTTTTCTTTTAATCTAATCATTAGCCATTGTTTTTCTTTTGTTTCTGTAGAAATGCCTTTTTGAATCACTGATTTCTTAAAGCACAGGCTTAACTTTGGAAAACGTCTGAATCACCACCTTCTGAAATAAATGTAACTGAGCTGACATATTGTCAAGAAAGACTGGTTCAATGAAATGGCGTAATTTACCAGCTCAACTTTTAATGTGTGAAACTTGAGGGAAGTCTCAGAGGAGGGAATTATAGGGGCGAATGGCAGGCTGTAGGTGCCAAGGGTAGGCTGCCCTAAGATGGGCCACTTTGGCATGAACATTTTTTTCAATGAAAAGTAATCAAAATCCAAGAGATGCTAGAAAAGTCCTCTCCCTGGTCCTTAACTGCCTAAATTTACATTGGAATGGAGAGACTGTACCAGCAAGAGAGCCACAGAGACTCACTTTTTTTTTTTAAAGATTTTATTTAGGGGGCTCCTGGGTGGTTCAGTGGTTAAAGCCTCTGCCTTTGGCTCAGGTCATGATCCCAGGGTCCTGGGATCGAGCCCGACATCGGGCTCTCTGCTCAGCAGGAAGCCTGATTCCCTTCCTCTCTCTCTGCCTGCCTCTCTACTTACTTGTGATCTCTCTCTGTCAAATAAATAAATAAAATCTTAAAAAAAAATCTTAAAAAAAAGATTTTATTTATTTGACACAGAAAGAGACATCACAAGTAGGCAGAGAGGCAAGCAGAAGGAAAGGGGGATGTAGGCTCCCTGCTGAGCATACAGCCCGATGTGGGGTCATTCCCAGGACCCTGAGATCATGACCTGAGCCAAAGGCAGAGGCTTAACACACTGAGTCATCCAGGTGCCCCCAAAGACTCACTTTTACCCAAGAAATTTACCTGCATGATAGGGCAACCTTAGTTTTTCAAAAACATTTCCTTTCACCTTCCTGTTAATGGCCTTCCCCCCTGTGTATCCTTAGACCCTACCCCTCACCTTAGTTCTTACAAACTTCCTGTTGCCTTATTGTCTTTGGAATTTCATGTCTGTGTGAATTTCCCATACATATGTCTGCATATTAAATTTGATTTTCTCCTGTTATTCTGTCCCATGTCAATTTAAATCAAAGTTCAGCTAGGACAGAGGAAGATCTCCCTCTCCAAAACTGCCTTTGGCTAATTTCTTTGTGCATGTAGTTTGTTAAGCCACATATTCTCTCACTCAGGCTAATAGAAGGATGTCTTATTGACTGTTTCCTTTGCTATGCAGAAGCTTTTTATCTTGATGAAGTCCCAAAAGTTCATTTTCACTTTTGTTTCCTTTGCCTTTGGAGACATGTCTTGGAAGAAGTGGGAGAAGATATTCACAAATGACACTAAAGACAAAGGGCTGATATCCAAGATCTATAAGGAACTCCTCAAACTCAACACTCAAAAAACAGATAATCACATCAAAAAATAGGCAGAAGACATGAACAGACACCTCTCTGAAGAAGACATACAGATGGCTGACACCTGAAAAAAATGTTCCTCATCATTAGCCATCAGGGAAAGTCAAATCAAAACCACATAGAGATACCATCTTACACCAGTTAGAATGGCAAAAATTAACAAGACAGTAAACAAATATTGGAGAGGATGTGGAGAAAGGGAAACCCTCTTACACTGTTGGTGCAGCCACTTTGGAAAACAGTGTGGAGATTCCTTAAGAAATTAAAAATAGAGCTACCTTATGATTCCACAATTGCACTACTGGGTATTTACCCCAAAGAAACAGATGTAGTGAAAAGAAGGGCCATTTGTACCCCAAAGTTCATAGCAGCAATGACCACAGTCACCAAACTGTGGAAAGAGGCAAGATGCCCTTCAACAGATGAATGGATAAAGAAGATATGGTCTGTGTATACAAGGAATATTATGCCTCCATCAGAAAGGATGAATACCTAACTTTTGTATCAACATGGACAGGACTGGAGGATATTATGCTGAGTGAAATAAGTAAAGCAGAGAAAGCCAATTATCATATGGATTCACTTACTTGTGGAGACCAAGGAATAACATGGAGGACATTAGGAGAAGGAAAGGAAAAATGAATTGGGGGAAATTGGAGGGGGAGATGAACCATGAGAGACTGTGGACTCTGAGAAACAAACTGAGGGTTTGGGAAGAGAGGGGGATTGGAGGTTGGATGAGCCTAGTGGTGGGTATTAAGAAGGGCACATATTGCATTGAGTACTGGGTGTGGTGCATAAAGAATGAATCTTGGAACATTGAAAAAATAAAATGAAATTTAAAAAATAAACATCTTTTTTCTTGAGATTGATTATTTTTAAAGATCTTATTTATTTATTTGAAAGAGACAAAATGAGAGAGAGATCATGAGAGATGGGAGGGTCAGAGGGAGCAGCAGACTCCCTGCTGAGCAGGAAGCCTGATGCGGGACTCAATCCTAGGCTCCAAGATCATGACCTAAACCAAAATCAAGAGTCAGACACTTAACTGATAGAGCTACACAGGTGTCCCAGATGCATGTCTTTAGTGTTAATAAGTGTATTCTGCAAATGCTGAATAAATGCTCAGCCAATGGGAAGAAGTCCAAGCTTCTCTCCTTAGTCTCACTCCTGTCTTTCCCCTTTCTGCCTCATTCATTTAGTCATGTTTTTAGGTTCTAAGGTTTTTGCAAACTGTCCCATTTCATCCTTGAACAGCTGCCATTTCTTGAAACATTTACCAATTTATCCTAAGAAGAATGATAGCTTAGAGAACTTCATCACAGAGTAATTTATGGGTAAAGATAATACCCTGCCTGGGGAAACTGCTTCAAGCTACTTCTTACCTGGCACTAAATTTGCAAGTGTTTCACTATGTTAGAGATTTTGAGAAGATCACATTAAAGAAGTTTAACTTTGCAAGGTCTTCAAATATTTTTAGTTAATAATTTTTGTAACATATATTATTATGCATATATTTTGAGAAACAGTGGCACAACTGAGATGCCTGCATTTTTATTTTACCTCTTTCACATACTGCCAGAAACCCCTGGCTGAAGAGAAGGCATGATTTAAATATGGAAACTTCTATATTCCAAAGTAATAATTTAATGACAAAGTCAATGGATTATCTCTCGGACAAATGGGCACTTTTAAAACAAAATATTGATCCATTTTAGAGTTAAATTATCTTCTTATCTTAATCATTCAGAGTGAATTAAAGAAGCTCAGAAAGTGTAACAATGTGTTTTTAAAAAGTATTTTTATAAATTAAAATATATTGTCACAAATCTGTTTTATCAATTCACTCAAAAAAAAAGAAAGAAAATAAAGGCTTTTATTGGATAAATGGATAAGTGCAGGAACATGTATACACATGCAAACAAGGAAAAACAATCAAACACAATTTCCCTACTTTTAACAACAACAACAACAACAACAACAACAACAGAAAGTTGAATATTTATGTGGATTTATTTTGAAAACATTTCATTTTAATTTTCCATTTCAGATGACCTATCACAAAAGAAAAGTAAAAGGGTACTATTGTCTTCATCATTTTCATCCCATTTTAAATGAGATAACTAAAGTATTTGCCAGCAATTGATGTAAATTTGTTTCCATTCACAATGTTTCCACTATTTATAAGGGCAACATATATAGAAATAGGCTGAAGGAAGGAGACATCACATAAACACAGGAAATATTCAGTAGGAAAGGCTGAAGGAAATGTTTTAGTTTTGTTTTGTCTGTCTTCCTTGGTGTTCCTTAAGGTTTTTGGCAACAGCAGTAATGAATGAACTAAAATGGGAATTGCAGGACAGCTATTGTTTATATACTATTGGCACCAAATGTGGCTCACAACAGATTTACTTTTAAAAGCAGAGATTATATCATCCTGAATGAATACAGTTTGAAAAAAAAAAGTGTCTTTCAAAATTATGGATTCTATTCATTTTGTCTATGTATGTAAATTAGCATAAGGAAGAAAAATTTTATCTGATAAGAAGATAAGAATTTTAAGCCTGGGTTTTAACAATAGTCACAGGGGAAATTAAAAAGTACTTACATATGGTAATACTTTTAATATAAAATCTCTGTCACCTGAACAAAATAAAGGCAGGTGGTAAAATGATTAAAATGAATCTTAATCATAAGGGAAATTGTGTTGAGATTAGAAGAAAATTAAATTTGTTATATTTAAAAATTGCCCAATATTTTATTTTTCCTTTTAATATTTCAATATTCTTCTATGTTCACTATCTTGAAACAACCCCTGATGCTTATATAAACGATCATTAAGATAGTGCATGATATGTGCTTACTCAACTATAGATGAGACCTAGAATTTAAGAAAATTAGGCTTTTGTCCCCCTTCCCTGGAGAATCATTTTACCTGAAGAATTGACTATATTTTCACATATCTAATCTGGTACTCAGTCACAATAAGGCATAAATGGTCCCCTTAATGTGAAGCCCATAAACACTGGAAAAATCTCTTCATCAGGATCAAGTGTGTACACCCCTAATCACAGAACATAACCTATGTCTCAATGTCATTCTCTATCAGGTATCACAACATAGGGCATAGAACCCTATCTTGGAGTCAGTGGGCCTTAGGTTTGCATCGTAGGTCTGCACCTACAAATTTTCAAAAAGAAAAGCTTGTATCCCAGGAATAAATCTACCTGGTCCGTGGGAAGAGCTGAGATGCCCTTCAAAAGATGAATGGATAAAGAAGATGTGATATATATATATATATATATATATATATATATATATATATATGAATAGTACTCACCCATCAGAAAGGATGAATACCCAACTTTTGCATCAACATGGATGGGACTAGAGGAGATTATGCTAAGTGAAATAAATTAAACAGAGAGAGTTAATTATCATATGGTTTCACTTATTTGTGGAACATAAGGAATAGCATGGAGGACATTAAGAGAAGGAAGGGAAAATAAATGGGAAGAGGGGCGACCCGCAGTAGGAGAAAAACCATGAGACTATGGACTCCAGGAAACAACATAGGGTTTTAGAAGGGAGGAGAGTGGGTAGATGGATGAGCCTGGTGATGAGTATTAAGGAGGGCAGATGTTGCATGGAGCACTGAATGTTATATGCAAATAATGAATCATGGAACACTACATCAAAAACTAATGATGTACTGTATGGTGACTAGCATAACATAATAATAAAAAAAAAGGCCCACTATTAAGTCAATAAAAGAGGTCTTTAACAAACAAACAAACAAAAAAACAAAAACAAAATCTTGGTTTTCTCATCTGCATAATGGGGACAATGAGTATATATCTCAAAGAGTTGGAGTAAAAATTAAAGGCTAGATAAAATACTTAGGATAATGATTGGCATATGATGAGTATATCTTAATTTATATTGTCCACAAAACTAGGGAATCTGGCAAATGATGTATTTGTTCTTGTCTAAGTATAACTATATTTCCAAAATCCTGAGAATTATGGTGTGAAAAATTGTATCACAATTCCTCTCCTGTACTACAGTTATGCATTTTCAAATTGTGCCAGCAGAATTTGGAAACTGTCAGGCAGTGGCAACAAATCGTCTCCTCAAATTCAGCTCTGTATAAGAAATTGGGCCAGACTGATCAAGTGTTATGTTAAAGAGAGTAAAATTGTATGTGGTCATATATATGTCACCCTTTAGATTAGGGTTTTGTTTCTCTAGAATTCTCCACTCAAGGTACATTTGTCTCATGGAGTCAAAAATAATAAAAAATGAAACACTGACTTAAGACATTTTTTTTAATTTCTTTTCATCATAGCATATAATCAAAATTATCACAAGACTGAAGCATAAGGTTTGATGGAAGCAGGAAAATCCTGAAAAAAAAAAAAAGAATTAACAAGATAATGTAGGCTATAGGCCAAATGGGGGACACGGGACAGCCAAAGGGGAAAGGTCATAGGAAAGAAATGTATAAAAAGGGGGGAATTGAATGCCAAAGAAAAACCATTTCATTCCATTTAGCCTAGAAAAAACTCTGAATTAAGTATAATAGGAAAGAACAGTTGAGAGTTGACTATGTATGAGAGAGCATGAGAAAGAAGGAAGGAGAGAGGGAGAAAATGAGACAGAGAAAGGGAAGGAAGAATGAGAAAGAGAGAGGGGAGAGAAAGGGAGAAAAGGGAAAGAAAAGTTTTTCAACCTATTCATTCTCTAAGACTTACTGGCATGCTATTAATATTAAACTGGGTAGAGACAGCCCAAGAGTGCATAGAATTATCCTTGAAAGTTTTCTTGTATTTGCTTTGTCTTACTTGTTTCACCTGAGTTTACATTATGAATCACCAGGAGGAAAACAAAACAAAACAAAACAAAACAAAAAAAGGGGAAAAAAAAAAAACAACTTTATCCTATGTGGATAGCTATGTAGACTGATAGGGTTTGAAGCCAAAGGCCAAGAAAGATTCTTGAGATGTCTTTTGTGAAAAAAGGTGTTATTTTTTTAAAGAACAGGGATAGGACCCATGGGTGGAAAGATCTGCATCAGGGTCATGAGGAGTGGCCCATTATATACTTTCAAGTTGGGAGGGGTTTAGGGATAGCTTAAGTCTCTAAGGAATTTTGGTAGCAAGGTTTCTAGGACCTTGAGGGGGCTAGCTATTGCTGGGAATATGTCGTGTATTACTGTCTAATAAAACTTTAGTCATGAGACCCTTCAGATGTATATCGGTGGGCCATTTACTTGGAGGATGATTGCCAACATGTATCTTGGGGGTTTAGAGATAAAGGAAGTTTCCAAAAGAATTTTTCTATGTTAAAGTTGCCTACAGGATCTTTGCGGATTGTGGGGTTCAGGCTATGATTGTCTTTTGCCCTTAGCAGAGTGTCAACATCCATCGAGGCAGTGGAGTCCCTAGAGGAATGTCACTCTGCCTGTTTCAAGGACTTGTCAATGGGCTGTAGGTAGTAAGGACATTTAGTAATTTTTTCTTCTGCCTTTGTTTCCTACATCATAGACTTGTACATCTGAACCTGGAATTGAATCGGGATTGTGTGGCATGATTTGGGGGGCTGCTTTCAAGCTTCAGATGAAGAATAGGTCTTGAACAACTTGCATTCTTTCAATGAGAACAGTTATAGTTTATTTTTCTTTAAATAAGGTATTAAGCCAATACATTTTCTATTATACAATATCATGTTTTGTTCCCTGAATTATTCTAGAAGATGCATCAGCTTGCACCTTGAGAGTGACATGGTAAAATATTTATGTTGTCACTGGATTTGATTATTAAAGTGTTCTTCCTCTTTCTGCAAGCAGGCTGTTTGTTGGTGAATAATTCTGTGTAAGTGGCAGAACTGTGGTTTGTTTCTAGCAAGGATGCAGAAGCAGACTGCAGTAGCATGATGTTGATTTTATTTTCTGGGTTGTGCTTTGAATAGAGCATTTATTAGGCAGACAAATTTTTTGATGATCTTCTCCTACTGCTCAAACTCTTGCCTCTAGCTATCTTTTAAAGATTCTACAAATATTTTGCCTCTGGGCTCTTCATACTTGTTTGTGACTTTCAAAAAGTATTCCTGCAGATAATGTGTTTTCTCTGAAAATCGATGGTAGTAGGTTATTAGATAATGGCACCAAGTGGAAAAGTTCTTGTAAGGTGAAATTTACATCAAATAAGCAACGGAAGCTAATTGCTTGTATCTTTAAAAATATCTTTTTCTCATACATTACTAGTCATGGCTTATCTAGTTTTGTGTTTCTGCTGTTCTTTTTAATCAAAATTAAATTTCTTTCTCATACTTAAATGTAATGAAAAAGGAGCAGCTTTAAAATCATCTTTTCAGGAGGAGGGGCAAGATGGTGGAGGAGTAAGAGACCCTATTTCAACTGGTCCCCTGAATTGAGCTAGATATCTACCATAGCACTCTGAGCACCCATGAAATCAGCCCGAGATGTAAGATTATACACTTCTGGATCTCTATGGAGGCAGGGGATCATCAGTGGAGAGGTACAGAGGAGTTGGGAGTGTGTGGACAGATATTGGAGTATAAACAGAAGAGGGAAGGAGCCACCAGAAGAGGGCCATTGGAAAGTAATACACCAGTGTGAAAATGCCTGCCCTTGGGATCGAGTAATAACTTGGAGACTAGTGGCTGCGAGTTGGGTAGGGACTGATAATAGCGCTTAAACAGAACAAAGGGGTTTAAGGGACAATTGCTGGGATTGGGCAACTGCAAGCTCAGACCCAAGCCCATGGGCCCAGGATGGCTGCAGCTAGCCACCACCCACAGCTGGTGCCTGCCTGCACCTGAGTGGGCCCAGTGCAGGCTCCAGCCAGCATTCCCTGGGGATGGTGGCTGCTGTGACCACCACAACCACCTCTGCTTCCTCCACCATCCCTAGGGCTGAATGCACCTAATGTGAGCTTGAGTCAGTGGTCCCGGAATGGCAGCCGCTGGGAGCCAGCTAGCCTACACCAGTATCACTTGCTGTTTTGGTGTCATGGGGCACAGAGACAACCTGGGTCCTTAGGTGATCACTGAGATGGTGGCTGGGCTGTACACCACTTGTAGGAGCCTGTGGTGTTCAATGGAGTTTGCAGAGAGGGCGGAGTCTGTGTGTTCTGGAACATTCAGAAAGGAGCAGACTGTGGCTTCTCTCTGAGACAGAGGTCTGTGTGCGGACAGTTTACATTGCTCTGATCCTCTGAAAAGGCATGAAAAGCCCCTAGAGAACAAAAAACTCCAGAGAGCAAAAGCCAAAAAAAAAAAAAAAAACCAAACAAACAAACAAAAAAACACACACAAAACAAAAACAAACAAACAAACAAAAAAACAAAACAAAAAAAGAAAAACAGTTTCTACAGAGCCCAGCCTCTTGATAGGGGGCAGAACAACTCTGCCCAAGCAGGACTGACTGAAAAACCACATTGCAGGCCCCTCCCCCAGAAGACAAGCCAAAGGAACAAGAAGACAAAATCCACAGAGTCCCCATAAAACTGTAAACCCCAACACCAGGGGAAAACAATTTATTAAGCCCCTGGTATTGCCTCACAGCCTGTATATTTCTTTTTTCCCCCTAATATTTATCATTTATTTATTTATTTATTTATTATTTATTTGACACAGAGAGAGACAGCAAGAGAGGGAAAACATAAGCAGGGGCAGTGGGTGAAGAAGAAACAGGCCTCCCGTCAAGTAGGGAGCCCAACAGGGGGCGTAATCCCAGGACTATAGGATCATGACCTGTGCCTAAGGCTGACACTTACTTACTGAGCCACCCAGGGGCCTCTTGTACATTTCTTAGATACAACTTTTCTTTTCCTTTTTTTTTTTTTAAATTAATTTGTTCTCATGATTCTTGCTCTTTTATTGTTTTTTGCCTACTTGGAATTTCAACTAGATGTTTAGTACAACATAATCCATAGTAATTTTTTAACTTGAACATTTTTCATACATATACATTTTTCTTTTTATTTTTAAAAATATCTATATATCTGTATCTATCTCTATATATAGAGAGAGGACTAAAAAATATAGTTAAGCAAATCCTAGATGAGAATTTACCTAATCTGGGGAATGGAAAATAGTGTTCCTATCCAAAAGGCAGAGAGGACACCCCCAAGATCAACAAGGATAGAAAGACTGACTGCCATACATGTGATTGTAAAATTCGTGTATCATAAATTCAGAGAAATTGTCTTAACAGCAGCTAGGGGGAAGAGATTCCTTATATATAGAGGGAGGAACACCAGAATAACCTCAGATCTGTCCACAGAAACCTGGAAAGCCAGAAACAGCTGGCAAGACATATTCAGGGCACTAAATGAGAAGAACATGCAGCCAAGAATACTTTATCTGGCAAAGCTGACATTCAGGATGGATGGAGAGATAAAGAGCTTCTGAGACTGGCAAAGACTAAAAGATTATGTGACCACCAAGCGGACACTACAAGAAATATGAAGGGGGATTCCATATAAGAAGAGAGACCCCAAGAGTGATATAGAACAGAAACTTACAGAGACAAACTATAGGAACTAGGTCCTCACAGGCAACAGAATGACAGTAAAAACATATCTTTCAATAATCACTCTCAATATAAACAGCCTAAATATTCCCATAAAATGGCATGAGATTGCAGATTGGATAATAAGACAGGACCCATCCTATGCTGTCTGTAAGAGATGTATTTTGAACTTAAAACATACTTCCAGATTGAAAGTGAAGGGAGGAAGAATAATCTTTCATGACAATAGGCGTCAAAAGAAAGCTAAGGTAGCAATTCCCACATCAGACTAATTAGATTTTAAGCTGAAGACCATAGGCAGAGATATAGAAGGACATTTCATCATTCTTAAAGGGTCTATCCACCAGAAGATCTAACAATTTTAAATATTTATGCCCCCAACATGGAAGCAGCCAACTACATAAGCCAACTGTTAATCAAAATAAAAAGACATATTATAAGAATATGTTAATTATAGGGGATCTTAACACACCACTCTCAGCAATAGACAGATCATCTAAGCAGAAAATCAACAAATAAACAAGAGCTTTAAATGACACATTGGGCCAGATGGACCTCATAGATATATACAGAAAATTCTACCCTAAAAGAACAGAATACTCTATCTTCTCAAGTGTACATGGGACTTTCTCCAGCATAGACCACATATTGGGTCATAAATCAGTTCTCAACTGATACCAAAAGATTGAGATTGTTCCCTGCATATTCTCAGACCACAGTGCTTTGAAGCTAGAACACAATCACAAGAAAAAGTTTAGAAGGAATTCAAACACTTGCAAGCTAAGACCATCCTGCTCAAGAATGTTTGATCAACCAGGAAATCAAAGAAGAACTTAAACAATTCGTGGAAACCAATGAGAATGAAGACACTTTAGACCAAAACCTATGGGATATGGCAAAGGTGCTCCTAAGGGGGAAATACATAGCCTCCCAAATCTCACTAAAAAAAAAAAAAAAAAAAAAAAAAAAAAAAAAAGTCCCGAATAAACAACCTCTCTTTACACTTCAAAGAGTTGGAGAATCAACAACGAATTAAGCCTGCCCACCCATGGGAATGAAATAACTAAGATTAGAGCAGAGATCAATGACTTAAAAGCCAGAGATACAGTAGAACACCTCAACGAAACTAGAAGCTGGTTCTTTGAAAGAATTGATAAGATCTATAAAACCACTGGCCAGACTAATCCAAAAGAAGAAAGAAAGGACCCAGATCAAGAAAATTAGGAATGAAAGAGGAGAGGTAACAAATAACACCAAGGAAATAGAAACAATCATCAGAAATTATTGTCAACAGCTATATACCAATACGTTAGGCAATCCAGAAGAAATGGATGCATTCCTAGAAACCTATAAATTTCTAAGACTGAAACAGGAAGAAATTGACCACCTGAATCAACCAATAACTAGTAACAAGATTGAAGCAGTGATCCAAAACCTCCCAAAAAACAAGAGTCCTTACATATTCCCTGGGGAATTCTACCAAACATTGAAAGAAGAAATAATACCTATTCTCTTGAAGCTGTTTCAGAAAATAGAATCAGAAGGAAAACTTCCAGACTCTTTCTATGAAGCCAGTATTACCCTGATCCCAAAGGAGGTAAAGATCCCATCAAAAAGGAGAATTGCAGAACAATATCCCTGATGAACATGGATGCCAAGATTCTCAACAAGATCCTAGCTAATAGGCTCCAACAGTACCTTAAAAAGATGATCCACCATGACCAGGTGGGACTTATCCCTACAATGCAAGGGTGGTTCCACATTCGCTAATCAATCAGTGTGATAGATCAAATGAATAAGAGAATAACAACATGGTCCCCTCAATTGATGCAGAAAAATATTTGACAAAATACAGCATCCTTTCCTGATGATTAAAACTCTTCAGAGTATAGGAATAGAAATAACGTTTCTCAACTTCATAAAATCCGTCTAAGAAAAACCCACAGTGAATATCATTTTCAATGGGGATAAGCTGAGAGCCTTCCCATTGAGATCAGGAACATGACAAGGATGCCCACACTCACCACTTTTATTCAACATAGTACTAGAAATCCTAGCAACAGTAATCAGACAATAAAAAGAAATAAAAGGTATTCAAATTGGCAAAGAAGAAGTCAAACTCTCTCTCTTCATAGATGACATGATATTTTATGTGGAAACCCAAAATTTCCACCCCCAAATTACTAGAAATCATACAGCAATTCAGTAATGTGGCAGGGTACAAAATCAATGCACAGAAATCAGTTGCTTTCTTACACAATAACAATGAAACTGTTGAATGGGAAATTAGAGATTGATTCCGTTTATAATAGCACCAAGAACCATAAGATATCTTGGATAAACCCAACGGAAAAGGTAAAAGATCTATACCTAAGGAACTGCAGAACACTCATGAAAGAAACTGAAGACACAAAATGATGGAAAAACATTCCATGCTCATGGATCAGAAGAATAAACATTTTTAAAATGTCCATGCTACCCAGAGCAATATACAATTTCAATGCCATCCCGATCAAAATGCCAATGGCACCCATTGTTTCCTTGTGCCATTTTGTAATCTTTCCTTCCCACCCCATACCAGTCCCCTAACCCCAAATGCTAATTTGTTTCCTGTCACCATAGACTAGTTTGTAACTTCTAGAATTTCATAAACAGTGTACATAAAGTATGTACTATTTTTAGGTCTGGCTTCTTTTACTCAGCATAATTATTGTTAGATTCATCTGTGGTTTGAGTTTATTCCTTTTTGTTGCTGAGTACTATTCCACTGTGTGCATAAACCACCATTTTTTTTCATTTTTTATTTATTCATTTTTTAATCATTTTTTAAATTTATTTTCAGCATAACAGTATTCATTTTTCAAGGTGCTGGAACAAACAAACCTAAAATTTATCCACTCATCTGTTGAAGGGCATACTGGCTCCTTCCAAAGTTTGGTGATTATGGTCATTGGTGCTATGAACACTGGGATACATATGGCCCTTCTTTTCACTACATCTGTATCTTTGGGGCAAATACCCGGTAGAGCAATTGCAGGGTCAAAAGGTAGCTCTATTTTTAATTTCTTAAGGAATCTCCATACTGTCTTCCAAAGTGGCTGCACCAACTTGCATTTCCACCAACAATGCAAGAGGGTTCCCCTTTATCGACATCCTCTCCAATGCATGTTGTTTACTGTCTTGTCAGTTTTGGCCATTCTAACTGGTGTAAGGTGGTATCTCAATGTGGTTTTGATTTGAATTTCCCCAATGGCTAATGATGATGAACATTTTTTTCATGTGTCTGTTAGCCATTTGTATGTCTTCTTTGGAGAAGTGTCTGTTCATGCTGAGTGAATTAGGTCAAGCAGAGTGAGTCAATTATCATTTGGTTTCACTTACTTGTGGAACATAAGGAATGATATGGAGGGCATTCAGAAAAGGAAAGGATAAGTGAATTCAGAGAAATCAGAGGGGAAGACAAACCATGAGAGACTGGACTCTGAAAAACAAACTGAGGGTTTTTGGAGCAGAGAAAGGTGGAGAATGGGTGAGCCTGGTGGTGGATTAAGGAGGGCATGTATTGCATGGAGCACTGGGTGTGGTGCATAAACAATGATTCTTGGAACACTGAAAAAATAAAATAATTTTTTTTTTAAATCCTAAGCTTTGTATGGAAGCAGAAAAGACCCTGAATTACCAAGGAAATGTTGAAAAAGAAAAACAAAACTGGGGGCATCACGTTGCCTGATTTCAAGCTTTATTACAAAGTTGTGATCATCAAGATAGCATGGTTCCAGCACAACAGCAGTCACATAGATCAATGGAACAGAGTAGAGAGTGTAGATATGGACCCAACTCTATGGCCAAATAATCTTCGACAAGATAGGAAAAATATCCTGTGGGAAAAAGACACTCTCTTCAATAAATGGTGCTGGGAAAGCTATGTATAAAGAGATGAAACTCGAAATTTCTCTTACACTATGCACAAAGTTGAAGTCAAAATGGATGAAAGTCCTCAATGTGAGATAGAAATCCATCCAAATCCTAGAGGAGAACATCAACAGTAACCTATTCAATATCGGCCACAGCAACATCTTTGAAGAAACATCTCCAAATGCAAGGGGAAAAGTGAAAATGAACACTGGTATTTCATCAAGATAAAAAGCTTCTGCACAGCAAAGGAGACAGTCAACAAAACAAAGAGGCAACCCATGGAATGGGAGAAGATATTCGCAAATGACAGTATAGACAAAGGGCTGATATTCAAGATCTACAAAGAACTTCTCAAACTCAACACCCAAAAAACAGTTTATCATATCCAAAGGGGCAGGAGACAAGAACAGACATTTCTCCAATGAAGACTTATATGACACATGCAAGACTAGCAGACACATGAAAAATTTTCATCATTAGCCATCGGGGAAACTCAAATCAAAACTATATTGATGCCAACTTACACCAGTCAGAATGGTAAAAATTAACAAGGCAAGAAACAACAAATGTTGGAGAGGATGTGGAGAAAGGGAAATCTTCTTACACTGTTGGTGAGAATGCAAGTTGGTGCAGCCACTTTGGAAAACAGTGTGGAGAGTCCTCAAAAAATTAGAAATGGAGCTACCCTCTGACCTGGCAGTTGCACTACTGGGTATTTACCCTAAAGATACAGATGGAGTGAAGGGAAGGGCCATATGTACTTCAATTTTCATAGCAGCAATTGCCACAGTTGTCAAACTATGGAAAGAGCCAAGAAGTCCTTCAATAGACGAGTGGATAAAAAACATGGTCCATATATACAATTGAATAGTACTCAGCCATCAGAAAGGATGAATAGCCAACTTTTGCATCAACATGGATGGGACGAGATTATAGTGAGTGAAACAAGTCAATCAGAGAAACTAAATTATCATATGATTTCACTTACTTGTGGAACATAAGAAATAACATGGAGGACATTAGGAGAAGGAAAGGGATAGTGAAGAGGGGGTATCAGAGGGAGAGATGAACCATGAGAGACTGTGGACTTAGTGTTTTAGAGAGAGGTAGGTGGGGGAATGGTGAGCCTAGTGGTGGGTATTAAGGAGGACATGTATTGTACGGAGCACTGGGTGTTATATGTAAACAATAAATCTTGGAACACCACATCAACAACTAAGGATGCATTGTATGGTGACTAACATAATACAATAAAAAATCTTTCCAATTTGTCTCTCTGCTTACATGTTTAAGGAACTACAATACTAGTGTCTGTTTCTCTGCCTTCTTTCTTATTCCCTTTGTGTACTGTATTGACATAGGAAGATTATTTTTAGATTCCTTTGGTTTTTATGTTCCCTCTATTGGCCTCTTATTCTTACCTTCTTTTTTTTCGTCTCATATTTTTTAATGTCATTTTCAAGTGTTATCTACGACAGTTGCAGTTCTTTGAAGATTTTTAGGATGGTTGAAGAACTAAGTATATGCAAACACAACTTCCAAATACAACTGATAACACAAACAACCATATAAGGAAATTACCATGAAAGTGGTATCCAGTAGAAATCCTTAAGGACATTAATGAATAGAACAAGATCATGTGTGTTGTGTACATTTTCATGCACAATTGATAATTATATATAGATAGGATACCTGGTTTTAATTGACAATTTTTTAAAGATTGTATTTATTTGACAGAGAGAGATCACAAGTAGGCAGAGAGGCAGGCAAAGAGAGAGGAGGAAGCAGGCTCCCTGCCAAGCAGTGAGCCTGATGCAGGTCTTGATCTCAGGACTCCAAGATCATGACCTGAGCGGAAGGCAGAGGCTTAAACCACTGAGCCACTCAGGCACCCCTTAATTGACTATTTTTAAAATAGTAATCATACCTAAATATCCTTTTAAGTTTTTATATAAATTACAATTTTATTCTTAGAATTTAATTTATGTAATTTTCTTCTTCAATATATGTAAACTGTAAAGATCTTCCATTGATACAATTTTCATATTTCTGTGTCATTTTTAGCATCTGTAACATAGAATATGTAATAGCTCTTTTTTTTCCTATTTTCCAGGGTCACATGTTACACTGTGGTTTCCTGGGTAATCATGGTCATGCATTTGAATTCTAGGCAATGAAATATGATTAGAAGGCTATAATCCTGAACTTCTCATCCAATAATGAGTCTCTACCTCTTTGGAGGAGGAAGTCCTACCTCTGCTCTACAAGAATCTTTTAGCTGGACTTGGAATTAAATTGATGTGTGACAGAATAAAACAAATTTAATAGCAGACATATGTATGGGGAATCCACACCGACATGAAATTTCAAAGACAATGAGGCAACATGAAGTTTGTATGAACTAAAGAAAGGAGTAGGGTCTGAGGATATACAGGGGAGAAGGCCATTAGCAGGAAGGTGAAAGTAGATGTTTTGAAAAACTAATGTTGCCCTATTATGTAGGTAATTTCTTAGATAAAAGTGAGCCTCTGTTTGTGGCTTTCCTCCTGGTACAGGCTCTCCATTCCAATGTAAATTTAGGCAGCTGAGGACCAGGAAGAGGGCTTTTCCTGCATCTGATGGATTTTGATTACTTTTCACTGAAAATAATGTCCATGCCAAAGTGGTCCATCTTGGGGCAGCCTACCATTGGCCCCTACAGTCTGCCCTTCACCCCTATAGTTCCCTCCTCTAAAACTTCCCTCAAGTTTCACACATTAAAAGTTGAGCTGGTTGATAATGAAAACACAACAGTTCAAAATCTGTGGGACACAACAAAGGCAGTCCTGAGAGGAAAATATATAGCAATACAAGCCTTTCTCAAGAAACAAGAAAGGTCTCAAATACACAACCTAACCCTACACCTAAAGGAGCTGAGAAAGAACAACAAAGAAAGCCTAAACCCAGCAGGAGAAGAGAAATCATAAAGATCAGAGCAGAAATCAATGAAATAGAAACCAAAAAAACAATAGAACAAATCAACGAAACTAAGAGCTGATTCTTTGAAAGAATTAATAAGATTGACAAAAACCTGGCCAGACTTATCAAAAAGAAAAGAGAAAGGACCCAAATAAATAAAATCATGAATGAAAGAGGAGAGGTCACAATCAACACAAAAGAAATACAAACAATTATAAGAACATACTATGAGCAACTCTACGCCAACAAATTCGACAATCTGGAAGAAATGGATACATTTCTAGAGACATATAAACTACCACAATTGAACCAGGAAAACATAGAAAACCTGAACAGACCCATAACCAGTAAGGGGATTGAAACAGTCATCAGAAATCTCCAAACAAACAAAAGTCCAGGGCCAGATGGCTTCCCGGGGGAATTCTACCAAACATTTAAAGAATAATTAATTCCTATTCTCCTGAAACTGTTCCAAAAAATAGAAATGGAAGGAAAATTTCCAAACTCATTTTATGAGGCCAACATCCCCTTGATCCCAAAACCAGACAAGGATCCCATCAAAAAAAAAAAAAAAAATTTCAGGCCAATATCCTTGATGAACACAGATGCGAAAATTCTAGTCAATAGGATCCAACAGTATATTAAAAGGATTATTCACCATGACCAAGTGGGATTTCTTCCCAGGCTGCAAGGTTGGTTCAACATCTGCAAATCAATCAATGTGATACAATACATTAATAAAAGAAAGAACAAGAACCATATGATCCTCTCAATAGATGCTGAAAAAGCATTTCACAAAGTACAGCATCCCTTCCTGATTAAAACTCTTCAAAGTGTAGGGATAGAGGACACATACCTCAATATCATCAAAGCCATCTATGAAAAACCCACTGCAAATATCATTCTCAACGGAGAAAAACTGAAAGCTTTTCTGCTAAGGTCAGGAACGCAGCAGGGATGTCCGTTATCACCACTGCTATTCAACGAAGTACTAGAAGTCCCAGCCTCAGCAATCAGACAACAAAAAGAAATTAAAGGCATCCAAATTGGCAAAGAAGAAGTCAAACTGTCACTCTTTGCAGATGATATGATATTTTATGTGGAAAATCCAAACGACTCCAGTCCAAAACTGCTAGAACTTGTACAGGAATTCAGTAAAGTGTCAGGATATAAAATCAATGCACAGAAATCAGTTGCATTTCTTTACACTAACAACAAGACAGAAGAAAGAGAAATTTTGGGTGCAAATTTACAGTTGCACCCAAAACCATAAGATACCTAGGAATAAACGTAACCAAAGAGGCAAAGAATCTATACTCAGAAAATTATAAAGTAGTCATGAAAGAAATTGAGGAATACACAAAGAAATGGAAAAATGTTCCATGTTCCTGGATTGGAAGAACAAATATTGTGAAAATGTCTATTTTACCTAAAGCAATCTACACATTTAATGCAATCCCTATCAAAATCCTATCCATTTTTTTCAAGGAAATGGAACTAATAATCCTAAAATTTATATGGAACCAGGAATGACCTCGAATAGCCTAAGGAATATTGAGAAAGAAAGCCAGAGTTGGTGACATCACAATTCTGGACTTCAAGCTCTATTACAAAGCTGTCATCATCAAGACAGCATGGTACTGGCAAAAACCAAAAACAAACAAACAAAAAAACAGACACATAGATCAACGGAACAGAATAGAGAGCCCAGAAATAGACCCTCAACTCTATGGTCAACTAATCTTCAACAAAGCAGAAAGGAATATCCAATGGAAAAAATACATCCTCTTCAACAAATGGTGCTGGGAAAATTGGACAGCCACATGCAGAAAAATGAAATTGGACTATTTCCTTACACCACACATGAAAACAGACTCAAAATGGATGAAGGACCTCGATGTGAGAAAGGAATCCATCAAAATCCTTGAGGAGAACACAGGCAGAAACCTCTTTGACCTCAATTGCAGCAACTTCTTCCTAGGAACATCGCCAAATGCAAGGGAAGCAAGGGCAAAAAAGAACTATTGTGATTTCATCAAGATCAGACGCTTTTGCATAGCGAAGGAAACAGTGAACAAAACCAAAAGACAAGTGACAGAATAGGAGAAAATATTTGCAAACGACATATCAGAAAAGAGGCTAGTCTCCAAAATCTATAAAGAGCTTAGCAAACTCAACACCCAAAGAACAAATAATCCAATCAAGAAATGGGCAGAGCACATGAACAGACATTTCTGCAAAGAAGACATCCAGATGGCCAATAGACACATGAAAAAATGCTCCACATCACTCGGCATCGGGGAAATACAAATCAAAACCACAATGAGATATCACCTCACACCAGTCAGAATGGCTAAAATTAACAAGTCAAGAAATGGCAGGTGCTGGCGAGGATGCGGAGAAAGGGGAACCCTCCTACACTGTTGGTGGGAATGCAAGCTGGTGCAACCACTCTGCAAAACAGCATGGAGTGTCCTCAAAAAACTGAAAATAGAGCTATCCTATGACCCAGCAATTGCACTACTGGGTATTTACCCTAAAGATACAAACGTAGTGATCCGAAGGGGCACGTGTACCCAAATGTTTATAGCAGCAATGTCTACAATAGCCAAACTATGGAAAGAACCTAGATGTCCATCAACAGATGAATGGATAAAGAAGATGTGGTATATATATACAATGGAATACTATGCAGCCATCAAAAGAAATGAAATCTTGCCATTTGAGATGACGTGGATGTAGAGGGTATTATGCTTAGCAAAATAAGTCAATCAGAGAAAGACAACTATCATATGATCTCCCTGATATGAGGAAGTGGAGAAGCAATGTGGGGGGTTTGGGGGTAGGAAAAGAAAAAAAAATGAAAGAAGATGGGATCGGGAGGGAGACAAACCATAAAAAACTCAATCTCAAAAAACAGACTGAGGGTTGCTGGGGGGAGGGGGGACAGGAGAGGGTAGTGCGGATATGGACATTGGGGAGGGTGTGTGCTATCATGAGTGCTGTGAAATGTGTAAACCTGGCGATTCACAGACCTGCACTCTGGGGATAAAAATACATTATATGTTTATTTAAAAATTTAAAAATTAAATAAAAAAATTAAAAAAACAACAAAAAAGAAAATATTCAAAATTAGTTATTAAAAAGACATGTAACAATTAGCAATATGCTTCATGTACCACACTTAGCACTAAGGAAAGAAATAAAAGATTGCTTCTTGTTATTTAAAAAAAAAAAAAAGTTGAGCTGTTAAATTATGCCATTTCTTTGAACCAGTCTTTGTCCTGACAATATGTCAACTCAGTTACACTCATTTCAGGAGGTGGTGATTCAGATGTGTTTTCAAAGGTAGGCCTGTGCTTCAAGAAATCAGCTATTAAAAAAGAGGCATTTCTACAGAAACAAAAGAAAAATAAATAGCTAATGATTAGATCAAAATAAAAATCAGTGTTTATGTGGTAAGCACATTGTATGATTATATTACATATAAAGTTTACATATATGTTTATATATTTATTTATAAATAATTATATTTACATATGTATATTGATTTATCATTACATACTATGTATGTCTCTCTACGTGTGGATATATGATCACCCAAGCATGCTCAGGAAATTCATACCATTATTATCATCAGTTTAGAAATTAAAAACTGAGGCTTATAGAAATTAAGTAATTAGTTGAAGTTGCCATCAGTACCACCAACACAATTATATGTAAAGTAAATAAGCAGATTCTAAAGAGTAACACAATGAAAATGAGGTGGCAAAATTTATTCCATATACATGAAGAGAGGGAGAGGCCTGTATCCTCAGAGAGTAGAAGAGTCTCCTCAGATCAAACTGACATGATGTTGCTCTGGTCTAAGCACAGGTCACCTAAGAATGTGCCAGAATGGGTTAGAGAGAGCCCTGGGATTAGAGGACATATTTGAATTATGACTTCCACTTGGTGGTTGTGTGGCTGACAGTATATCTCAGTATCTTGGATTTTTGCTTCCTTTTTTCATGAAGCAAGAGAATGTACAATTACACAAGTATTTTTCACTCTGAAAAGATTTTTATCTATCTTATCTATATTGGTTTGAAGAAATGTACAGAAATATGCAATCTTCCTTTGAAAAATGCTTTCCAGTGGGGCATTTCATGCTCTCTCTAACCACAAATACATGGATAATGTTATTTTAAGGTAGAATTATAGATAATAATGCGATGAAACAATATTTCATACAACAAAAGTGTTAACTTCTGTTAAAAGAAGAAAAAAATATTAAACCATTAAGGAAAGTTACAAGTATTTGTGATACCCATTATATATATTTTCAATAAAAATTGGCATTTTAAAAGGAAGGAGCTACATGATTATGAAACTTATTTAAGGGCCACCTCAGTCTAGGTGAAATGGTATACCATCAAAAGTAGCCTTTTAATTACTCCTGTGTTAATTTTGATGCATCCATTTTTTAAGTTATAGTTTTTATCTAAAAAGTTTATAACTCAAAATAATTACATATTTTCCCCTACTACTTCTTCACTTCAAAATGTTCTCCATTTGTACTAGTATCTTTGTATACTATAGTAACTGAATGATAACACATCAGTCAACTCATTGGTTTATTTGAGAGGATGAAGTGTATCTACTTCTATTTTAGAGACATTATAAATTTTATCTTTATTTACTGATAATTCACATGGTTCTAAATACTTTGGGCAGATAGGAATTTATTACTAGGCAATTTGTACAGCTACAGGATCAGGCTTTAAGCTTGGGCTCCTATGAACAGGAAAGCAGCCACTGAGGGAAGCTGTCAACTCAGGAAACTTCTGGTTGTAAATCTCCAATTTCTCTACCATGATCTTTTTCTCAATATAGTTGCTTAGTGACCTTCTTTCTTTTTCTCTCCTAAGTCAGATCTGAATTCAATTCTCCTAAACATACTGATGAAATTAGAATTACAGCTAGAGAGGAAGTCTGAAAAACATAATATTAACATTTTAGGCTCTGCAGGGCAATCCATTAGACAAGAGTTTCACATCCTCAGTGCTATGGGTATTTTAGGCCAGGTAATTCTTTGTTGAGGGGAGCTGTGCTATTCATTGTAAGATGATTCTACCCACTCAGTACTCTCCCCATTGTGGCAGTCAAAATATCTACAAATATTGCCAAATGTCCACTAGGAGAAAAAAATCACCGCAATTGAGAACAGTCAGTGCGTTGCATTCTGCAGGTCACCACACATTAGAGTATTATAAAATCACTATTTTAAAAACACATATAGGTTAGAAAAAAAGTGTACAGAATATCTTACTATACTAAGCTATACTATAGAAAGCACAGGTATTATAATATGTAGGTATAATTTCATAATATTTTCAGTTCTGTCAATGTATGTGTATGTGTGTTTACTGAACTCAATGACTAATATATTTCCTATTATGAATATCAGTGAATTTCATATTGTAGATGTTTGTCAAAAGTTTGAAAACAACTAGGTTACAAGATTGCAAGAGAAGTAGAATAAACCAATCCACAGCATACTCAACAATACTTTTTATTCTATATATGACCAAAAGAGATCAATTAGCATTTCTTCCACTTCTTGCACTATATCCCTACCTATATAAAATTCAGCATTATTGAACTTGTTTGTCTAATCTTTCTCTACTACTACTATACCACCTATAATCTCCTTTTTATAAAAAGATTTTATTTATTTATTTATTTATTTGAAAGAGAGAGTGCTGAAGTGGTGGGGAGGGGTAGAGGGAGAAGCAAACTTCCTGCTGAGCAGGGAGACCCATATAGGGCTAGATCCTAGGGCATTGGGATCATGACCTGAGCTGAAGGCAGAAGCTTAAGCAACTGAGCCACCAAGGCACCCCTACCTATAATCTCTTTTACATGTGCTCTAAGACAGAAGTTTTGCCCCATAATTTTCATAAATATAAGTATATTTGGCCTTAAATATTGGTAAGATTATATGTGATGACTATGATAAGAAATAAATTGCAGAGTGACATCTTGTCCTATTCTTCTGACTGAAAAAGAAACCATATTGTTAAAGGAGATTTTATATTTAAGACTCAAAGTTATGGGCACCTGTGAGGCTCAGTCCTTAAGTTTCTTCCTATAGGCCTCCCTGATCAGCAGGAAGCCTGCTTTCCCTCTGTTTGTGTTCCTGCTCTTCTTGTCTCTCTTTCTGTGTCAAATAAATAAATAAATAAAACCTTAAAAAAAAAAAAAAAAGACTCAAAGATGCATATTGATGGATATGCATCCAGTCAGGTATCTGGAAATACCCGTGGATAACCACAGCATGGTTAATCTGTATAACTGTGATAAACATGGGAATGATTAGAGCCAGTCTATTTTGTAGGATATGCTTTGGCTACTGTGCAAATATAATATAATGTCCATAGCAAAGGGTATAACTCAACAAGTGCATTAGATAGAATCCTACAAAGGCTAAATATTTTTGAAATAAAGTATTTACATTACAAAAATAGCCACAGATATTTTTGTGATGAAAATATTTTAATCCTTAAAAGTATTTTGAAATTTCATATCTCTCTTAGGAACCCAATGTTAAACAATATTTGTTCATTTCAACACTTCTATTCAATGCATAGTGCTTTACTTAAGTTAATCCAGCATTAAACCTTATAATAGAAAAATAAAACCACCATGATGCAGGTTTACATAATGGTTCTCCCTTAAGGAAGCTGTTAACCTCTACATGATTTATTTTAATATTCAACAATACCCTAATAATAATAAAATAGTAAAGCTCAATTTACACTGTCAAGAAAAAGTCTTATATTATTAAAGATATTAGTTATGTATTTAATACAAAGAACATAGCTATACTAGACAATACCACATGTTGAAGAATGATGTTCTAGGTGCCTATTTTTTCTGGTTTCATTAAGTTCATTCTTTTAAAAAGAACATCTTGCAGCAATGGCCATAGTCGCCAAACTGTGGAAAAAGCCAGGATACCCTTCAACAGATGAATGGATAAAGAAGATATGGTCCATGTATACAATGGAGTATTATGCCTCCATCAGAAAGGATGAATACCTTTTTTGTATCAACATGGATGGGACTGGAGGAGATTCTGCTGTAAGTCAAGCAGAGAAAGCCAATAATCATATGGTTTCACTTACTTGTGGAGCGTAAGGAATAACATGGAGGGCATTGGAAAAAGAGAGGAGAATTGAGTTGGGGGAAATCAGATAGGGAGATGAACCATGAGAGACTGGGGACTCTGAGAAACAAACTGAGGGTTTTGGAAGGGAGAGGGATGGGGGTTGGGTGAGCCTGGTGGTGAGTATTAAGGAAGGCACGTATTGCGTGGAGCACTGGGTGTGGTGCATAAACAATGAATCTTGGAACACTAATAAA
This sequence comes from Lontra canadensis, assembly GCF_010015895.1. Classification (NCBI taxonomy): domain Eukaryota; kingdom Metazoa; phylum Chordata; class Mammalia; order Carnivora; family Mustelidae; genus Lontra; species Lontra canadensis. Next base: position 7,276,554 of record NW_022631094.1, on the reverse strand, counting down.
GTAAAATTAAATTAAAGAAAAGAACATCTTGCTAGTGATAAAATTATGATATGAAGTCATTCTTTTAATTAATTAATATTTCTTGCTTTCTCAAATCTTGACTCTATTTCACTTGCCTGTATGAAATAAATGTTAGTTCCCTATCAGTTATGTTCAACAATCCTAAAAGGTTTAATGGCCCTTTTGTTCCAGCATAACAATTTCTGACTTGCATAAGTCTGCATTTAATAAATCTATTTTTCATGGCCCTCATGTTGAAGCGATGTTGACAGGATTCATTGAATTCCAGAATTTTTGATGACTGCATTTGTCACCAGATCCTAAAGTCTCACGTTTTTCCAGTTCATGTGTTAGGTCTCAAGGGACTCCAGAGTTAAATAATTCAATGCCAGTACTTGTTTTATGGACATATCATCAAGTTTTGTCATGACTTTGTATCAATGGAAGCATTTTCCACAGTGTTTAACTCTCTCATCCTATGCCATGTGTTCCTTTACTGCATTTTCTTGTAAGTCAGGAAACATTCTGTAATCATAGGAAAAGTATTGCTGTCATTTGACTGAGGCAGGATTGTAAATATCACCCCATAATTTCAAGTAAGAGAGATGAAATTAGAGACATTTTCCATTTTCTCTTCTCCCTCAGGGCTGGTTTTAAGCTATATTTTGAAATAAATTTTAGCAGCTCCCAGAATTCCACTTCTGACCCTTGCTCTGTGTCATAAACACAGCAACTTCTTAAGGTTTATTTTATATAATCCTTCAAGCAAGATTGGAACTTGACACCTAACTTAGCACACATTGTCCATGCATTCAAATAGTGCTGTGGCATGACTCTAGATGTAAAGACTGAATAAGTAATGGTTAGGTCTTGTGGTAGCATAATTGATATTGCCTTCATTGTTGACTACTGTAGTTAGGTTCTTGGTACCCATTTTATCCCACTAGATGAGATTATTGTGAATGATCGCTTGTTCTGAAGGGAATGCATTAGCCTCCTACCATCCAAAATGGCATGGGATTTTCACTTGGTGATAGTAAATACATAAGATTAACAAAAATGATGATTGATAAACCAAATTAATGTTAAACTGTCTGTCACCAGTTTGGTTTGATGCAGTGCAGTTGTGTGTGATTAAAATTCCAATTCCAGAGGGGGGCAAGATGATGGAGAAGTAGGAGATGCTATTTCAACTCATCCCCTAAAGTGAGCTGATTATCTACAAGAACACTCTGAACACACATGAAATCAGCCTGAGATGTAGGATTATACAATTGTGGATCTCTATGGGGGCAGAAGACACCAGTGGACAGGTAAAGCAGAGTGGGAACATGGGACTGATATTAGAAGATAAACAAAAGAGGGAGGGAGCCACCAGAAGTGACCCATTGGAAAGTAATACCCCAATATGAGAGTGTCCCTGTGATTGGAGTCTGGGTAAAAGCATTCAAAAAGAGCAAAAGATCTTAAGGGGAAATTGGTGGAACTGGGTGGTTAGGGCACGGGCTTAAAACCACAGACCCAGGATGGCCACCACCGGCGACATGCCAGAGAGAGTGTGGCAAAGCATCCAGGCCTGGTCCCTGAGCCACTGGCACATGTGAGAGCATCTAGGTGGTGACGCTCATGAGAGTATGGTGTGTACACCAGCCAGTGCTCTCGAGAACCACAGCCTTTTGCACTCTACATGCGGACTTTGAGACCTGGGTCTGAGCCACACTCCACATCCTCCCCTGAAAGAGGTCTGTGTGGGTGTTAGCCAGTGCTCTCTAATACCAGTGAGAGTTTGAACACACCCAGCCCCTGCTGACAGGGAAATCTCAGTGTGCTATCTCTGGTTGGGATCTCTCCAGTGGTCTAGACCTGCCCAGACAGCTGGGGCAAAGGCTGCCACTGGAAACCAGCTCTCTGGACTAATACTGCTCTCAGTTTTAGTAGCACCACAGTACAAGCTGGAGCTCCCGTGACCCCTGAGACTGTGGCTAGGGAGGTGCTCTGCCAGTGGGAAGTCGCAGAGGGGAGTCTGTGTGCTCTGGACCACCCAGAGGGGAACAGATTGAGACTTTGCTCTGAGAGGGAGGTCTGGGTGCAGTTTGCTTTCCTCTAAACCTCCAAAGAACCACCAAAAGCTGCAAAGGGGAGGAAAAAAAAAAAAAACTTTAGAGAACAAAAGCCTGAAAAACTGGTATCCTCAGAACCCAGCCTCTTGATAGGGGGCACAAAGACTCAACTCTAGCAAGACTGCCTGAAAAACCACACAGCAGGCCCCTCCCCCAGAAAGCCAGCCCCCTCCCCCAAAAAAAATCCCACAAAAAAACCCCAAAAGGACAACCACCACAGGGTCCCCATAAAACTGCAAACCCCAATATCAGGGGAAAATAAAATATTAAGCTCTTGGTATTGCCCTAAAACTTGTATATTTCATAGATACAACTTTTATTTTTAATTCATTGTCACTATTCTCATTCTTTTTAATTTTTAAGCAATTTTTAACCTATTTACCATCACAATGAGAGGTTCAGGACAACAAAGTCCATAATAACTTTTTAACTTGATACATATTCCTGTGTTTTTTGTTTTTTGGTTTTAGGTTTTTTGTTTGTTTGTTTGTTTGCTTTTCTATTTTTTTAGTATTCATATAGAGATAAGTTCAAGGTAATCCTCTTTCCCTAATCAATACTACCCCTATATATAAACCAGTTTTAATCCCCCTTTATCTAGGGAAAGTTGAGTCCTTTAACGAAGATATCAAGATACCCAGGAAGAATCAAAATAACCTTCTTCCCCCACACTGAGAATTTATAACCACCCTCCCATATTTTTCTTCTGTCAGTGTTTCTGTGTATTTGTTTTTGTTCTGGTAGTATATAAATCTTATACTTGGGGTTCATTTTAAGAGGGTTCTTTTTTTTTCTTGTCATTTACTTTTGTCGGTCTTTTTGTTTGTCTCTTTTTGTTTGTATACTTTATAAATCATACCTTTGGGGTACATTCAGGCTGGGCTTCTCTCTCTCTCTTTTCCTCTCTCTCTCTCTTTTTTTTTTCTTTCTTCTTTCTTTTTCGTGGGGTCTCCTGATTGCTCAGAAGTGTTCCAGGGTGCACCTTCCCTGGATTACGGTTGGTACATTTAGTTACACATCCCCTCAGCCATCTCTCACCAAAATTGCCAGGAAGAGGAATGCCCAACAGAGGAAAAAGCCAGAGACTGTGCCCTCTCCATCAGAGCTATTGGATATGGACATAAACATTATGTCAGAAAGGGAATTCAGGTTAACAACTATCCAGGCAATGGCTAGGAGGAGAAAAGCACTAATGACAACATGGAATTGATAAGTGCAGAAGTGAAAGCCACCAGGGAAGATGTTAACAATGCTCTCAATGAGTTTCAATATAACCTAAATTCTGTAGCAGCTAGGGTAACCAAGACAGAAGATGGAATTAGTGATATAGAGGACAAACTGGTAGAGAAAAAGGATGAGGAGTAAGCCTGGAACAAACAGCTTAGAAGCCATGAAAACAGAATTAGGGAAATAAATAACACCATGAAATGTTCCAAAGTCAGAATTATTGGAATCCCTAAGGGAGAGGAGAAAGAAAAAAGACTAGAGGATATAGTTAAACAAATTCTCCATAAAAATTTTCCCAATCTGAGGAACCAGCGTTCATGTCCTAGAGGCGGAAAGGCCTCTCCCCAAGATCACAGAATCTAAAAACACCTCGTGACACGTCATTGTGAAACTGATGAATCATAATTTTAGACAGGAGCTCTTGAGAGCAACTAGGGGGAAGACATTCCTTGCCTACCAAGGAATGCCCATCAGAATAATGTCAGACCTGTCCACAGAAACCTGGCAAGCCAGAAAGAGCTGGCAAGACATATTCAGGGCACTAAATGAAAAGAACATGCATCCAAGAATACTTTATCCAGCAAGACTGACATTCAAAATGGATGGAGAGATAAAGAGCTTCCAAGACTGGCAAGGTTTAAAAGAGTATGTGATCACCAAGCCAACACTACAAGAAATAATAAGCGGGTTCCTATTAAAGAAGAAAGAACCAAAGAGTGTCATTGAACAGAAATTTATGGAGACAATCTATAGAAACAAGGACTTCACAGGTAACATAATGTCAATAAAAACATATCTCTCAATAATCACTCTCAATGTGAATGACCCAAATGCTCCCTTAAAAAGACACACGGTTGCACATTGGATGAAATGACAGCACCCATTCATATGTTGTCTACAAGAGACCCATTTTGAACCCAAGGATACATCCAGACTGAAAGTGAAGGGATGGAGAAGCATCTCTCATGCCAATGGACCTCAAAAGAAGGCTGGGGTAGCGATTCTCATATCAGATAAATTAGATTTTAAACTAAAGACCATAGCCAGAGATACATAAGGACACTACATCATTCTTAAAGGGTCTATCCACCAAGAAGATCTAACAATTGTAAATATTTATGTCCCCAATATGGAGGCAGCCAACTACATAACATAAATGTTAATCAAAATAAAAAGTCATATTGGTATGAACACATTAATAATAGGGGATCTTAACACACCACTCTCAGTAATAGACAGATCATCCAAGCAGAAAATCAATAAAGAAACAAGAGCATTGAATGACACATTGGACCAGATGGACCTCATAGATATATACAGAACATTCCACCCTAAAACAACAGAATACTCATTCTTCTAGAGTGCAGATGGAACTTTCTACAGAATAGACCACATACTGGGTCAAAAATCAGTCCTCAACCGATACCAAAAGATTGAGATTATTCCCTGCATATTCTCAGAACACAATGCTTTGAAACCGGAACTCAACCACAAAAAAAAAAAGTTCAGAAGGAATCAAATGCCTGGAAGCTAAAGACCACCTTGCTTAAGAATGTTTGGATCAACCAGGAAATCAAAGAAGAACGTAAACAATCAATGGAAACCAATGAAAATGAAGACACTTTGGTCCAAAATCTATGGGATACAGCAATAGCGGTCCTAAGGGGGAAATACATAGCCATCGAAGTTTCCCTCAAAAAATTGAAAATTCCAGAATACACCAGCTCTCTTTACAACTTAAAGACCTGGAGAGTCAACAACAAATTAAGCCAACCCCACATACAAGAAGGGAAAGAATCAAGATTAAAGCAGAGATCAATGAGATAGAAACTAGAGATACAGTAGAACACATCAAGAAGCTAGAAGCTGGATTTTGAATCAATAAGATCGATAAACCATTGGCCAATCTAATCCAAAAGAAAAGAGAGAAGACCCAAATTAATAAAATTAGGAATGAAAGGGGAGAGATCATGACTAACACCAACAAAATAGAAACAAACCTCAGAAATTATTATCAACAGTTATATGCCAATAAGTTAAGCAACCTAGAAGAAATGGATGCGTTCCGGGAAACCTATAAACTTCCAGGACTGAATCAGGAAGTAATTGACAACCTGAGTAGACCAATATCTAGTAATGAATGAGATTGAAGCAGTGATCAAAAACCTCCCAAAAAAACAAGAGCCCAGCACCTGACAGATTCCCTGGGGAATTCTACCAAACATTCAAGGAAGAAATAATACCTATTCTCCTGAAGCTATTTCAAAAAGTTGAAGCAGAAGGACAACTTCCAGACTCTTAATGAAGTCAGCATTACCCTGATCCCCAAACCAGGCAAAGACTCCACCAAAATGGAGAATTTCAGACCAATGTTCCTGATGAATATAGTGCTAAGTTTCTCAACAAGATTTTAGCTAATAGGATCCAACAGTACATTAAAAAGGTTATCCACCATGACCAGGTGGGATTTATCCCTGGGTTGCCAGGGTATTTCCACATTCACAAATCAATCAATGTGATAGAACACATCAATAAGAGAAGAGAGAAGAACCACATGGTCCTCTCAATTGATGCAGAAAAGCATTTGACCAGATACAGCATCTGTTCCTGATTAAAACGCTTCAAAGTAAAGGGATAGAGGGAACATTCCTCAGCCTCATAAAAATCTATCTATGAAAAACCCACAGCAAAAATCATCCTCAATGGGGAAAATCTGACAGCCTTCCCTTTGAGATCAAGAACACAACAAGAATGCCCACTCTCACCACACTTGTTCAACATAGTGTTAGAAGTCCTGGCAACAGCAGTCAGACGACAAAGAGAAATAAAAGTTATTCAAATTGGCAATGAAGAAGTCAAACTCTCTCTCTCTTCACAGATGACATGATACTTTATATGGAAACCCCAAAGACTCCACTCCTAAACTACTAGAACTCACACAGCAATTTGGTAATATGACAGGATGCAAAATCAATGTACAGAAATAGGTTGCTTTCTTATACACTAACAATGAAAATACAGAAAGGGATATCAATTCCATTTACTATAGCAGCAAGAATCATAAGATACCTGGGAATAAACCTCACCAAAGAGGTAAAGGATCTGTACTTGAGAAACTACAGAACACTCATGAAAGAAATTGAAGAAGACACAAAAAGATGGAAGAAAAAAAAGATCCATGCTCTTGGATCGGAAGAATAAACATTGTTAAAATGTCTATACTGCCTAGAGCAATCTATAATTTTAATGCCATTCCGATCAAAATTCCACCCATAAACACATAAACTAATTCATTTATTGATTTATTTTTTTAATTTATCTTTTGATTTCTCTTTTAATTCTATATATATAGATAGATAGATAGATATATCTATATATATATAAAATATATACATGTAAATATTAACCTTACTGTATGCTAGGCATTATTTCAGGGGCTGGGTGACCCAGAAGAGAACAAACTAAGTCTGTTCTTATTAAGCTTACATTCTCTCTCTCTCAAATAAACAAATAAAATCTTAAAAAATAAAACTTACAGACAAGGAAACAATGTCAGCACAACGGTGAAATAAGATGTCATTTATTTTGTCCTCTTTGCCAAAAACAAGAATGAAAAGTGTGAAAAAATCTGTATGGTTAGGGCGCCTGGGTGGCTCAGTGGGTTGGACCTCTATCTTTGACTCAGGTCATGATCTCAGGGTCTTGGGATTGAGCCGCACATTGGGCTCTCTGCTCAGCAGGGAGACTGTTTCCCCCTCTTTCGCTGCCTGCCTCTCTGTCTACTTGTGATCCCTCTCTCTGTCAAATAAATAAATAAAATCTTTTTAAAAAATCCTGTGTGGTTCCCTTCAAAAGTACACATTTTTGTTTTATCAAAGTTCCAACAGTTGAACAGGAGGAAAAGAGGGAAGAAAATGTAATTTAAAAAATAATGGCTGGGAACTTCCTGAATCTAGGGAGATATTTGGATAGCTACAATTATGAATTTCATAGGTCAAAAAAAAATCAACTTAAGGAGATCCTCTCTAAGACATATTATAATAAAAATGTCAAAAATAAAGACAAAAAGAATCTTAAAACCAGTAAAGGAGACAAAAAAAACATATAACTTAGAAGGGAATCTCCATAATGCTCTTACAGGATTTCTCAGTAGAAATCATACAGGACAGGAGATAGTAGAGTGATATATTCAAAATGCTGAAAGAAAAAAAAAAATCCACAACTGCCAATCGTTAGCAGCAAAGTGATCCATTAGACATGAAGAAATAAGAACTTTTCCCAAACAAACAGAAGATGAGGAAATTCATTACCAGTAGAACTGACTTATGAGAAAAGCTAAAATGAGTTCTTCAAGTAAAAACAAAGAGCACTAATTCATAACATGAAAACATATGACAATATACAAAAGACTGGTAAAGATAAGGATATACACAAAGTCAGAATACTTTAATATTGTAATATGTTCTAATGCTGATCACTTAAATTTAGCACAAAGGTTAAAGTACATAAGTATTGAAAATAGCTATAACTACAAAAATTTACTAAATACAGTATAAGCAGCAAATCGTGACAGCAAAAACAATAAAGAGAGGAGAAAAAAGGTAGAGTTTTTGTATATAATCAGAGTTATTTAAGTTAGAAGACCTTTCTACAAGAGGTTTATGTAAGCCTCATGATAACCACACAACAGAAACCTACAGTAGATTCACAAGAGAGCGGAGCAAAACTACACCACTACAGATAACCATCAATTCACAAAGAAAGACATCAAAAGAGGGAAAAAATAAGAAAACTGCAAAACAGAGAAAAAACAATAAGATGTTATTAATGAATTCCTACCTATCAATAATTACTACAAATGGAAATGGATTGAATTCTCCAATCAAAAGTCATGGAGTAGTTGGATAGAGTAAAAAAAGAAAAAAGACCACACAAAATGCTGCCTGTGGTAAATTGAACTCACCTTAAGGAAAACACATAAGGATATATTTCAAATTGAAGAGCTGGAAAAAGATACTCATGAAAGTGGAAATCAAAAGAGAAAAACTGTAGCTATACTTATATGAGACAAAATATACTTTAATTCAATAATGGTCACAAAAGATAAAGAGGGCGATTATATAATGCAAAGGGGTTAATTTATCAGAAAGATATAATAAATATAAATATATATGCACCCAACATTGGAGCATATAAATATATATAGTAAATGCTAACAGACAGGAAGGAAGAAATAAAAATGATACATTGGTAGTAGAAAACTTAAATACTTACTTTCCACAATGGATAGGTCATGCATACAAAAATCAATAAGAAAACATTGAAATTTGACCATACTTTAGGCCAAATGGACTTAATGAACATACACAGAAGATTTCTTCCACAGTAGCAGAATACACATTTTTCTCAAATGTGCACAGAACACTCTCAAAATAGATCATATTCTGTCACAAAACAGTCTTAGCAAATTTAAGACGATTGAAATTATAGGAAGTACCTTTTCCAACCACAGTACTATAAAACTAAAAATCAGTAAAAGAACAAAACTCCACAACTCACAAATATGTGGAAATTAAGCAACACACATCTAAACACCAATGGATCAAAGAAGAAATTAAAAGAGTAATTAAGGAAATACCTTAAAAATTAGAAACACAGTATACAAAAACCTATGAGATGTAAACACAATCTTTTTTTTTTAATGAACATATAATGTATTATTTGTTTCAGGGGCACAGGTCTGTGATTAATCAGTCTTACACAGTTCACAGCACTCACCATAGCACATACCCTCACCATTGTCTATCACCCAGACACCCCTTCCCTCCCACCCCCTTCCATCCAGCAACCCTCAGTTTTGTAAACACAATCTTAAGATGGTATTTTATAGTGATAAATGCCTATATTAAGAAGAAAAGAAAGATTTCAAATAAACAATGTAACTTTATGCCTCCAGGAACTGTGGAAAAATAAAACAAAGGGAAGCCTAGAGTTAGCAGACAAAAATAACAAAAACTAGAGTAGAAATAATTGAAAATAGAGTCCAGAAAAAAAAATTAGAAAAGATTAACAAAACTGAAAAGTAGTTCTTTGAAATAAACAACATTAACAGAACTTTCACTAGACTAGGAAAAAAAAAGACTCAAATAAATAATATTATAAATGAAAGAAGAGACATTACAACTGACACTCAAAACAGAAAGCATTTTAAGACACTATTATGAATAATTATATACCCATAAAATGGATAAACTAAAAGGTGTGAGTAAAGGTCCAGAAACATATACTCTACCGTAACTGAATTATGAAGAAATAGAAAATATGAATAGACCAATGATGAATTAAGAGACTGAATTACTAGTAAAAGTCTCCAAAAAAAATAAATAAATAAAAGTCCAGGACCAGATGTTTTCTCTAGTGAATTTTACCAAATATTGAATAAAGAAATAACAGCAATCCTTCTCAAAAGCTTCTAACAAATTAAAGAGCATGGAACGCTACCAGACTCATATTATGAAGCCAGTATTACCTTAATACCAAAGTCAGATAAGGAGACTAAAAAAAAGAAAGAACAGTGTAAATCAATATTCTGGATGAATGTAGAAAAAATTCTCAATATTAACAAACCAAATCTGACAGCCCATTAAAAAGCTCATACACCATAGTCAAGCAGAATTTAACCCTGGAATGCAAGGACTGTTTAATATATGTGAATCAATGAATGTGATGCACCACATTAATAAAATGAAAGATAAAAATCATATATTTCTCTCAAAAGGTGCAGGCAAATCATTTGATAAAATTCAGTATCTCTTTATGAAAAAAAGCTCAACAATTGGGTGTAGGAAGAACATAACCCAGCAAAATAAATTCCAGGTACAACAAACTCACAGCCAACATACTCAGTAATGAAAAGTACAAAGCTTTTTCTCTAAGATCAGAAACAAGAGTAGGGTGCTTATTCTCACCACTTCTATTCAACATACTAGAAATCCCAGCCAGAATAATGAGGAAATAAAAGGCATCCAAATTAAAAAAAAATTGTCTTTCAAAGATTATTTGTTCTTATATATAAAAAATCCTAAAGACACCACCAAAAAAACTATTAGAAGTAATAAATTAAGTAAACTTGTAGTATAGAAAGTCAACATAGAGAAACCAGTCACATTTCTACACACTAAAAATGAAGTATCTTAAAAAGAAATAAAGAAAACTTTTACTCTCAGTAACACCAAAACTAATAAAAAACTGAGAAATAAATTTAATTAAGGATGGGAAAGGTCTGTGTACTAGGAACTACAACACTTTGGTAAAAGGAATTGAAGAGACAAGCATTAAGAAAGGTATTCTGTGTTCATGGATCAGAATTAATATTGCTAAAATGTCCATATGGAAATTCCAATGGCATTTTTTACAAAAACACAAATAACAATCCTAAAATTTGTGTGGTACTGGAGAAGAGTCTGAATAGCCTAAGAAATTCTGAGAAAGAAAAACAAAGCTAGATGCATCACATTTCTTGATTTTACCTATTCTACAAAGAAAGCTATAGTATCAAAATAGTATGACATTGACATAAATATAGACACATACACCAATGGAAGAGACTCAAGATCCCCAAAACAGACCCTCACTTATAAGATCAAATTATATTTGACAAGAATAGCAAAAATATTAGATGGGATTAGGATAATCACTTCAATAAGTGGTGTTGGAAAAAACATAACCACAGCAAAAGAATGAAATTTAAACCTTACATTATATAACTTACAAATATTAAATTTAAATGGATTAGAGAATTAAACATGAAACTGAGAAAGCCCTGAAAGAAATCATAGGGAAAAATCTCCTTGATTTTAGTCTTTTCAGTGAGTTTTTAGATATGATAGCAAAAAACACAAGAAAAGAAAGTCAAAAACAAATAACTGCAGGTACATCAAACTAAAAATCTAGTGGATAAGTGGATAACAAAAGAAACAATCAACAAAATGAAAAGGCAACCTACAGAGAGAAAATATGTGCAAATTCTATATCTACTAGAGATTAACAGCCAAAATATATAAGGAACTCATACAACTCATAGTAGGGAAAAAAAAAAAAAAAGAAAGAAAGAAAAAGAAAAAGAAAAAGAAAAAAAATCAGTTTAAATATGTGAAGAGGAGGGCACCTGGGTGGTTCAGTGGGTTAAAGCCTTTGCCTTCGGCTCAGGTCATGATCCCAGGGTCCTGGGATCAAGCCCTGCATTAGGCTCTCTGCTCAGCGAGGAGCCTGCTTCCTCCTCTCTCTCACTCTGTCTGCCTCTTTGCCTACTTATGGTCTCTGTCTGTCAAATAAATAAATAAAATCTTTAAAAATAAATAAATAAAATAAAAATGTGCAGAGGAACTGAACATTCTTCCAAAAAAGACATACAAATGGTCAATGAGTGCTTGCAAATGTGCTTGACATCATTAATCAGTCAGGGAAATGCAAATCAAATCTAGAATGAGATTTCTTCTCATACCTATTTGAATAGTTATTGTCAAAAGACAAGAAATAAGTCTTGATATGATATGATATGATAGCTTAATAAATGTATGGAAATAAATAAGAAAAAAAGAAAATACAGGCAGTTTTATCTACACTTATCATATAGTCCCCTATACTTTAGGATCTAAAAGCATCAACAAATAATCACTCATTTCAGAACTATATTTGCTAACTATAGTAGACTGAAATTCCCACATTAATTCCTTGTCCATTTGAAATAAGATATTAAAAAGCTTTATGAAATGTTATCATCAATTAATATTTGAGAACCTATATTAAATATTCCCAATCTATTTCAATATGTCTTAGCAGCTTTTCACTTCTAGAGGCACAAACTGAAATATCTATATATACAAATTAACATCATGAGGCTACCCAAGGAAAAAAAAAAAACTTAAGGGTCAACCTATCTATTGATTTCTTTGCAGGAAAAAATGAGAATTGAGTACTTACTGAGGGAAAGAGTCCTACAATGAAACAAATAAATAAAGTGTTTCAGGGGCACCAGGGTAGCTCAAGTCAGTTAAGCATCTGCCTTCTGCTCAGGTCATGATCCTGGGATCCTGTGATCCAGCCCTGCATCAAGGGTCCCTGCTCAGCATGGAGTCTGCTTCTCACTTTCCCTCTCCCTCTCCCCCCAACTTATTCTCTCTTTTGCTCTCTCTCAAATAAATAAATAAAAATCTAAAAAAAAAGAAAGTGTTTCAAAGTAGTACAAAGACAAACATCACCTATTATAAACATAGCCTGGGACCAAAGAAACTATCAGTCAAAATCTGTATTTCGTTACCCAAATTTATCTGAAAGTTAAATGTACCCTATGGGAAGATATTGAATAGTGGTCAATATCTTTCTACTTCACATGATCAATAATTACAGTCTTAATCTTCCTTTGACAATCTAAAACCTAATAATAATAACTATTTATAGTGTCTTCCAGGCATAGTTCCATTATCTTCATTAATCCTTGAACAGACACTTCTCCAATGAAGACATAAAAATGGCTAACATACACATGATAAAATATTCGTCATCATTAGCTATCAGGGAGAGTTAAATCAAAACCACACTGAGATACCACCTTACACCAGTTAGAATGGCAAAAATTAACAAGGAAAGACATAACAAATGCTGGAGAGGATGTAGAGAAAGGGCAACCCTCTTACACTGTTGGTGGGAATGCAAGTTAGTGCAGCCACTTTGGAAAACAGTGTGGCAATTCCTCAAAAAATTAAAAATAGGGCTACCCTCTGACCTGGCAATTGCACTACCAAGTATTTACCCCAAAGATACCAATGTAGTGAAAAGAAGGACCATATGTACTCCAATGTTCATAATAGCAATGTCCACAATAGCCAAATTGTGGAAAGAGCTGAGATGCCCTTTAACAGATGAATGGATAAAGAAATGTGGTCCATGTACACAATGGAACAAAAAGTCAGCCATCAGAAAGGATGAATACCCAACTTTTGGATCAACTTGGATGGGACTGGAGGAGGTTATGCTGAATGAAATAAGTCAAACAAAGAAAGCCAATTGTATGTGGTTTCATTTACTTGTGGTGTTCCACAAGGAATAAAATGGAGTACATTAAAAGAATAAAGGGAAAAATGAAGAGGGAGAAATCAGAGTGGGAGGCAGACCATGAGACTGTGGACTCTAAGAAACAAACTGAGGGTTTTAGACGGGGGTGAGGGTGGGGGGATGGGTTGGGCCAGTGATGGGTATTAAGGAGGGCACATATTGCATGGAGCACTGGATGTTATATGTAAACAATAATTCTTGGAACACTACATCATAAACTAATGACATACTGTATGGTGACTAACATAACGTAATAAAAAAATTTAAAAAAATACAATATTGGAGGGAGGCAAGATGGCAGAGGAATAGCAGACTGAGATGACATCAAGTTGCAGGAGTTCAGCTAGTTATCATATCATTCCAAACACCTACAAACTCAACAGGAGATAGAAGAGAAGAAGAGCAGCAATTTTATAAACAGAAAACCAACCACTTTCTGAAAGGTAGGACATTCAGAGAAGTGAATCTGAAGCGATGGGAAGATAGACTGCAGGGGGAGGGGCTGGCTCCCGGCAAGAGGTGGAGCAGTGGAGCACAAACTCAGGACTTTTAGAAGTCTGCTCCACTGAGACACATCGCTCCAGAGGCTAAGTGGAGGTGGAGCCCTCACGGGGACAGTGTGGTCTCAGGTCCCACGGGGTCACTGTAGGATTGGGGGTGTCTGAGTGTAGCAGAGCTCACAAGTATCAGAGTGGGGAAGCCAACTAGAGAGATGGACCTGAGGAGTGAGTGCTCAGCTCGGGGTTACCTTAAACCGTGACCCAAGGCACAGTCAGGCCACTGCACTTTGAGTAGAGACCCCACAAGTGGCAGATCCAGGGAGACTCACCTTTCTCCTCTGGAGAAGCATGGCAGGATTCTGCTGGGTTTGGAGATTCCAAATGGGGCTGTGTGCAACAGACAGAAATGCTTGATCACTAGCCAGGTGAGCACAGCCAGAGACCAGGGAGACAGGAGTTACTGACTGCTTTTCTCTGAGGGCACACTGAGGAGTGGAGTCCCAGCTCTCGACTCCTCCAGGCTGGAGATTGAGAGGCCACCATTTTCATTCCTGTCCTCCAGAGTTCTATAGAAAGCATTCAAGGAACAAAAGTTCCTGAGAGCAAACCCCAGCAGATTACTTCGCCTGGCCCCTGGCAAGGGCAGTGCAATTCCGCCTCTGGCAAAGACATTTGAGAATCACAGCAACAGGACCCTCCCCAAGAAGATTACCAAGAGCATCCAGACATGACCAAGCTCACTGATCAAGGAGAAGAGCAGAACTTCAGAGCTAGGGGAAAGCAATGCATGGAATTCATGGCTTTCTCCCCATAACCCTTTAGTCTTTCAAAGTTAAATTTTTTTTTTAATTTTATTTTTTTCTTATTCTAATTTTTTTAACTTTCCCTCTTTTCTCTTTTAATGTTTTTTAACTAGTTTATCTTAATACCTTTCTAAAAATATCTTTTTAAACTTTCATTATTATAGTCATATTTTATCCTACATTGTATTTAACCTTATTTTTTGTATACATATAGGGTTTTTTTTTTTCCCTAAAAAATTTTGGAATACAATTTCTTCTAATAGATCAAAATATACCCTAAATCTAGCACAGGGCTTTGTTCTAGTCTCCAGTATGAGCACATTCTCTCCACTTTTCCTTTTTTTTTTTTCTTTCTTTTTCCAACCAACTTATCATTCCTTTCTTAGATTTTTTTTTTGTTTCATCTTTACAGTCATATTCTATCCCTTCATCACGTTTACCCTTATTTTTATATATATATAAGCTTTTCTTTCTTTAAAATTTTGGGAAGTAGTTTCTTCCAAGAGACCGAAATACACCCAAAATAAAGTGGGTGGCTCTGTTCTATTCACCACTCTAATATATAGTTCCTTTTTACCCACTTTCTTCCTCCCACCTCATGATTTTGGGTCTCTTCTGACTTGGTTAGCAAACTCTGTGGTCTTTGTCACCCTGTTAGTATTTTATTCTCTTGTTCATATATTTTTATTGGGATGAAATGACAAGGTGGAAAAACTAAAAAAAAAAAAAAAAAAAAAAAAAAAAAAACCAAACCCAAACCAAAAACAAAACAAGAGACAGTATTGAAGGCTAGGGACATAATCAATATGGACATTGGTAATATGTCAGATCTAGAGTTCAGAATGATGATTCTCAAGGTGCTAGCTGGGCTTGAAAAGGACATGGAAGATATTAGAGAAACCCTGTCTAGAGAAATAAAATCCCTTTCTGGAGAAAAAAAAGAACTAAAACCTAACCAAGCTGAAATGAGGTTCAATCAAAAATGGAAGATATTACTGCTAGGATAAATGAGGCAGAAGAAAGAATTAGTGATATAGAAGACCAAATGATGGGGATAAAGAAGCTGAGCAAAAGAGAGACAAACAACTACTGGACCACAAGGGGAGAATTCAAGAGATAAGTGATACCATAAGATAAAATAATGTTAGAATAATTGGGATTCCAGAAGAAGAAGAAAGAGAGAGGGGGGCAGAAGGTATATTGGAGTGAATTATAGTAGAGAATTTCCCAAATATGGCAAAGGGAACAAGCATCAAAATCCAGGAGATCCACCCTCAAAATCAATAAAAATAGGTACACACCCCATCATCTAATAGTAAAACTTACAAACCTTAGTGACAAAGAGAAAATCCTGCAAGCATCTCAGGACAAGAAGTCTGTCACATACAATGGTAAAAATATTAGATTGGCAGCAGATTTATCCACAGAGACCAGGCGGGCCTTAAAGAACTGGCATGACATATTCAGAGCACTAAATGAGAACAATATGCAGCCAAGAATAATATATACAGCTAGGCTATCATTGAAAATAGAAGGAGAGATAAAAAGCTTCCAGGACAAACAAAAACTAAAAGAATTTGCATACACCAAACCAGCCCTACAGGAAATATTGAAAAGGTCCTCTAAACAAAGAGATGGCCTGAGAGTAGTAGACCAGAAAGGAACAGAGACAATATACAGTAACAGTCACTTTCCAGGCAATACAATGGCATTAAATTCATATCTTTCAATAGTTACCCTGAATGTAAATGGGCTAAATGACCCAATCAAAAGACACAGGGTGTCAGAATGGAAACAACAACAACAACAACACCCTCAGTATGCTGTCTATAAGAAACTCATTTTAGACCCAAAGAAATGTCCAGATTTAAAGTGAGGGTGTGGAAAACAATTTACCATGCTAATGGACATCAAAATAAAGCTGGGGTGGCAATCCTTAGATCAATTAGATTTTAAGCCAAAGACTATAATAAGAGATGAGGAAGGACACCCTATCATATTCAAAGGGTCTGTCCAACAAGAAGTTCTAGCAATTTTAAATATCTATGCCCCTAACATGGGAGCAGCCAACTATATAAACCAATAAATAACAAAATCAAAGAAACACATCGACAGTAATACAATAATAGTAGGGGACTTTAACACCCCCCTCACTGAAATGGACAGATCATCCAAGCAAAAGATCCACAAGGAAATAAAGGCCTTAAATGATACACTGGACCAGATGGACATCACAGATATATTCAAAACATTCCATCCCAAAGCAAATACACATTCTTCTCTAGTGCACATGGAACATTCTCCAGAATAGATCACATCCTGGGCCCAAATCAGGTCTCAACTGGCACCAAAAGATTGGGATCATTCCCTGCACATTTTCAGACCACAGTGCTTTGAAACTAGAACTCAACCACAAGAGGAAAGTTGGAAAGAACTCAAATACATGGAGGCTAAAGAGCATCCTAAAAAAGAACGAATGGGTCCACCAGGAAATTAAAGAAGAATTTTAAAAATTCATGGAAACAAATGAAAATGAAAACACAACTCTTCAAAATCTCTGGGACACAGCAAAGGCTGTTCTGAGTGGAAAGTATATAGCAGTACATGCCTTACACAAGAAACAAGAAAGGTCTCAAATACACAACCTAACCCTACACCTAAAGGAGTTGGAGAAAGAATAGGAAAAAAAAGCCTAAACACAGCAGGAGAAGAGAAATCATAAAGATCAGAGCAGAAATCAATGAAATAGAAACCAAAAGAACAGTAGAACAAATCAACAAAACTAGGAGCTCGTTCTTTGAAAGATTAATAAGATTGATACACCCCTGGCCAAACTTATCAAAATGAAAAGAGAAAGGACCCAAACTAATAAAATCATGAATGAAAGAGGAGAGATCACAACCAACACCAAAAAAATACAAAATATTAAAAGAACATATTATTATCAAATATATGTCAGCAAATTTGACAATCTGGAAGAAATGGATGCATTCCTAGAGACGTATAAACTACTGAAACTGAACCAGGAAGACATAGAAAACCTGAACAGACCCATAACCAGTAAGGAGATTGAAACAGTCATAAAAAATCTCCCAAAAAACAAAAACCCAGGGCCAGGCAGCTTCCCAGGGGAATTCTACCAAACATTTAAAGAAGAATTAATACCTATTCTCCTGAAAATGTTCCAAAAAATAAAAATGGAAGGAAAAATTCCAAACTCATTTTATGAGGCCAGCATTACCTTGATCTCCAAAACCAGACAAAGACCCCATCAAAAAAGAGAATTACAGACCAATATCCTTGATGAACATAGATGCCAAAATCTCACCAAAATTCTAGTCAATAGGATCCAACAGTACATTTGAAGGATCATTCACCAAGACCAAGTGGGATTTATTCCTGGGCTGCAAGGTTCTTTCAACATCCACATATAAATCAATGTGATATAATACATTAATAAAAGAAAGAACAAGAACCATATGATACTCTCAATAGATGCTGAAAAAGCATTTGACAAAGTACAGCATCATTTTTTGATCAAAACTCTTCAAAGTATATGGTGAGAGGGTACATACCTCAGTATTATCAAAGCCCAGAGTGAATATCATTCTCAATGGGGAAAACCTGAGAGCTTTTCCTCTAAGGTCAGGAACACATCAGGAATGTCCATTATCACCACTACTATTTAACATAGTAACAGAAGTCCTATCCTCTGCAATCAGACAAGAAAAAGAAATTAAAAGCATCCAAATTGTCAAAGAAGTCAAACTCTCACTATTTGCAGATGATAAGATACTTTATGTGGAAAACCCAAAAGAACCTACTCCAAAACTGCTAGAACTAGTACAGGAATTCTGTAAAATGTCAGGATATAAAATCAAAGCACAGAAGTCAGTTGCATTTCTTTTTCTTTCTTTCTTTCTTTCTTTCTTTCTTTCTTTCTTTCTTTCTTTTTTGAGTTTTTTTTTAATTTTTATTTCTTTTCAGTGTAACTGTATTCATTGTTTTTGCACCACACCACATCCATGAAATCCGTGCCCTCTCCAATACCCACCACCTGGTTCCCCCAACCTCCCACCCCCCACCCTTTCAAAACCCTCAGATTGTTTTTCAGAGTCCATAGTCTCTCATGGTTCACCTCCCCTTCCAAATTCGCTCATCTCCCTTCTCCTCTCCATCTCACCTTGTCCTCCGTGTTATTTGTTATGTTCCACAAATAAGTGAAACCATATGATAATTGACTCTCTCTGCTTGACTTATTTCACTCAGCATCATCTCTTCCAGTCCCGTCCATGTTGCTAAAAAAGATGGATATTCATCCTTTCTGATGGAGGCATAATACTCCATAGTGTATATGAACCACATCTTCCTTACCCATTTGTCTGCTGAAGGGCATCTTGGTTCTTTTCACAGTTTGGCGACTGTGGCCATGGCTGCTATAAACATTGGGGTACACATGGCCCTTCTTTTCACTACATCTGTATCTTTGGGGTAAATACCCAGTAGTGCAATTGCAGGGTCATAAGGAAGCTCTATTTTAATTTCTTGAGGAATCTCCACACTGTTCTCCAAAGTGGCTGCACCAACTTGCATTCCCACCAACAGTGTAAGAGGGTTCCCCTTTCTCCACATCCTCTCCAACACATGTTGTTTCCTGTCTTGCTAATTTTGGCCATTCTAAGTGGTGTAAGGTGGTATCTCAATGTGGTTTTAATTTGAATCTCCCTGATGGCTAGTGATGATGAACATTTTTTCATGTGTCTGAGAGCCATTTGTATGTCTTCATTGGAGAAGTGTCTGTTCATATCTTCTGCCCATTTTTTGATATGATTGTCTGTTTTGTGTGTGTTGAGTTTGAGGAGTTCTTTATAGATCCTGGATATCAACCTTTTGTCTGTACTGTCATTTGCAAATATCTTCTCCCATTCTGCGGGTTGCCTCTTTGTTTTGTTGACTGTTTCCTTTGCTGTGCAGAAGCTTTTGATCTTGATGAAGTCCCAAAAGTTCATCTTCGCTTTTGTTTCCTTTGCCTTTGGAGACATAGCTTGAAAGAAGTTGCTGTGGCTGATATCGAAGAGGTTACTGCCTATGTTCTCCTCTAGGATTCTGATGGATTTCTGTCTCATGTTGAGGTCTTCTATCCATTTTGAGTTTATCTTTGCATACACTGTAAGAGAATGGTCGAGTTTCATTCTTCTACATATAGCTGTCCAGTTTTCCCAGCACCATTTATTGAAGAGACTGTCTTTTTTCCACTGTATATTTTTTCCTGTTTTGTTGAAGATTATTTGACCATATCTGGGCTCTCTACTCTGTTCCACTGGTCTATGTGTCTGTATTTATGCCAGTACCATGCTGTCTTGGAGATCACAGCTTTGCAGTAAAGCTTGAAATCAGGTAACGTGATGCCCCCAGTTTTATTTTTGTTTTTAAACATTTCCTTAGCGATTCGGGGTCTCTTCTGATTCCATACAAATTTTAGGATTATTTGCTCCAGCTCTTTGAAAAATATGGGTGGAATTTTGATTGGAATGACATTAAAAGTATAGATTGCTCTAGGCAGTATAGACATCTTAACAATGTTTATTCCTCCAATCCAAGAGCATGGAATGGTCTTCCATCTTTTTGTGTCTTCTTCAATTTCTTTCATGAGTTTTCTGTATTTCCTCAAATACAGATCCTTTATCTCTTTGGTTAGGTTTATTCCCAGGTATCTTATGGTTCTTGGTGCTATAGTAAATGGAATCGATTCTCTAATTTCCCTTTCTGTATTTTCATTGTTAGTGTATAACAGCCACTGATTTCTGTACATTGCCTTTGTATCCTGCCACGTTGTTGAATTGTTGTAGGAGTTCTAGTAGTTTGGGGGTGGAGTCTTGGGTTTTCCATATAAAGAAACATGTCACCTGTGAAGAAAGAGAGTTTGATTTCTTCACTGCCAATTCGGATACCTTTCATTTCTTTTTGTTGTCTGATTGCTGTTGCTAAGACTTCTAATACTATGTTGAACAAGAGTGGTGAGAGTGGGCATCCTTGTCATGTTCCTGATCTCAACAGGAAGTCTGCAAGCTTTTTCCCATTGAGGATGATATATGCTGTGGGTCTTTCATAGATAGATTTGATGAAGTTCAGGAATGTTCCCTCTATCCTTATACTTTGAAGCGTTTTAATCAGGAACGGATGCTGGATTTTGTCAAATGCTTTTCTGCATCAATTGAGAGGACTATGTGGTTCTTCTCTCCTATTAATTTGTTCTATCACATTGATTGATTTGTGAATGTTGAGCCATCCTTGTAGCCCAGAGATGAATCCCACTTGGTCATGGTGTATAATCTTTTTGATGTGCTGTTGGATCCTGTTTGCTAGGATCTTGTTAAGAATCTTAGCATGCATATTCATCAGTGATATTGGTCTGAAATTCTCCTTTTTGGTAGGGTCTTTGCCTGGTTTGGGGATCAGGGTAATGCTGGCTTCATAGAAAGAATCTGGAAGTTTTCCTTCTGCTTCAATTTTTTGAAACAGCTTCAGGAGAATAGCTGTTATTTCTTCTTTGAAAGTTTGGTAGAATTCCCCAGGGAATCCATCAGGTCCTGGGCTCTTGTTTTTGGGGAGGTTTTTGATCATTGCTTCAATCTCGTTACTAGATATCGGTCTATTCAGGTTGTCAATTTCTTCCTGGTTCAACTTTGGGAGTTTATAGTTTTCCAGGAATGCATGCGTTTCATCTAGGTTGCTTAGCTTATTGGCATATAACTGTTGATAATAACTTATGATTGTTTCTACTTCCTTGGTGTTAGTTGTTATCTCTCCCTTTTCATTTATAATTTTATTAATTTGGGCTTTCTCTCTTTTCTTTTGGATTAGTGTGGCCAATGGTTTATTGACCTTATTCATTCTTTCAAAAAACCAACCTCTAGTTTCATTGATACATTCTACTGTATCTCTGGTTTCTACCTCATTGATTTCTGTTCTAATCTTGATTATTTCCCTTCTTATGTGTGGAGCTGGTTTGATTCATTGTTGATTCTCCAGTTCTTTTTTTTTTAATTTTATTTTTTATAAACATATATTTTTATCCCAAGGGGTACAGGTCTGTGAATCGCCAGGTTTACACACTTCACAGCACACACCATAGCATATACCCTCCCCAATGTCCATAAACGCATCCCCACTCCCAATTCCCCTCCCTCCATCAACCCTCAGTTTGTTTTGTGAGATTAAGAGTCACTTATGGTTTGTCTCTCTCCCAATCCTATCTTGCTTCATTTACTATTTTCCTACCCCCTTAACCGCCCATGTTGCATCTCCTCTCCCTCATGTCAGGGAGATCATATGATAGTTGTCTTTCTCTGATTGACTTATTTCGCTAAGCATGATATCCTCTAGTTCCATCCACATCATCGCAAATGGCAAGATTTCATTTCTTTTGATGGCTGCATAGTATTCTATTGTGTATATATACCACATCTTCTTTATCCATTCGTCTGTTGATGGACATCTTGGTTCTTTCCATAGTTTGGCTATTGTAGACATTGCTGCTATAAACATTCGGGTGCACGTGCCCCTTTGGATCACTACATTTGTATCTTCAGGGTAAATACCCAGCAGTGCAATTGCTGGGTCATAGGGTAGTTCTATTTTCAACATTTTGAGGAACCTCCATGCTGTTTTGCAGAGTGGTTGCACCAGCTTGCATTCCCACCAACAGTGTAGGAGGGTTCCCCTTCCTCCGCATCCTTGCCAGCATCTGCCATTTCCTAACTTGTTAATTTTAGCCATTCTGACTGGTGTGAGGTGATATCTCATTGTGGTTTTGATTTGTATTTCCCTGATGCCGAGTGATATGGACCACTTTTTCATGTGTCTGTTGGCCATCTGGATGTCTTCTTTGCAGAAATGTCTGTTCATGTCTTCTGCCCATTTCTTGATTGGATTATTTGTTCTTTGGGTGTTGAGTTTGCTAAGTTCTTTATAGATTTTGGACACTAGCCCTTTATCTGATATGTCATTTGCAAATATCTTCTCAATTCTGTCAGTTGACTTTTGGTTTTGTTAACTGTTTCTTTTGCTGTGCAAAAGCTTTTGATCTTGATAAAATCCCAATAGTTCATTTTTGCCTTTGCTTCCCTTGCCTTTGGCAATATTCCTAGGAAGATGTTGCTGCAGCTGAGGTCGAAGAGGCTGCTGCCTGTGTTCTCCTCAAGGATTTTGATGGATTCCTTTCTCACATTGAGGTCCTCCATCCATTTTGAGTCTATTTTCGTGTGTGGTGTAAGGAAATGATCCAATTTCATTTTTCTGCATATGGCTGTCCTATTTTCCCAACACCATTTATTGAAGAGGCTGTCTTTTTTCCATTGGACATTCTTTCCTGCTTTTTCAATGATGAGTTGAGGGTCTATTTTTGGGCTCTCTATTCTGTTGCACTGACCTATGTGTCTGTTTTTGTGCCAGTACCATGCTGTCTTGGTGATGATAGCTTTGTAATAGAGGTTGAAGTCCGGAATTGTGATGCCACCAACTTTGGCTTTCTTTTTCAATATTCCTTTGGCTATTCGAGGTCTTTTCTGGTTCCATATAAATTTTAGGATTATTTGTTCCATTTCTTTGAAAAAAATGGAATGTACTTTGATAGGAATTGCATTAAATGTGTAGATTGCTTTAGGTAGCATAGAAATTTTCACATATTTATTCTTCCAATCCAGGAGCATGGAACATTTTTCCATTTCTTTGTGTCTTCCTCAATTTCTTTCATGAGTACGTTATAGTTTTCTGTGTATAGATTCTTAGCCTCTTTGGTTAGGTTTATTCCTAGGTATCTTATCGTTTTGGGTGCAATTGTAAATGGGATTGACTCCTTAATTTCTCTTTCTTCTGTCTTATTGTTGGTGTAGAGAAATGCAACTGATTTCTGTGCATTGATTTTATATCCTGACACTTTACTGAATTCCTGTACCAGTTCTAGCAGTTTTGGAGTGGAGTCTTTTGGGTTTTCCACATATAGTATCATATCATCTGCGAAGAGTGATAGTTTGACTTCTTCTTCGCTGATTTGGATGCATTTAATTTCTTTTTGTTGTCTGATTGTTGAGGCTAGGACTTCTAGTACTATGTTGTATAGCAGTGGTGATAATGGACATCCCTACCGTGTTCCTGACCTTATTGGAAAAACTTTCAGTTTTTCTCCATTGAGAATGATATTTGCGGTGAGTTTTTCATAGATGGCTTTGATAATATTGAGGTATGTGCCCTCTATCCCTACACTTTGAAGAGTTTTGATCAGGAAGGGATGTTGTACTTTGTGAAATGCTTTTTCAGCCTCTATTGAGAGTATCATATGGTTCTTGTTCTTTCTTTTAATAATGTGTTGTATCACATTGATTGATTTGCGGATGTTGAACCAACCTTGCCGCCCTGGAATAAATCCCACTTGGTCGTGGTGAATAATCCTTTTAATGTACTGTTGAATCCTATTGGTTAGTATTTTGGTCAGAATTTTCGCATCTGTGTTCATCAAGGATATTGGTCCGTAGTTCTCTTTTTTGATGGGATCCTTGTCTGGTTTTGGGATCAAGGTGATGCTGGCCTCATAAAATGAGTTTGGAAGTTTTCCTTCCATTTCTATTTTTTAGAACAGTTTCAGGAGAATAGGAATTAGTTCTTCTTTAAATGTTTGATAGAATTCCCCCAGGAAGCCGTCTGGTCCTGGGCTTTTGTTTGTTTGGAGATTTTTGATGACTGTTTCAATCTCCTTACTGGTTATGGGTCTGTTCAGGCTTTCTATTTCTTCCTGGTTCAGTAGTCGTAGTTTATTTGTCTCTAGGAATGTATCCATTTCTTCCAGATTGTCAAGTTTGTTGGCGTAGAGTTGCTCATAGTATGTTCTTATAATTGTCTGTATTTCTTTGGTGTTCATTGTGATCTCTCCTTCTTTCATTCATGATTTTATTTATTTGGGTCCTTTCTCTTTTCTTTTTGAGAAGTCTGGCCAGGGGTTTATCAATCTTAATTCTTTCAAAGAACCAGGTCCTAGTTTCGTTGATTTGTTCTATTGTTTTTTTGGTTTCTATTTCATTGAATTCTGTTCTGATCTTTATGATTTCTCTTCTCGTCCTGGATTTAGGGTTTCTTTCTTGTTCGTTCTCTAGCTCCTTTAGGTGTAGGGTTAGGTTGTGTACCTGAGACCTTTTTTGTTTCTTGAGAAAGGCTTGTACCGCTATATATTTTCCTCTCAGGACGGCCTTTGTTGTGTCCCACAGATTTTGAACAGTTGTGTTTTCATTATCATTTGTTTCCATGAATTTTTTCAATTCTTCTTTAATTTCCTGGTTGACCCATTCATTCTTTAGAAGGATGCTGTTTAGTCGCCATGTATTTGGGTTCTTTCCAAATTTCCTCTTGTGATTGAGTTCTAGCTTCAGAGCATTGTGGTCTGAAAATATGCAGGGAATGATCCCAATCTTTTGATACCGGTTGAGACCTGATTTAGGACCGAGGATGTGATCTATTCTGGAGAACGTTCCATGGGCACTAGAGAAGAATGTGTATTCTGCTGCTTTGGGATGAAATGATCTGAATATATCTGTGATGTCCTTCTGGTCCAGTGTGTCATTTAAGGCCTTTATTTCCTTGTTGATCTTTTGCTTGGATGATCTGTCCATTTCAGTGAGGGGAGTGTTAAAGTCCCCTACTATTATTGTATTATTGTTGATGTGTTTCTTTGATTTTGTTATTAATTGGTTTATATAGTTGGTTGCTCCCACGTTAGGGGCATAGATATTTACAATTGTTAGATCTTCTTGTTGGACAGATCCTTTGAGTATGATATAGTGTCCTTCCTCATCTCTTATTATAGTCTTTGGCTTAAAATCTAATTGATCTGATATAAGGATTGCCACTCCTGCTTTCTTCTGATTTCCATTAGCATGGTAAATTCTTTCCACCCCCTCACTTAAATCTGGAGGTGTCTTCGCGTTTAAAATGAGTTTCTTGTAGGCAACATATAGATGGGTTTTGTTTTTTTATCCATTCTGATACCCTGTGTCTTTTGATTGGGGCATTTATCCCATTAACATTCAGGGTAACTATTGAGAGATATGAATTTAGTGCCATTGTATTGCCTGTAAGGTGACTGTTATTGTATATTGTCTCTGTTCCTTTCTGACTACTACTTTTAGGGTCTCTCTTTGCTTAGAGGACCCCTTTCAATATTTCCTGTATTGCTGGTTTGGTGTTTGCAAATTCTTTCAGTTTTTTTGTCCTGGAAGCTTTTAATCTCTCCTTCTATTTTCAATGGTAGCCTAGCTGGATATAGTATTCTTGGCTGCATGTTTTTCTCGTTTAGTGCTCTGAATATATCATGTCAGCTCTTTCTGGCCTGCCAGGTCTCCGTGGATAAGTCTGCTGCCAATCTAATATTTTTACCATTGTATGTTACAGACTTCTTTTCCCGGGTTGCTTTCAGGATTTTCTATTTGTCACTAAGACTTGTAAATTTTACTATTAGGTGATGGGGTTTGGGCCTATTCTTATTGATTTTGAGGGGGGTTCTCTGAGCCTCCTGGATTTTGATGCTTGTTCCCTTTGCGATATTGGGGAA
This sequence comes from Lontra canadensis, assembly GCF_010015895.1. Lineage (NCBI taxonomy): Eukaryota > Metazoa > Chordata > Mammalia > Carnivora > Mustelidae > Lontra > Lontra canadensis. The sequence goes on along the minus strand of NW_022631094.1, from coordinate 7,250,192 downwards.
ATTCTCTCCAATAATTCTCTCCAATATACCTTCTGCTCCCCTCTCTCTTTCTTCTTCTTCTGGAATCCCAATTATTCTAATGTTGTTTCGTCTTATGGTGTCACTTATCTCTCGAATTCTCCCCTTGTGGTCCAGTAGCTGTTTGTCCCTCTTTTGCTCAGCTCTTTTATTCTCTGTCATTTGGTCTTCTATATCACTAATTCTTTCTTCTGCCTCATTTATCCCTCCATTTTTTATTGCACCTCATTAGTAGCTTTTTTTATTTCAACTTGGTTAGATTTTAGTTCTTTTATTTCTCCAGAAAGGGCTTTATATCTCCCGAGAGGGTTTCTCTAATATTTTCCATGCCTTTTTCACGCCCGGCTAGAACCTTGAGAATCATCATTCTGAACTCTAGATCTGACATATTACCAATGTCTGTATTGATTAGGTCCCTAGCCTTTGGTACTTGTTCTTTTTTTTTTTTTTTTTTTTTGGTGAATTTTTCCACCTTGTCATTTTGTCCAGATAAGAGTATAGGAAGGAGAAAGTAAAATACTAAAATGGTGGCAACAACCCCAGGAAAATATGCTTTAGCCAAATCAGAAGAGATCCCAAATCGTGAGGGGGGAGAAAGGGGATAAAATTGTTCAGAAAAAAAAAAAAAAGAAACTTTAAAAAAAAAAGAAAACCAATAAAGAAAAAAATATAAAAAGAAAAAAAATATATATATTAGATAAACTAGTTAAAAAACGTTAAAAAAGAAAAGAGTAAAAGTTAAAAAATTTAGCAGAAGAAGAGAAAAAAAAATTGAAAAAGAAAACAAAATTAAATTAACTGCAAGGCTAAAGAATCATGGGGAGAAAGCTGTGAGTTCCGTGATTTGCTTTCTCCTCCTCTGGAATTCCGCTGCTCTCCTTGGTATTGAAATTGCACTCCTTGGTAGGTGAACTTGGTCCTGGCTGGGTTTCTTGTTGATCTTCTGGGGGAGGGGCCTGTTGTAGTGATTCTCAAGTGTCTTTGCCCTTACCAGGGCCCGGGGTGAGTAATCCGCTCGGGTTTGCTTTCTGGAGCTTTTGTTCCCTGAGCGTTTTCCATAGAGTTCCAGAGGATGGGAATGAAGATGGCGGCCTCCAAGTCTCCAGACCGGAGGAGCCAAGAGCCCGGGGCCCCACTCCTCAGTGCGCCCTCAGAGAACATCGCCCAATTACTCCTGTCACCCTGGCCTCCAGCCGAGCTCTGAGCTGACCGAGCCTGCGACCGGTTCAAGGTAACCCCGAGCTTAGAGCTCACTCCTCAGCTCTGTCTCTGTAGCCGGCTTCCCTGTTCTAATACCTGTAAGCTCTGCAACACTCAGACACCCCTGATCCTTCTGTGACCCTGCAGGACCTGAGGCCACACTGATCCCACGGGGGCTTCACCCCGGTTAAGCCTCTGGAGTGATGTCCCTCAGCGGAACAGACTTTTAAGAGTCCTGATTTTGTGCTCCGTTGCTCCACCGCTTGCTGGGAGCTGGCCCCTCCCCCCGCGGTCTATCTTCCCATCTCTTTGAATTCACTTCTCCGCCAGTCCTACCTTTCAGAAAGTGGTTGATTTTCTGTTTCTAGAATTGCTGTTCTTCTTCTCTTCGATCTCCCATTGGATTATAGGTGTTTGCAATCTTTAGATAAGCTATCTAGCTGACCTCCCGCTACCTGAAGTAGTCTCAGCCTGCTACTTCTTCTCCATCTTGATTCCTCCACCCTGATTCTCCAGTTCTTTAAGGTGTAGAGACAGCTTGTGTATTCTGGATTTTTCAATTTTTTTTGAGGGAGGCTTGGATGGCTATGTATTTCCCCCTTAGGACCACCTTTGCTCTATCCCATAGGTTTTGGACCAAAGTGTCTTCATTCTCATTGGTTTCCATGAATTGTTTCAGTTCTTCTTTGATCTCCTAGTTGATCCAAGCATTCTTAAGCAAGGTGGTCTTTAGCTTCCAGGTGTTTGAGTTCCTTCCGAACTTTTCCTTGTGATTGAGTTCCAGTTTCAAAGCACTGTAATCTGAGAATATGCAGGGAATAATCTCAGTCTTTTGGTATCTGTGGAGTCCTGATTTGTGACCCAGTATGTGGTATATTCTGGAGAAGGTTCCATGTGCACTTGAGAAGAATGAGTATTCTGTCATTTTAGGTTGGAATGTTCTGTATATATCTATGAGGTCCATCTGGTCCAATGTGTCATTCAATGCTCTTGTTCTTTATTGATTTTCTGCTTTGATGATCTGTCTATTTCTGAGAGAGGCATGTTAAGATCTCCTACTATTAATGTATTCATATCAATATGGCTCTTTATCTTGATTAACAGTTTTCTTATGTAATTGGCTGCTCCCATATTGGGGGCATAGATTTTTACAATTGTTAGATCATCTTGGTGGATAGTCCCTTTAAGAATTACGTAATGTCCTTCTGTATCTCTGACTACAGTCTTTAGTTTAAAATCTAATTTATCTGATATGACAATATCAGATTGTCAGATAGGCTGAGATAAATACCTCGGCCTAGTTTTGAGGCCCATTGGCATGAAAGATGCTTCTCCATCCTTTCACTTTCAGTCTGGGTGTATCTTTAGGTTCAAAATGAGTCTCTTGTAGACAACATATGGATGGGTCCTGTTGTTTTATCCAATCTGCAAACCTGTGTCATTTTATGGGTGCATTTAGGCCATTCACATTGAGAGTGATTATTGATAGATACATTTTTATTGACATCGTGTTACCTTTGAAGTCTTACTTTCTGTAGATTGTCTCTATATTTCTGTTCAATGCTATTCTTAGGATTTTTCCTCTTTTATAGACCCCCCCCCCTTAATATTTCCTGCAGTGTTGGCTTGGTGGTTGCATAGTCTTTTAAGCTTCGCCGGTCTTGGAAACTCTTTATCTCTCCATCCATTTTGAATGTCAGTCTTGATGAATAAAGTATTCTTGGATGCATGTTCTTCTCATTTAGCGCCCTTAATATATCTTGCCAGCCCTTTCTGGCTTGCCAGGTCTTTGTGGATAGGTCTGATGTTATTCTGATGGGCTTTCCTCTGTAAGTAAGGAGCCTCATTGTCCTAGCGGCTTTCAAGAGATTGTATCTACAATTATGATTCCTCAATTTCACTATCAGGTAGCCTTAATGTTTTTCTGGAATCTATGATCTTGGGTGGAGACCGTTCGGCCTCTAGTATATGAACGCTAGTTCCATTTGCGAGATTGGGAAAATTTTCATGAAGAACATACTCCACTATATCTTCTAGATTTCTTCCTTTCTCCTCCCCTTCAGGGATTCCAATAATTCTGACATTGGAACATTTCATGGCATCATTTATTTCCCTGATTCTGTTTTCATGGCTTCTAAGCTGTTTGTTCCAGGCTGCCTCCTGATCCTTTCCCTCTATCTGTTTGTCCTCCAGATCTCTAATTCTATCTTCTGTCTTGGTTACCCTAGTTTTTAGAGAATTTAGATTAGATTGGAACTCATTGAGAGCATTGTGAACCTCATCCCTGGTAGCTTTCATTTCTGCCCTAACAGTGTGAACATCATCCCTGGTGGCTTTCAGTTCTGCCCTAATCAATTATGTTTGGTCTTCATTGGCTTTCTCCAACCTAGCTATTGCCTGGATAATTGTTAGCCTGAATTCTCTTTCCAACATATTGTCTATGTTGACAGCTGTTAGCTCTGTTGCAGAAGGCCCATCCTCTGTATTTTTCTTCTGTTGAGCATTCCTCCTCCTAGTCATTTTGGTGAGAGATGACTGAATGGATGTAGCTGGATGTATCAACTGTGGTGCAGTCAAGGTGCACCCTGGAATGCTTCTGAGCAATCAGGTTTCCCCACCCAAATGAGAGAAAAAAGAAAAGAAAAAGAAAAAAAAGAGAGAGACAGAGAGAGAGAGAGAGACAGGGAAAAAAGGGAAGATAAAAGAGAAGGTTCAGTCCAAATGGGCCCCAAGGTAAGATTGATGAAGTATACAAACAAAAACAAACAAAAAGACTGATAAAAGTATATGACAAGAGGAAAAAAATATATATATGCGAATAAAGGAAGAACCTCGTCAAAAAGAACCCCAAGTGTAAGATTTATATACTATCAGGACAAACAGAAAAACACAGAAACACTGGCGGAAGAAAAAGATGGGAGAGTGGTTATAAATTCTCAGTGTGGGCAAGGAAGGTTGTTTTGATTCTTCCTGGATGTTTCTTGATATTTTTGTTAAAGGACTCAACTTTCCTAAGATAAAGGGGGATTAAAAATTGGTTTACCTATAGGAGTAGCATTGATTGGGGAAAGGGGATTACCTTGAAGTTTAACTCTATATGAATATTAGAAAATAAAAATAAAAAAGGAATAAACTAGACTAAACTAAACTAAAATTTAAAAAAAAATTTAAATGGAAATGCAAAAGAAAAACACAGGTGTATGTATCAAAAAGTTCAGGTTAGAAGGTTATTATGGAATTTGATGTATTGGATTCTCACCTGTGATGGTAAATAGGTTAAAAATTATCTATATAAAAAAATGAAACAGATTAGTGGGAACAAGTTAAAAATAAAAGTTGTCCTATGAAGTAGTGGTGGTTGTTCTCTTGTAGTCTTTTTTTTTTTTTTCTTTCCTGGTTTGTTTTCTGGGGGAGGGGCCTGCCACATAGGTTTTCAGTCAATGATGTTCCCTGAGTTAAGTCTTCCCATTCCCCTCAAGGGGGTGGGCTCTGAGGAAACTTGTTTTTTCAGGCTTTTGTTCTCTGGAGGTTTTTATGTTTGTTCACTTTTTTTTTTCCTCTCTCCTTGACCACTTTTGATGTTTTTTTTAGGTTTAGAAGAAAGGAAACTGCACCCTGATCTCCCTCTCAGAGAGAAGCCTCAGCTTGGTACCATGTGGGTGCTACAGAGCCCATATAAATTCCCCCTTTGCCACTGGCAGAGCAGGTTTGGAGTCTTTGTCCCTGGGGATGCAGGATCTTCTGCTTGTACCCAAAACCACAGTAGTGGTGTCTGTCTGGGCAGCTCCAGACTGCCAGAGAGGTTCCAAAGAGCGATCGCACACTGAGATTTTCCCGCTGGCCTGGGCTGGAAATGTTTGGTCTTTCTGGGTCTAAGAGTGTCGGGCTTGTACAAACCTCTCTCAGGGGAGAGTGTGGGTTGTGTGAGCGTCTCATGCTCTGATAGCAGGGCACGGGTCCTAGAGCACCAGGCTGGGCCTTCACGTACCTCTCTCAGGGAGGGTGAGGGATGCACGCGTCTCAGGCTCTGTAGCATGGCTTGGCATTCTGCTGTCTGGCAAAGCTCCCAGCCCCTCCCAGGAGCTGGACCCCACACATTCTCAGGTGCACTGGCAGCTCAGGGACCAAGACCTGGTTTCTCCACCACACTATCTCTGGCTTGGCACCAGGGGAGGCTGTCTTGGGTCCAGGGACTTAGGCCCCTGTCCCTAGCTACCCTGATTCCCACAATCCCCCCCCCCCGAAATCCTTTGCTCTTTTGGAGTGCTTTCAACCAGTCTCCAAGTTAATGCTGGTCCCCAGATGCAGGGCACTCTCATATTAGGGGTATTACTTTCCAATCAGTCACCTCTGTGGCTCCCTCCCCCTTTTGTTTATCTTCCGATATCAGTCCGACGTTCCCACTCCACTTTACCTGCCCACTGGCATCTTCTGCCCCTGTAGAGATCCAGACGTGTATAATTCTGATCTTAGGCTGATTTCATGGGTAATCAGAGTTCTTTGGTAGGTAATCAGCTCACTTTAGGGTACAGGTTGAAAGAGCGCCTCCTCCTACTTCCCTGCCATCTTGTCCTTCCTCATCAGTTGCATTTCTATACACCAATAGCAAGACAGAGAAAGAGAAATTAAGGAGTTGATCCCATTTAAACTGTACCTAAAACCATAAGATATCTAGCATAAACCTAAAAAAAGAGGCAAAGAATCCTTACTCAGAAAACTATAAAGCACTTATGAAAGAAATTGAAGAAGACACAAAGAAATGGAAAAAGATTCCATGCTCTTGGATTGGAAGACCAAATATTGTGAAAGTTTCTGTGCTACCTAAACCAATCTACACATTCAATGCAATCCCTATCAAAATACTATCAATTTTTTTGTGGGCATCTGGGTGGCTCAGGGGGTTAAGCCTCTGCCTTCAGCTCAGGTCATGATCCCAGGGTCCTGGGATGGAGCTTTGCATCAGGGTCTCTGCTCAGTGGGGAGCCTGCTTCCCTTCCTCTCTCTCTGCTGCCTCTCTGTCTACTTGTGATCTCTGTCTGTCAAATAAATAAATAAATAAAAATCTTTAAAAAAATACTAACAATTTTTTTCAAAGAGATGGAACAAATAATCCTAAAATTTATATGAAACCAGAAAAGACCCTGAATAGCCAGGGGAATTTTGAAAAAGAAAGCCAAAGTTGGTGACATCACAATTCCAGACTTCAAGCTCTATTACAAAGATGTAATCATAAAGACAGTACGGTACTGGCACAAAAGCCGATACATAGATTAGTGGAACAGAATAAAGAGCCCAAAAATAAACCCTCATCTCCATGGTCAACTAATCTTTCACAAAGCAGAAAAGAATGTCTAATGGAAAAAAGATAGTCTCTTCAACAAGTGGCATTGGGAAAATTGGACAGCCACATGCAGAAGAATGAAATTGGACCATTTACTTACACCACACAGAAAAATAGACTCAAATGGGTGAAAGACCTCAATGTGAGGCAGGAATCCATCAAAATCCTTGAGGAGGACATAGGCAGCAACCTCTTTGACAGCAATCTCTTCCTAGGATTATGGCCAAAGGCAAGGGAAGCAAGGGCAAAAATGAACTACTGGGACTTCATCAAGATCAAAAGCTTCTGAACAGCAAAGGAAAGAGTCAACAAAACCAAAGGATGACTGACTGAATGGGAGAAGATATTCGCAAATGACATATCAGATAAAGGGCTAGTATCCAAAAATCTATAAAGAACTAATCAAACTCAACACCCTAAGAGCAAACAACCTAATCAAGAAATGGCCAGAAGTCAGAAACAGACATTTCTGCAAAGAAGACATCCAGATGGCCAACAGACACAGGAAAAGGTGCTCAACATCACTTGGCATCAGGGAAATACAGATCAAAACCACAATGAGATACCACTTCACACCAGTCAGAATGGGTAAAATTAACCAGTCAAGAAATGACAGATGTTGGAGAGGATGCGAAGAAAGGGGAACCATCCTACACTGTTTTTGGAAATGCAAGCTGGTTTAGCCACTCCAGAAAACAGCATGAAGGTTCCTCAAAAAGTTGAAAATAAAGCTACCCTAGGACCCAACAATATCACTATTTTCCCTAAAGATACAAATGTAGTGATCTTAAGGGGCATGTGCACCCAAAAGTTTATAGTAGCAATGTCCACAATAGCCAAACTCTTTAAAGAACCTAGATATCCATCAACAGATGAAGATATATGTGTGTGTGTGTATATATATATATATATATATATATATATATGATGGAATACTATGCAGCCATCAAAAGAAATGAAATCTTGCCATTCACAACTATGTGGATGGAAATAGAGTGTATTTTGCTGAGCAAAATAAGTCAATCAGAGAAAGACAAATACCATATGATCTCTCTGATATGAGGAATTTGAGAGGCAGAGTGGGGAGTTTGGGGGGTAGGGAAGGCAAAAAATGAAACAAGATGGATTGGGAGGGAGAAAAAACATAAGAGACTCTTAATCTCCAAAATAAAATAAAATAAAATAAAATAAAACAGGGCTGCTGGGGAAGGAGGGTTATGGAGAGCGTGGTTGGGGTAAGGACATTGGGAACGGTATGTGATATGGTGAGTGCTGTGAAGTGGGTAAACCTGACAATTCACAGGCCTGTACTCCTGTGGCAAATAATATATTACATGTTAATAAAAATAATTAATTAAAAAATAAAATATAAAAAATTAAATATTATCCTTGTTTTACAGAAAAGAAAATTGAGGCTTTCAGAGATTGATACATTTTCACACAACTAATCCCAAGAAACTATAAATGTTTTCTGTTAAAGACTGAGCTTCCAAACATGATGCTATACTGTGATCTCATTAATTTATCTTCCAATAAATATCTAAACATCCATTTTGAGTTAGACACTGATCTTGAGATATATATTTTTACAAAGAATTATGTTAAATATATCATGCAATATTTTTTACTTGTTCATAAATATTTTTCACATAAAATGATTTTAGTTGATGTTTTTTCATAAAGAAGTGATTTAGTATATTTGATACCAGTCTCTGATCACAGTACACCCATTTTCTGTTAGTTCACTTCATGTCATTAAGACTGAAAATTAACATAATTTCTGAGCATCTGTTTCATGTCTTGGACTCTGCTATGTTAGGTGTTAAAAACAAAGATCTCTGTCCTCATGGGATCTATTGTGAAGGGTTAAAACATGAAAAATGGAGTTACCTTACAGTGCAAGATGTGCCACAATAGGAGAAAACAATCAAATAGAAATAATTACAACAGAGGTCTGAGCTCATTAGGGAAGTCTTCCTAGAAAACAGAAAGTATAAGGAGTTAGCTATGTTTTCCCTTTAGAAAGGAAAAAAAAAAAAGAGTAGGGAAAGTATGTGAGAGATCTGAATGAGAGAAAACAGACACACTCTGGGAAAGGAATGAAGTTGAGTGGGTCAGGATTGTAGAGCCAAGGGAGTATAGAGAAAGATACACAGGAAAAAACCACTGAGATACAGGCCCAACTGTTGTGCAAGCCAGGCTAAGAAGATTGGACCAGGAGTTCTGAAACTTTTTTCATCTACTTTAAAACCATGTTTCTTTGCTTTACAAGTTTAAAAAATAACAACTGATACCTTGATCTGAAAGGTATGCATTTAGTTAACTTATAGTCCCTATTCCATAATGTCTTATATGTATACCTATGTGTATATGTGCACATGTGTGTACACATGTACAAACATGCATGCACTTTTGTTTACATTGGTTTCACTGTTGGTTTCATTTGTAATTATAAATAATATTTTTAAATCTCTAATTTTGAACCACCAAATTCTGAAAGCATTTGAATGTCTTTTTACAAGCTGTGGATATTAGTATTGTATACTTGTCATACCCTAAATTTTTCTAGGCTCCACTTAGGATAATAGTATCAACATTAAGCTATTAAAATGAATTTTTTTTTCTGTTTTGTCTATAAATTGATTAAGAATTGAACATAAAATATATACATTATCATGATTATATAGATAGTGTTTAATGATGTGTTATGACTAAAATTCCTTTTCCCTGGGTTCTGTGTATACCAGACTCATGTGTAAAGAGTTTATTTGCCTTTCATAAAAGCCCACAGTTAATAATCATGTTACATGTTACTCTACTTCATATTTCAATCAAGTCTTTGTTGAAGAATTTTTTTTTCCTGTATTTTCTAATTCTCTTTTATTTTCCATTTTTGAAACAATTATCTTTACATAATAAATCTCTATTGAGATCTCCAAGATTTCCCTCTTGGAGTCCTCTATTCTCCAACTTCAATTTGGACTGGTAAGTAGCTTCCACATGGGAAATTCCTTCAGCAATCTCTTGGTTTGGAGCTGCTATTAAAATGAAGGGACCAAGTTTAGCTTGATATGATTGTATGGTTAGTAGGAATTTATATATACTAGTGTGGAGATTATTTAATTATTTGCAGCATCAGTTTTGTTGAAATTAACCAGTGAGAACACAATACAAAATTCTGATAGTAACATACAGTAATATATGTGCAATATTAGTTATTTTATGAATCCAAGTATTAATTAAGATAATTGTTTCTTCATAATTCAATGACATTAGCTCATTACAGAAAAAAAGTGTTATTATACAGACAAATAGAATTATTGATGTAGCCATTATACTATGACATTCAAGTAATCAGTCCAGAAAACAAGGCTAATCATATATATTCTAAAGTTTAAATATACTTTATTTTCAAAACAAAGGAAATGAAATGGATTTTTGAAAAAAGTACTCATTTGATTTCCACTATAAATTGTGGCTGTTTCAAAATGTTGACTGTTTCTTTCAATTATGTGCCTATATGACATATTTAATTAGTAGTTGTTCTTCCTACCGACACAAGGAAATACACATTGGGTGTTTTTTACACATAGTTTGCATGTCCATATATATATTCACACTAAAAATGAACTAAAAATAATTTCTTTCCAGGCTATAGTATTTACGTTATCAAGGCTCTATCTGAATATAGACATCCACCAACACACTTCAGCTAATCCCTTTAAGCTGATATTTACCTTATTTGAAATATATCATAAGTGGATTTATTATATATATAGTACTTTATTTACATTTAGTGTATAAGCTTGAATTACTTAAACTACACATAGGCAAGTTTAAAGAGCAACTGCTTCAGATAAAGAGTACTTCTGTGAAGGAGTAGTTCTTCAGTAATCAAATATCTTTTCTGCATTCTTTTTAGGTAAGAAAATCTTTTTTTATATTATTTGGATCTTACATATTAAATTTCAGGTTAAATTTTTTCTTCAATCTTACAGTGAGCAGTGGAGGAGGGACCTAAAATGGCAGACTAAAAATGTTAAACAAACAAACAAACTCCTACATAAATTGCTGATGCAGCAACATTGCATGTACCTTTTATCCAACAATTTACAAACTAATGAACCCGTCATTATATAGACTATTAATGGTATGTTTCTTTTATACATTTTTAGAAGCCGTTTAAGCACATTGAGAAACTACAAATTGATTTTGCTAATCATTAATAATGGGAAGAAGGTGATCTGGAGATAGGTCTTAAAGAGTAAGTGACTAGCCTTCAAACTGTGATTAAAGCATTTCTATTAGGCTTACCATGAACTGGCAGCAAAAGAAAAGCTATTTAATAACAAAAATATTGTAACTGAGCTGACAGGTTCTTGACAGGCAGTTTCCGGATAGTTCTAACTTCATGTATATAAAGCCTGTGCTTTTTTTGTCCAGGCTAATCATATGTAAAATCATAAGCAAGTATGATGAGGCAATTAATTCTATCTCTTTGTTGACAATTTTGAAGCAAGATATAAAGAACAAATTATTCCAATTATTCCTGCTTTTCACTCTGCATTTAGAAAATAACTAGGTTACTGAAGTGAACTTTCTCAGAATCAAACATAGCAAAGAATTGGGAATTTATTTAGTATAGAGGAGGCACAATTATTCCACAAGATTTCATTATACTACTGACATTTATGTTTTTATAAGTGAGAAGGCAATTTGGTTTTAATTATGTCAACTTTATCAAAACTTCTAACAGTTAATTACAAAAAATGATGTACTTTAGAGGTTGAAGAACATACTATTTTAAATAAATTGCTATGTATTAATTACTATTAATTACTATTTATATAATAGTAATTTATATTTATATAATTTATAAATTTATATAATTTATATAATAGAATATACCAATCAAGATAATTACTTTAAAACTTCTAGTACTCTGACTACAGACAGCTTTGTTTTTGCATATGTATGAGAGAGACAACACTTTCCATAATGTATATAATGTATAAGACTAATAGTCTTTCATTCATGTTTGCAATTGATTATTCCTTAAATTCATGTTTAAATTAGTTTTACTATAAAGGACTATCACATAAATTCAAATGACTTACCACAAAGTTCTTCTAAGTCTCAAAGTATATTTCATAGAAGATTTGCTTTAAATTCACATGAAAAATTAATTGATGTATCTTTCATTTATTTATTCAATAAGTAAAAACTAAGCATGTGTTCTCTATCAGGTTCTGGTCTAGATGGTTTGTATACTTCAGTGAACCAAGGAATAAACAATCACCTCTATAATGTGCACATTCTAAAGAAGATAGATAAGAAATATATTGTATAGCATGACAGAATATAATACCACTATGGGAAAAAAAGAGAAGGTAGAGTGGAAAAAAAGGGTTTGAGGTGTATAAAACAGGCAGATTATATTATTAAATGGGGTGATCAGGTGAGATGATACTAGGGAAAGAAATACTGTAAGGGAACAGACCATGGTCAAGAGAAACTTTCAGGTAGAGCCAAGCCCTGAGGTGGGAGAACATGACTGACATGTTCAAAGAATCTCAAGAAAGTCAAAGTGTCTAAAGCCAAATGAGCTTAAGAAGGGGTAGTCAGAGATGAGAGTGGAGGAGTAACTGTGGCCCAGATCCAAAAGACCCTGTTGTAAATGATTTTAAGGATATTCACTATCATTTAGCAGAACCATAATAGCATTTTAAAAAGAGGAGTGCCATGACTTCATTAATGTCTCAGAGGAATCATTAACTATATTTCAGAAAGATTAACATGGGGCTAGATGGGAGCTAAGAGATCAATTAAGACAAAATTATAATACTAATCAGAGTACTAGTAGGAAAGATATACCAAAGTATAAATTCTGAATAAATCTTGGAGGCAGAGCCAGCAAGATTTCCTGTTGTATTGACTGGTTGTGATGGAGAGAATAGTCAGGAATGGGTCCATGGATTTTAACTTGTGAAAACCAGAAGGATGAATTCCATCTCTACAGACTGAGGTAAAGTCTCTAGGTAAAGCAGTTTGGAATGAATTCATCAGGAAACCTAATTTGGAAATGCTAAACTTGAAAACATTAGTTTACATTAAAGTGATGATTTAACTGGGTTTCATAAAGATGTGTGGGCTGGAGACAAATATTTACAAAATATTGGCAGATATATAGCATTTAACCATAATAAGATGAAATTAAATTATCAAAGAACTTACTATGACTAGAGAAGTAAATCAAAGACTAAAATCCTGGCACAACTTCTTGACAAGAGGTTGGAAAGTCAAAAGATGAGACTGTGAAAGGGCATTAATGTGGTTGGAAGAAATCTATAAATGTGTAGGGAGGGTCTTGAAAGCCAAAGGGAAAGACAGTATTAAGAAAAGGAAGTGGTAACTGTGTCTAATGTTATCAATAAGTTAGGTAAAAAGAAAACTGAAAATTGACTATCAATTTAGCAAAGTGAAGGTCACTGTTGATCTTCACCAAAGTGGTTTTTGTAAAATGATTGGGGTGAAAGCCAGATTGGAATAAAATTCTACATTTTTTTTTCTGTCCTATATTTTACAACTATAGTTTTTATACCTTATTGAATTAAATCCTTCCATTTTCCACAGAACATAGTTCAATTTAACAAAATGGAAGAATTCACTGACCTTATGGTTGCCTTATGAGCAATGATAATTCTAAGTTAATTTTTAAATATATGTTTATATATTTAACTTACATCTTTAGTTCATAAATATCTCCACTCTTGCAAATGGATATGGCTATTATAAGGTCTATCAAGGAGGATGGTGCCTTCTAAGAGAGTACCAATGCTAACCTAAGTTCAGAACAGTGGTTTTTTTTTTCTTTTCAAATATTCCCAGAAGTCTTGGAATGAACAGAATTCACCAGACTGCACTCTCCTGTAGTCTAAAATGAAATTCTTGTAAAGTCTAAAGTGTATAAGAGCCTGTGTAAATTTTGAACCCTATTGAACAAATAAACTAGTAACTGGCTTCAGAAAAGATGAAAGACTGTTTTTATGTTTTAAATTTATTTAATAAAAAAATAACAGCAAGTTTTTCTCCCAATTAATTAGACAAGCTTAAAATGAAGGGAAATAGCCAGGGACTACAAAGAGAGAGGTAAAAGATAGACTGTGTTAAGGGAGTTAAAGCCTGCAAGACATAGAGAAACTTTAGATTAGAGAGCCTAGAAGCTTGAATTTTATGTTCCTGTGCTTATATAGGAACAGAGGATATAAGCTTACATAAAAAGGGGGAGCTAGAACTCAGCTCCCCACCATTATAATAAAGACTTTAAAATAGTCTTTCATATAAGCTAGAAAACAATACACAATAATCTGGAAAAAGCAGCTGGAAATCTTGCTGTCTATGTAGTATTTGAAGGTGGGAAAATTTCCACTACAATAAAAAATACACATATTCAAAAACTAAACATATTTTTCAGACATTCCAATATCATAATTAGAAATTACAAATCTTTTTTAAAAAGTCTATTGTGTTATGTTAGTCACCATACAATACATCATTAATTTTTGATGTAGTGCTCCAAGATACACTGTTTACATTGTTTACATATAACACCCAGGGCTGCATGCAATACATAGCCACCCCTCACCCTTACCCTCTAAAACCCTCAGTTTGTTTCTTAGAGTCCACAGTCCTTGATGGTTCACCTGCCCCTCTTCACTTTTCCTTTCCTTCTAATGTCCTCCATGTTATTCCTTATATTCCATAAGTAAGTGAAACCACATGAAAATTGACTCTCTCTGCTAGACTTATCTCACTCAGTATAATCTCCTCCAGTCCCATCTATATTGATGCAAAAGTTGGTTATTCATCATTTCTGATGGCTGAGTATTATTCTATTGTGTATATGGACCACATTTCTTCATCCGTTTGTCTGTGAAAAGGCATCTCAGCTCTTTCCACAATTTGGCTATTATGGACATTGTTGCTATGAACATTGGAGTACATATAGCCTTTCTTTTCACTACATCTGTATTTTGGGGTAAATACTTGGTAGTTCAATTGCCAGGTCAAAAGGTAGCTCTACTTTAACATTTTTGGGGAATCTCCACACTGTTTTCCAAAGTGGTTGCACCAACTTGCATTCCCACCAACAGTTTAAGATGGTTAGTCTTTCTTCACATCTTCTCCAACATTTTTTTATTTCCTGCCTTGTTAACTTTTTGCCATTCTAATTTGTGTAAGGTGGTATCTCAGCGTGGTTTTGATTTGAATTTTCCTGATGGCTAATGATGATGCACATTTTATCATATGTCTGGTAGCCATTTGTATGTCTTCCTTGGAGCAGTGTCTTTTTATGTCTTCTGCCCAATTTTTGACTTGATTATTCATTTTTTGGTGTTGAATTTAAGAAGTTCTTTATAAATCTTGGATATCAGCCCTTGAAATTACAAATAATTCTTAACAAAAGGTTAATAGAAAACATAATGTGGATTGAGCAAATAAAAGACATTTTCAAAAAGTGAAATAAACCCATGATAATACTCGAAAAAAGATTAACTGAATTCTCTTAAAGAAATAGCTCACAAAGACATAAATACAAAAATAAAAAAGATTGTACATAAGAGACATAGAATTCTGTATATAATAAATAGAAACTTGTCTTTTCAAAACTTTTCAAAACATGGGAGAGAGGTGCACCTGTGTGGTTCAGTCAGTTACGTGTCTGTCTTCATCTTAGGTAATGATCTCAGGGTCGTGGGATCCAGCACTGTATTGGGCTCCCTGATCAGGGAGGAATCTGCTTCTCCTTATCCCACCCCTCACCCCCAACTAGTGCTCTCTCCCTCTCTCAAATAAACAAATGAAATACTTTAAAAATCAAACTTTTCAAAACATGTTTAGAAAATGATTGTATGCTAGAATTTTAAAAAGTTAATAATATGTAAATATCTAATTTAAGATATATTTCGTTGGGTGCCTGGGTGGCTCAGTGGGTTAAAGCCTCTGCCTTTGGCTCAGGTCATGATCCCAGGGTCCTGGGATCGAGCCCCACATCGGGCTTTCTGCTTGGCAGGGAGCTTGCTTCCACCTCTATCTCTCTGCCTGCCTCTCTGCCTACTTGTGATTTCTGTCCGTCAAATAAACAAACAAAAATCTTAAAAAAAAGATATATTTCCTTAAAAATCAACAAAATAATAAATTATTACAAAAAATATCAGCCATAAGTGCAGTTATAAAGTAAAAATCACACTTCTAAATAATTCATTAGTCAAAGAAAACATTATAAAAATTTAAGACTAATTAACATTAAATTATCCCCAATTTCACTATGCATTAAACTGTGTAAGATGGGCACAGTCAATTAAGCATCTGACTCTTGGTTTCAGCTTGGGTGGTGATCTCAGGGTCCTGAGATCAAACCCCACATTGGGCTCTACACTGAGGGTGGAGTCTACTTAAGACTCTCCTCTCTCTGCCCCCCATCTCTCTTTCTCAAATAAATAAATAAACAAAAATAAATAAATAAAAATCTTTAAAAAATGTGTATGATAAGTGTCTACCCCTTATTTACCTAGTACCTGCAAACTCCAAATGCATCTTCCATTTTTGTGCTTTTAACACTATAACAGGAACTTTCCAAACTGTATTTCTCCATTCTCAGTTGGCTTCCAGTAAGGGAACTTTCTAGTTCTTTCTAGGAAGTGAAAATGAAAGGTGAAAAAAAGACTCCTTTGAGCATAGAATATATTTCTATTTCTTTGTGTCATCTTCAATTTCTTTTACCAGTGTTTTATGGTTTTTGGAGTACAGGTCTTATACAAGGAAAATTTAAAAAAAATAAACATATAGTAAAGGTATTAGATGAGTCACTGATAAAGCCAGTATAGAAGTTAAAACAAAACTAGTAAAATCAATTACATCTACAAAAAATAGTCAAGGGATATACAAAATAAAAAATATATATAATATCACATAATATATATAAAACATGAAGGGAAGAGTAAAGATGTGATGCTTTTAGAATGTATTTAAGTTTAAACAACCATCACTTTGTTATACCCTATTATACATATAAGATGTTATGTATGAACCCAATGGTAAATCAAAATAAAAACCCTACAATACTGTACCTGTTATTCACTAAATAGAAAGAGAGAGAGAGAGAGAAATGTAAGCATAGAAATAAAGAAAGCCATCAAACCACAAGGGAGGAGATCAAGAGAAGAAAAAAAAAGCAAGAGAAAAATCTTCAGAAACAATAAAAAAATCAAAATGCTGATAAGTATATAACTTGAATAATTATTTTAAATGCAAATGGACTAAAAACATCTATCAAAGACATAGGATGACTACATGCATAAAAAATGAGACCCATCTATATACTATCTATAAAAGAGTCACTTCAGTCATAAAGACACATATAGATTGAAGGAAAAAAAAAAGAGGAAAAATATATATCATACAAATGGAAGTTTAAAAAAAGCTGGAGTAACAACATTTTTAACAAACAAAATAGATTTTTAAATAAAGGCTGTAGTTAGAGATAAAGACCACTGCATAATGATAAAGAATCAATCCAACAAGAGGATACAACATTAATAAATATCTATGAACCCAACATAGGGGCAACTAAATATATAAAGAAAATGTTAATAGAAATAAAAGGAGAAATTAACAGCAATACAATAGTAAGGAATTTTGACAATTCACATCAATGGATAGGTTATCCAGGCAGAAAATCAAGAAGGAAAGAAGGGCTTTGAATGGCACATTAGACCAGATGTATCTAACAGATATATACATCAAAAAACAGCAGAATACACATGAAACATTCTCCAGGATAGATAACGTGATAGGCAAAAAAAACCAAAAACAAAAAACCCACAAAAACAAACAAACAAAACCTCAATAAATTTCAACAGATTGAAATATTGATATAATTTCATGGTTGATATCATTTTATTCCCACTACAACAGTATAAACTAAAAATCAATTACAAGAAAAATACCTGAGGAAAAAAACACAAACACATGGCAACTAAACAACACACTACTAAACAACCTATGGGTCAATGAGGAAATCAAAGAGGAAATAAAAATATACACGGAGACAAGTAACAGTGAAAACACAATGGTTCAGTATCTTCGGGACACAGTGAAAGCGGTTCTAAGAGAATACATAGCAATACAAGTCTACCTCAAAAAGAAGAAAAGTCTGCCTCAAGAAAGAAGAAAAACCTCAAATACAGCTAAAATGTAGAACTAAAGGATCTAGGAAAATATTAAAAAAGAACAAACAAATCCAAATCTAACGGATGGAAGGAAATAAAAAAAAGATTAGAGCAAAAAGAAATGAAATACAGACTAAAAAAATTTTTTTAAAGGCCAATGAAACCAAGAGTTGGTTCTTTCAAAAAATAAACAAAATTGATAAACATTTAGCTAGACTCATCAAGAAATGAGAGAGAGAGAGAGGGGAGTCAAATAAACAGAATAAAAAATGGAGGAGAAATAACAGCTAATAACACTACAGCAATACAAAGAATTATAAGAAAATACTTGGTAAATTGTATGCCAACAAACTGGACAGCCTAGAAAACAATAGATAAATTTATAGAAATATACAATCTTCTAAAACTGAATCAGAAAGAAATAGAAAATTTGAAGAGTCTGATCACTAGCAAAGAAATTGAATTTGTAAACAACAACAAAACCAAAAACAACAACAAACTCCCAACAAACAAAAGTCCATAACTAGATAGTCACAAGTTAATTCTACCAAATATTTAAAGAAAAATTAATACCTATTCGTCTCACACCATTCCAAAAAAATCAAAGAAGAAACACTTCTGAATTGATTCTATGAGATTAGCATTATCCTGATACCAAAACCAGACAAAGACAGTACCAAAAAAAAAAAAAATCATGAGCCAATATATATGATGAGCTTAGAGGCAAAAATCCTCAACAAAATATTAGCAACCCAAAGTCAATAATATATTTTAAAATTGTATTCACCATGATCAAGTAGGATTTATCCAAACATGCAAGGGTGATTCAATATTTGCAAATCAATCAATGTGATACACCTTATCAATAAAACATAGGATAAAAATAGTATGATCATCCCAATAGATGCAGAAAAATCATCTGACAAAATACAACATCTGTTCATGATAAAAATTCTCAGCAAAGTGGGGTTAGAGGGAACATATCTCAATATAGTACAGGCCATATATGACAAACTCAGAGCTAATATTACACTTGATGTTGAAAAACTTAAAGCTTTCCCTCTAAGAAAGAAACAAGAGAAGGATGTCCATTCTCACCACTTTCATTCAATATAGTACTGAAAGTCTTAGCCACAACCATCGGACAAGAAAAATAAATAAAAAGCATCCAAATTGGTAAGGAAGAAGTAAAATTTTACTATTTGCAAATGACATGATGTTATATATAGAAAACCCAAGGGATTCCACCAAAAACTTTTAGAACTGATAGATGAATTTAGTATCAGCATACACAATAAATACACAAAACCCTGTTGTTTTGCTATACACAAGTAACAAAGTGGCAGAATCTCACTTACAATTATGCCAATAAAAAAATAAAACACCTAGGAATAAATTTAACCAAAAAGATGGAAGATCTGTACTCTAAAAACTGTATGATATTGATGAAAGAAATTGAAGATGACAAAAATGGAGAGATATACCATGCTTAAATATTGGGAAAAAATAATATAGTTAAAAGGTTATGTCAATAGCATTTTTCACAGAAGTGAAATAAATAATCCTAAAATTTATATGAAACCACAAAAGACCTTGAATGCTCAAGCAATCTTGGGAAAGAAGAATAAAACTGGAAATATCACAATCCCAAATTTCAAGATCTACTACAAATGTGTAGTAAACCACAAAAGATCTTGAATACTCAAGCAATATTGGGAAAGAAGAACCAAACCAGAGGTATCACAATCCCAGATTTCAAGATATACTACAAATGCGTATAAACAAATCAGTATGGCACAAAAACAGTGGTACAAAAATAGCATATATCAATGGAACAGGATAGAGAGCTCAGAAAGAAACCCTACCTAGATGTCAATTAATCTGTGACAAAGGAAGCAAGAATATACAGTTAGGGAAAGAAAAGACAGTCTCTTTGATGAATGGTTTTGGGAAACCTGGACAACTACATGTAAAAGAATAAAACTGAATTACTTTCTTATTCAATACATAAAAAGAATCTCAAAATGGATTAAAGTAAGATGTGAGATGTGAAAATATAAAACTCCTTAAAGAAAACATATGTAGTAATCTCTTATCAGTCTTAGCAACATATTTATAGATAGGTCTTCTTATGCAAGGGAAACAAATATACTATTGAGAGAAAAACAAAATAAAAATCTTTTTTTTGCACAGCAAAGGAAGCTATCCACAAAACAAAAAAGGCAACCTAATGAATAAGGAGAAGGTATTTGTAAATGATAAATTCCATAAGGGGTTAATATCCAAAAAAATATAATAAATTTATGTAATTCAATACCAAAACCACAAACAATCCAATTAAAAATGGGCAGGGAACCTGAAAGACATTCTTTTTTCAAAGAAGTCATCCAGATGGCCAACAGAAACACAAAAAGATGCTAAACATGCTAACTCAAATCACAATGAGATATCACTTTACACCAGTCAGAATGGCTATTATTTAAAAGACAAGAAATCACAATTTTTGGTGAAAATGTGGAGAATAGAAAATCCTTATGGATTATTGGTGGGCATGCAAATTGGTGTAGCACTATAAAAAGTAGTGAAACACCTGAAACTAATGTAACACCACCTGTTAATTAACTGGAATTAAAAATTAAAAAAGATAGATGATAGGTAAATGGTAGATGATAGATAGATGATAGATAGATAGGTGATAGATGATAGACAGATGGATAGATAATAGATCACATTGTAGATCTGCAATTAATATAACATTGTATATCAGTTGTACTTCCATAATTTAAAAGAAAATATTTATCAATGATCAAACTGATGGAACAGGTTCATTCTCTTTGCAGTTAAAAATAAGAAAAGAATTTCAACTATTGCTTTTTTATTCAAAATTGTTCTCACATTCCTAGTCAATATGAGATGAAATGAATTAATGAATAATACATATTGAAAAAAATTAAAATTCAAGTGTAGTTTGTGTGTGTGTCTGTGTGTGTGTACAATAATCGACAATTCTAAAATATATGGGGAAAAATGTTTTAATTAATAATGTAAGTTGAATGATATTTGCTCATATGAATATTGAGAACCTTGGTTCGTCATATATCAACACTTATAATTCAAGACTAGACTCTAAATAACAACCAGCTCTAACTTTTGTATTATACATTGACCCTTAACGTCTGGAATATTTTATATGTTTGAAAGACAATTGAAAATTTTTAGAGTATTAGACTTTATATCTCTTGAATCATAAAATAGTTGTTGTAATTTATTTTATTAAAAAATAGAAGTGTTTCCAACAGATAATAAAAATGTAATATTAGTATTTACAATAATCTTGAAGGTCTTCTATATGCAGGTGTAAAAATTTGAGATGAAATATCACATGAATTGGTCCAAAAATGGGATTACAATCTGTGATTTTATATTTACTACTTTTGGGAAGTTGGATTAATCATGTCATCTCTCCAGGTTTCACTCTCCTTATCTGTCAAATGGGTGGATTGTGTAAGATCAGAGATGTGCAACTCTCTTTTTATTTTATTTTTCAGTGTTCCAAGATTCATTGTTTATGCAACACACTCAGTGCTCCATGCAATATATGCCCTCCTTAATACCCACCACCAGGCTCACCTAACCACTGACCCCCCTCCACTCCAAAATCCTCAGTTTGTTTCTCAGAGTACATGGATGTGCATCTTTTTAAAAATAGAAAAATCTTATTAAAAATTAATATAAGTATATTCATATATGCAGTATAATTGTATATACAAGCAGAATTATTTTCTGTAAATAGTGCTTTGAACATCTCCAACTCTGCCTCTTGCAGCTCCCACCTCCTACTACAAGTCCTAAAACGATTCCACATCACCTACTTCTTTTTATCATTAGAGGACAAATTAAAAATTATAAATCCACAAGAAAAGAGAAACAGAACAGAAGAAAAAATTATAATATGTTAACAAAATGCAGAAATTTAGAAAGTGGATGGTAGATGGTAATTGAGTCAAAATTAGAGAACAATACAAGAAAAAAAACAGAAAAAAAGATATAAGCCTTCTCTGAAGGAATGCACCACTTTCTAATCCCTAAATTCTTCCCACAAATATTTTGAAGAAAAATGAGTAAAAATAGCCAATGGAACACAAGAAAAATAAAAAAGTAAGGTACACTGAGAAAGGATCAATAAAAACAAAGGACTACAATGATCAAACCCTAAAGATTTCAGATATTGGAAACATCAATACAAACTGAAACAGCTGTGGTCGTTATATTTATAGAAATA
Source organism: Lontra canadensis (assembly GCF_010015895.1). NCBI lineage: Eukaryota > Metazoa > Chordata > Mammalia > Carnivora > Mustelidae > Lontra > Lontra canadensis. The sequence continues at coordinate 7,228,120 of NW_022631094.1, read as the reverse complement.
AAAGATAAGTATGAAAACACTTGCCAAAAATCAAAAACTAAAATAGGTAAAGTAGAAAATAAAATTAAAAGCACAAACATGTATCAGAAACAGAGTAACAATAATTTAAAATTCTGTATAGAAACTTTATAGTCAACTGGAAAGAAATATAGAATTTATGCATTAGAAGATAGACTAGAAGAGATTGGAAAGAATTCCATACAGAGGTAAGGATAAGAAGGAGAAATAGAAAGAAAAAAAGGAATAGAATAAGCTAAAATGGAAGGACAGAGTGAGGAAATCTAATATAAAATAAATGAAAAATCAATAAGTAAAAAAGTGGATTATCAGAGGCAATATCTGAAGGAATAATGACCAGAATTTTCCAGGAGTGATAAAAAAAAAAACTATAAATTCAAGTTGAATAAATCTGAATTATAATTTTTTTTAACATTTCACAACTGACCACATCATGGTAAAGTAGCATCTAAAAAACACTCAATGAGAGTATACAGTGGACTTAATATGAACAATAGAATACAGAACACACACAGTGGAAAATATCTTCTATAGGCTGAAGAAAATATTTGCCATCCTTAAATTTTATACTCTGTAAATGTATTTCAAGAATAATGAGAAAATAAAGACATTTTCACACAAAGAAAAACTTGAAGAGTTTTCCAATGGTAGAGACACATTAAAATAACATTGTGAAGCATAAATTTTGGGCAAAAAGAATCTGATCTCTGATGGCAACTTAGTGATGTAGGAAGATATAGCATACAAATAGAGAGGTAAATATGAGAGTATATATATATTCATGATCTTTGACATATAAAAACATGTTTGAAAAAATTGTTCAAGAAAAGATACATGTAACTCAAAGGATAGTGTGTTCTTACATTTTATACTATAAAAGAATAAGTTTTACCTTAATTAAAATTTTACTTTATAGTGATGTCACCAAAAAGGCAAATGAGACCCTGATCTCCATAACCCCCCAAAATCAACAATTAGGGTACAAAAACTGCTCTGGAAGAGCTCAGGAATTCACTTAAGAAACTTCAGCAATACAACAACAACAACAACAACAAAACCACCTTGAGAATAACTGCACATACAAGAGCAGCTAAATTTGCCTGTATCACACAAGCCCACACTGCTCAGAATCAAGAACAAGCTCCCCATTCATATGTGAATTCTACCATACACTTAAAGAAAATTTAGCACCAATTCTCAAATGAAACTATGTCAACCAAAATGCTTCTGCATAACAAAGAAACAAATAACAAAAAGAGAAATATATATTTGGAGAAAATATTTGCAAAAAAATGATAAGGGGTTAATATCCAAAATACAAAGGGAAATAATACAATTCAATAGCAAAGCAAATCATCATCATCATCATCATCATCATCATTATCATCATCATCATCATCTAATTAAAAACTAGGCAGAGGAATTGAATACAAATTTCTCCAAAGAAAACATACAAATGTCCAACAGGTATATCAAAATGTACTTGGGGTCACTGATTCTCTGGGAAATGCAAATCAAAACACAATGACCCTGCAATTGCAATACTGGTTATTTACCCCAAAGATACAGATGTAGTAAAAAGAAGGGCCATCTGTACCCCATTGTTCATAGTAGCAATGTCCACAATTGCCAACTGTGGAAAGAAGCAAGATGCCCTTCAATGGATGGATGAATAAAGAAGATGTGGTCCATATATACAATGAATATTATGCCTCCATCAGAAAGGATGAATACCCAACTTTTGTATCAACATGGACGGGACTGGAGGAGATAATGCTGAGTGAAATAAGTCAAACAGAGAAAGCCAATTATCATATGGTTGCACTTACTTGTGGAGCATAAGTAGTAACATGGAGGACATTGGGAGAAGGAAAGGAAAAATGAATTGGGGTAAATCGTAGGGGGAGACAAACATGAGAGACTGTGGACTCTGAGAAACAAACAGGGTTTTGGAGAGGAGGTGGGTGGGAGGATATGTGAGCCTGGTAGTGTTATTAAGGAGGGCACATATTGCATGGAGCACTGGGTGTGACACATAAAAAATAAATCTTGGAACACTGAAAAAAAAAACATAATGAGATACCATCTCAAACCCATTGTAACTTACCAGAAAATCAAAAGATAGTAAATTCTGGCAAGGATGTGGAAGAAAGGGAACTCTGGTGCACTTTGGTGGGAATGTAAATTGGTATAGTCACTGTGGAAAACAATATGATCATTCTTCAAAATATTAAAAATAGAACTACCAAATGATCTAGCAATTCCACTTCTAGTTCTAGAGCCAAAGGAAATGAAAACACTCTGACAAAGAGCTATTTGCACATCCATGTTCCTTGTAGCGTTATTCATAATGCCTAATACATGGAAACAATTTAAGTGTGCATTAATTGAGGTAGATAGATAGATGATAGATGATAGATAGATAGATGATATAATTCAGCAACAAGAAGAGAAGAAAATCCTATTATTGCAACAGCATGGTCAGTTCTTCTTAAGATCATTAATCTAAGTGAAATAATTCAGATGGATAAAGACTGTATCATCTCATTTATATGTGGATTCTATAAACATTGAACTCATAGAAACAAAGAGCAGAATGGTGATTGCCAGAAGTTGAGGGTTGGGGGAAATGGGGAAATGTTGGTCAAAGGGTACAAACTTTCAGTTTTAAGAGAAGTAAGTTCTGGGGAATCTAAGGTATAGCATGGTGACTATAGTTAACAATATTGTGCTGTACACTTGAAAGTTGCTGTGATAGTAGACAATAACACAATTGTAATTATCTGAGTCAAAGATGTGTTAACTAACTTTACTGTGGTGAACATTTTGCAATATATATGCAATAAATAATGTTTACACCTTAAACTTAAACAATGTTATATGTCAATTATATCTCAATAAAGCTGAAAAATTCACTTTGAGGACTTAAAATGCAGGTTACAACTTTGTAAATAATTACAAATTCTCTTAGAAATACAGTTTTAGTTTTAAAAACCTATTGAAGGGAAATTGAAAATATGACATATATAAAACATCCAAAAGAGTAAGAAAGTATATATAAATCATCTAAAAGGAAAGAAGATGAAAGAAAATATAGGATAGTTTAAATAAATGGTGAGGGCAAAATAAAAATGTTTGTTTAAACTATAGTTAAAAATAAATATTCTGGTTAAAAGATAACAATATCTTAAACCAAATGTGCACTGTCCAAAAATGTATATAATGTGAAGATATAGAAGAAGTAAAAGTAAAACAGTGGAAAGGGCATAGCATTCTTAGTTTAATATTAACAATTAATTTTAAAATAAACATTTCAGAAATTATGATGTTATTAATGATAAATAATACAATGTTTTTATCATGTGATAATGATAATCACCAAATGATAATGATAAAATGTTTTCACAAAGAAGAAATTATTTTAAATTTGTATACATGTAATGACAGAAATAACACAATTAGACAAACTTTAAGACAAATATATAAACCAACAGCCATAATAAGAAATTGTAAAGTTAGCAATTTTCCTCAGGAATTAGTATAACAATAAGAAAATAAGAGTCTATGGAAGATTTAAGCAACATGATTAACACTTTCTTTTAGGAGACTATATGGGACATTGCAGCCAATAACTGAAGAATATTCTTTTTAAACAAGAAGAGAAATTTTATAAAAATTAGCCATATACTGAGCCATCAAGAAAATCTGAATAAGTTTCAAATTCTTATGCTAATGATGTTCTCTAACAAAAAGATGATTATGGTACAAATAAATAACTAAATGGTTGCTAGAAAAAGCCCTATATGTTTGGATACACAGCAATGAAAATGAACAAACTACTTTCATGTACATTATAGACAAATATTTAAATCCTGTAAGCTTAATATTAATTAAAAGAAGGTATATAAGAAGGAATTCAATAATTAAAAGTGAAAAATAGGCAAAAAAATTACCCCAAACCGACATTAGGTTTTTAGACATTAGGCCTAAAGTTGATAGGTAGTTAAACTAAGAAGAAGAAGAGGGGGAAAAAAAAAAAAAAACTAATAAAATGTCAATGGTGGTTTTCCTCTAAATGGTTAGAAAAGGAAGATGCTGGGTGTCTGGGTTATTGTTATTCCATATATTGACCAAAATGAGAATTACAGGGGTATTCTCTTTAAAGTTATTTATTAAGACACACATAATATATTTATTTATCTCTGTATGCACATTTTATTTCACAGTGCATATAATATTAAAAATAAAATAAAATAAATTGCATTTGGTATGAATTATTTGGAAAAGCAAGTGTATTTATCTTCAATTTAAAAGATTATTTATTTATTTATAAGATTTTATTTATTTATTTAATTATTTATTTTTAGAGAGAGAGTGAAAAAGAGCATGTGAGTGGAGTGAAGGGCAGAGGGAGAAAATCTTTCAAGCAGACTTCCCACTGAATGAGAAGCCCACTGTAAGGCTTGATCTCACAACCCATGAGATCCTGCTTAACCAAGAAAGCCACCCAGGTGTCTCTTTTGTCCCAAAGATTATTTAAAATACAATTATCTCCTGTGCTGATTCTACCAAAGATTAATATTAAAATTACACAATGTCCTATTAGTCAGGAATTTTCTTTGTGCTGTAAGGATTGTAAAATCTTAGTGTCTTCTAACAATAAAGACTTATTTCTCATTCATATCACTGAAAATGAGTTTGTGACATACTTATCAATAATTACTTTGAATAAGAATGGGCTAAAGGCTCTAATCAAAAGCTATAGGGTGATAGAATGGTTAAAAAAGGAAGACCTATCTATCCACTGCCAAGAAGAGACTCATTTCAGACCTAAAGACATATGCAGACTAAAAGTGAAGGGTGGAAAAGCACTTATGCAAATGGAAGTGAAAAGAAAGCTGGGGTCATAAATACTTATATGAGACAAAATAAATGGCTAAACAAAGACTATAATAAGGCAAAAAAGGACACATCATTATCATACAGGGAGCACTCCAACAAGAAAATATAAAAATTTAAATATTTATGGACCCATTTGGGAGCTCTCAAATACATAAACAACAAAAAACAAACATGAGGCTTATAACACAATAATAGTAGGGGACTTAAACAGCCAATTTATATAGATTGACGGATCATCCAAACAGAAATCACAAGGTAATAGTGCCTTGCATGACACATTGGACCAGATGGACCTAAAAGATAGATTCAGACATCTCATTCTAAAACAACAGAAAACACATTTTTTTCAAGTGTACATGGAACATTCTTCAGAATAGATCATATATTAGGTCTCAAAGCAATTCTTAAAAAATTTAAAAAAGATTGAAATTATACCATGCATCTTTTCTGACCACAATGCTATCAAACTAGAATAAAATCTAATGAATACAAACACATGGAGGTTAAATAACACGCTACTAAACAATGGGTGGGTCAACCAAGAAATCAAAGCAGGAAATCAAAAAATACATGGAGACAAATGAAAATGGAAACACAATGGCCCAAAATCTTAAGGATGCATCAAAAGCCCTTCTAAGAGGGAAGTTTTTAGCAATACAGACCTACCTCAAAAAGAAAGAAAAATCTCAAATAAACAACCTAACATTACACCTAAAGGAGCTAGAAAAAATAAGAACAAACAAAACCCAAAACAAGTAGAAGGAATGAAATAATAAAGACTGGGGCAGAAATAAATAAAATAGAATTTTTAAAAAAGAGAACAGATCAATGAAACCAAGAGCTGATTCTTTGACAAGATCAACAAAATTTATAAGACTTTAGTCAGATTAAAAAAAAAAAAAGGCAGAGAGGATGCAAATAAATAAAATCCAAAATGAAAGAGATGTAAAAACTAACACCAAATATAAGAGAATATTGTGAAAAATCAAATGCTAACAAACTGGAAAACCTAGAAGAAATGGATAAATTCCTAGATACATCTTACCTCCCAAAACAGAACTAGGAAGAAATAGAAAACTTGAACAGACCGATTACCAGCAATGAAATTGAATCAGTAATTGAAAAACTTCCAAACAAAAAAGTCCAGGACCAAATGGATTCACAAGTGAATTCTGCCAAAAATTTAAAGAAGGAGTTAATACCTATTCTTCTTAAACTATTCCAAAAAATAAAAAGGAAGGAAATCTTCCAAATTCATTATATAAGGCCATCATTGCCCTGATACCAAAACCAGATAAAGACACTACAAAAAAAAGAGAGTTACAAACCAATATCTTCAATGAACATAAATGTTAAAAATGTCAACAAAATATTAACAAACAGAATCTAACAGAAACATTAAAAAATCATTCACCATGATCAAGTAGGATTAATTCATGGGATGCACAGGTCATTCAGTATTCACAAATCAGTCAACATGATATAGCACATCAATAAGAGAAAGTATAAAAAAGATATAATCATTTCAATAGATGCAGTTTTCTGCATCTATTCAGCATTTGACAAAGTACAGCATATATTCATTATAAAAAGCCCCAACAAAATAGAGTTAGAAGAAACATACCTGAACACAATAAAGGCCACATATGAAAAACACATGGGTAACATCATACTCAATGGTGAAAAACCTTTTCTCATAAGATCAGAAAAAAGACAAGGATGTCCACTCTCATCACTTTTATTCAGCAAATACTGGAATAGCTAGCTATAGCAATTATACTATAACAACAACAACAACAGCAAAGGCATTCAAATCAGTAAAGAAGAAGTAAAATTCCACTATTTGCAGATGAAATGACATTATATACAGAAAACCTTAGAGACTCCACCCAAAAAATACTAGACTTATAAATGAATTCTGTAAGACTACATGATACAAAATCAAAATACAGAAATCCACTGCACTTCTATAGACTAATGATGAACTAGTAGAAAAAGAAATTAACTGTCCCATTTACAATGAAATAAACTTAACCATAGAGATTTAAAAAAAAAAACTTGTACTCTGAAAACCATTAAACATTGATGAAAGATATTGAAGACTACACAAAGAAAAGGAAAAACATTTCATGCTCATGAATTGGGGGGAAAAATCATGTTAAAATGTCCATCTTACCCAATCTACAGATTTAATACAATCCCTCTCAAAATACCATTTTTTTCCCACAAAACTAGAATGAATAATTCTAAAATTTGTATGGTTCTACAAAAGACCTCAAATACCCCAGGCAATTTTGAAAAAGAAGAGCAAGACTGGAGGTATTATAATCCCAGAGTTTAAGATATACAACAAAGCTATATTAATCAAAATAGTATAGTATCGGCACAAAAATAGTTCAAAGCAACAGCATAGGGAACCTAAAAATAAACACAATTTATAAAGTCAATTAATCCATGAGAAAAGAGGCAAGAGTATGCAATGGGAAAAAGACCGTCTCTTCAAAATTTGGTATTGGGAAAACTGGACAGCTTCATACAAAATAATGAAACTGGACCACTTTCTTACACCATATACAAAAAGAAGCTCAAAATAAATAAAGACTTAAATATGAGTCCTGAAACCATAAAAATCCTGGAAGAGAGCATAGGCAGTAATTTCTCTAATATTAGCCCTAGCAACACTTTTTTTCTAGATATGTCTTCCAAGGCAAGGGAAACAGAAGCAAAAATAAACTACTGGGACTTTATCAAAATAAAAACTTCTGCACAGTGATGGGAACAATCATCAAAACAAAAAAGACAACCTACTAAATAGAAGAATATATTTGTGAATGATATATCTGATAAGGGGTTAGTATCCAAAATACATGAAGAACTTATACAACTTAATACCAAACCAAACCAAACCAAACAAAACAAACAAACAAAAAACCCCAAATATTCCAATTAAAACATGGGCAGTATATAAGAACAGACATTTCTTTAAAGAAAACATACAGATGGCCAACAGATGCATGAAAAGATGTTCAACACCACTCATCATTAGGGAAATGGAAATCAAAAGTTCAATGAGATAACACCTTGCAGCTGTCAGAATGACTAAAATCAAAACCACAAGAAATAACAAGTGTTGGTGAGGATGTGGGGATAAAGGAACCATTGTGTGCTGTTAGTAGGAGTGCAACCACTGTGTAAAACAGCATGGATTTTTCTTGAAAAGTTAAAAACAGAAATACCATATGATCCTGTAATTCCACTATTGCATATATTCTCAAAAAATATCAAAAGCTTTATTGGAGAGGATATGTGCACCCCTATGTTTATTACAGTGTAAAATATTTGAGTTTTGGAAGCAACCCATGTCAACCCACAAGTTAATGGATAAAGAAGAAGTGGTATATATACACAATGGAAAATTACTTTGCATAAACAAGAATGAAATATTTGCCATTTGCAATAGCATGGATGCATCTAGAGGATATAATATAAAGTCAAACAAGTCAGTCTGAGAAAGTCAAATGCCATATGATTTTACTCATACATGGAATCTAAGTAAAAAATGAACAAAAGAAAAAAGAGAGAAAAAACAATATATTTAAGACAGACTCTTAAATATGTAGAACAAATTGAAAGTTACCAGAAAGAAAGTGGGAAGGGGATGAGTGAAATAGGTGAAAGGATTAAGAGTATGTTTATTGTGATGAACACTAAGTAATGTATAGAATTGTTGTATCGCTATATTGTATACCTGAAACTAACACTGTAAGTTAATTAAACTGGAATTTTAAAAAATAAAAATAAAAAAAGTGAAAAAGAAAAATTATCTGAATGAGCAAACCCTCAACAATACCTATCTGATGCTAGAAGGAAGAAATCATAATTAAAAGTGTTCTGCAATCAATATTTTAGTTGCTTCTCAATTTAGGGAAATAACTTTAATAGTTTAGTACCTAGTGAGTTTCTATTTCCCATTACTTACATGAGGTAAGATGTTTTAGTTGGATAAAAGATTAGTAGGTAAATGGTTTGCAAGGATTTAACTGTAGTTTTCCACATTAGAATTATCAGGAATGAGGGAGGAGGAAAATGAAGTAGAGAAGGAAAATAAAGAAGAAAGAGGGCAGAAGAAGAGATGTAGAAGAACAAGAAGAGGAGAAATATTATATCTCATGAGCTGTCATTATGTTTCTAGCCTCTGGCTACATGAGTCATATGATGGGGAAAGCTTGTGGTAGAGAATCTACCTAAGAGGCCCAAGAATTCTTCAAGAACCTCAGATGGACTTATATTAATCTTTGATTTATAACAGGAAACATCCACAATTTTACTTCAGGATTAATTGATGTGACACCACGGACATTTTGAAATTCCAGCCTAAAATGGTTTTATTATTGCATCATTTAAGATTACTAAACTCTCTTATAAAAGGAAAAACAAATTAGGAGGATAGATAAAACTAAGTATACATAATAAGCAGTTTGTGAGAATTGTTAGACATAGATAAAGTAGGTTCAGCCTAAGTGGGTCAACATATATAGGAGGGGAGAAAAGTACCAAGTACTAACTGTTCATCAACCTTTGGTGATACTTATTCTGGTTCCATATATCTCCTACCTGAGATATGTATGCTGATAAAATCCAGGGCTGTTCAGCAGGTTCTCAGTGAATTACAGCTACTGGCCAGGAATCAGTGGACCTGGGACTCTCTACTGTTTAAAGTAAGTGCTGGCTTCCAGGCTTTTACTGAACCTCTCATTTGCCCAATAATCAGGTTGCTGAAACCACACCACCAACAGGGAAGGCTAATATGGCAAACAAAGGAAAGGACTAGTGTCCAGGATCCAGGCCCTGCAGTCTTTACATTCTGCTTACTCCATTTTGTAAGCTTTTTAACATACTCTTTCTCTTTCTTCTTGAATTTGCTGTATGATTTAACAGAACATATGACTTGAGCATCTTAATTTAGTTTGATAACATTTCTGTTCCATGGCCTCATGTATAATTTGCTCATAGTACACTAAGACTTCAAGAATATATCCCACCACATGATATATAATTGAGCTCATCTGGTGATGTTTCTGGATTAGTGAAAAAAATTGGTTTCTCACATTCACATTAGGCTTTTTTAGCAAAATAATAATAATAACAAAAAAATAACCACAACCCAGTGAACTACTCCTGGCCAATGATACTAGTCATTTCTTTTATTTTGTTTGAGTCAGTTATCACCATAATGCTTCAATTATATCCTTAGTTCCATGAGTGTCAAAATGTTTACTATCTTCAAGAATTTGCCACACAAAAGTCTCACCAAAACTCCATGACCTTAAAGAACTTTCTTTTACAATGTTTTCCCAGATGCTCTAATAATTTGAATGGGCAGTAGTATCATGTGTGGTATGGTAAGTAATGGAGCTTCCAGTGCTATATGCAAAATACTTACATCTTCAAACAGAAAAATAGAAATTGGTATTTCCTTCTTCACCTTCTGTCTCCATGATCTCAGTGTATGGACTCACCATTCTCAAACTCTGGAAAAACTTAACTGACTTTTGACTAGGACTTTTATGAAGTGACAAATAACTTGGTAATGATGATATCATACCTAGGCACTCCAAATCATTTTGTTGTGTTTTGGGGAACTATACAAAGCTAGTGCCTCTAGAATAGATAGTTAATATCAACTGGGTTGATAAAGTGAGAATTATACCATTTAAAATTCAATGCCATAGTTACAAGGCTAAATTGAATGTAAATTTAGATGAAAAAAGGAAACAAATTGCAATCCAAGCAAAACAAAACAATCTAGCCCTTATTAAATAAATTAAAATATAAGATTTATTGGATATATATGTTCCTCCCCCAAATGGGTGATAAAATAGCACTTTTTTTTTTAAGCACTGATGTTTGGTTTGGTTATCCAATTAAACTAGCAATAACTATTTATTGAATGCTTACTATATGTACCATATAATAGTTTAAAGTAGTTCAATTGTCTAAAGTACCAAAACCCTTCTCAATTTTATGGGAATAGCTAGTACAATTTCTAAACACATTTTTTAACTCTACTTTTCTGAAGTCTTGTATATACCTAAACAATTCTTGAGAAAATTATAAAAATACCATTCACAGATTAACCTCCCCTTTATTACATGTATGAATGATCATAAAGGAAACAGGGAAACCCCAAAATACATAGAGACAACACACTGATTACTTCTATCCATAATTATGGTTCTTTGGGATACTACAAGAAAATCCACAGTCTAAGCATTCAGCCGATTAAGCACCTGACTTGACTTCAGCTCAGGTCATGATCTCAGGGTTATAAGATTGAGCCCCACATGCTGCTGTGCGCTGGGCATGGAACCTGCTTAAGATTCTCTCTTTCCCTCTCCCTTTACCCCTTCCCCACCCCAGCTCCATACACATTCTCTCTCTCTCTCTCTCTAAAAAAAAAAAAAAAAAAAAAAACCACATAAGTTTTTATCAACTGATGTGTAATGTAATTGTTGTCAATGAACCAAGGTAAACCACTCTGAAACTCATTCTAAAAATGTATTATTAAAAGTTAATCTCTTTGCAAAAGAGTTGAACTATGAATCTGGGACTCATAGACTTATATAGTCACTTTGATTACTTTATTCACTGTAGAAAAGGCCATTGCACAACGAGCCAAGGTAAACCACTCTGAAACTCATTCTAAAAATGTATTATTAAAAGTTAATCTCTTTGCAAAAGAGTTGAACTATCAATCTGGAAAGTGAATCTTCAAGAAGTGCACATTATCTCCAACTAGTCTAACAGCCAAGCACCCACCTTGCCCTCTCTTGACCTCCCAGACTGCTGAGTGCAGTGTATTTTCATGGCCTAATTTTTCATATTCTTTTTTAGTGCTGAAAATATTTCACTGTCTAGATATACAATTTATTTATACATTCACAGGCTGAAAGCATCTTGGTTGTTCCTAAATTATGGCAATGATGGAAAAATCTATAAATATCTGTTTAGGTGTTTTATGGACAGTCTTTAACTTATTCAAGCAATCATCAAGAAATGTGTCTGCTGGATCTTATGTTAAGAATGTGTTTAATTCTAAAAGAAACTTCCAAACTATCTTCCAAAGTGTCTTTACCATTCTGCATTCCCATTAGCAATGAATGAAAGTTCCCATTGCTCCAAATCCTTTTCAGCATTTAGTGGTGTCAGTTTTCCACTTTTGCCATTCTAGTAAGTATACAATGGTATATTACATTATTGTTTTAATTTGAAATTCCAGATATATATATATATATATATATCCATATATATATATATATAGATATATATATATACACACACATACATACATATACACATATATGTATATATACATACATATAGTGAGAGAGAGAGATTGAGAGAGAGGACATAAACTTTATACCCTTCAAAAAAATTACCTCAAAATGCATTATCTACTTAAAGGTAAAAACAGAATTATATAAATCCTTGAAGAAAGCACTGGGGAAAAAAACAACAAATGACCTTGTGTATGGCAATGAACTTCTATACATAATACCAAAGTTATGAACCATAAAATAATGACTATATGGATTTTATTAAAATTAAAGAATTCTGCTCTGGAAAACCACTATCAATATAATAAAAAAGACAAATTACAAACTGGAAGAAAGTAATTGTAAAAGGCATATTTTATATTAAAAAAAACTCATCCAAAATATACAGGAATATCTTAAAATTCAACAATAAGAAAACAAACAACTCAATTTAAAAATGGGCAAAAGACTGGACAAAGACATCACCAAATAAAAAACATAGATAACAAACCAGCATAAAAAAAGATACATTTTATCTGGATGTTCAGTTGTTTTAGTCCATTCGTTGAAAAGACTATCTTTGTTCTGTTGTACTGCCTTTGCTTCTTTGTCAAAAATCAGTTGGCTATATTTATATGGTTCTATTTCTGAGCTCTCCATTCTATTTCACTGATCTCTTAGGAAGCATTCAATTGTGCCCTTAAAGAGGTCTACTAACATACTACTTATCTCTGCTCCATAGTCTTATTTATATCACAGTGGATGTCTTTCAATATGTATTCAAAGGAAAACTGCAGTCCTACCACCTTCCTTCTCTCTAACAGAGTATCTGCTATAGTACCCTAAAGGACTGACCATTTTTCCAACTGGGCTTGTGTCTCTGGTCCGGGGTACCTGGAGACTTCTTGTTTCCACTCTCCATTTAGTTGCCAAATGATGAAAGAATAATGTTATTTATTTTGCTGCTCTTTCATTGTCCTTTTGAAGCTCAAAAATGTAAATTAAGTATTTAAGTTACTGAGACAAATGAGACTATTGTGCTCATAAATAAATAAATAAATAAATAACCTTGTATTTCTATTTGAAATAGATGGGTTTCAAATTATTGTAGTTCTCTGAATTTCCATTGGTTCCCCAGAGTGGTAGGACGTGTATCTTCACCGGGACTCCCAGACTTCACAGGGCTCATGTTATGCTACAGGGAGGAAGAGTATTTATCTTCCTGTATTTGCACATTATCTCCAACTAGTCTAACAGTCAAGCACCCACCTTGCCCTCTCCTGACCTTAAATAATAGACTAGAACTATATGATACTCTCAACAGATGCTGAAAAAAGCATTTGACAAAGTACAGCATCCTTTCTTGACCAAAATTCTTCACAGTGTAGGGATAGAGAGTACATACCTCAATATCATAAAGCCATCTATGAAAAGAACTCAGTGAATGTCACCCTCAATGGGGAAAAACTGAAAGTTTTTCTTCTAAGGTAAGGAGCATGGTAGGGCTATCTACTATAACCACTGCTATTCAACATAGTAATAGAAGTCCTAGCCTCAGCAATCAAACAACAAAAATAAATAAAAGGCACCTGAATTGGCAAAGAAGTCAAACTCTCACTCTTTGCAGATAATGATACTTTATATGGAAAACCTAAAACACCCCACTCCAAAACTGCTAGAACTCATACAGGAATTCCATGAAGTGTCGGGATATAAAATCAATGCACAAAAGTCAGCTGCATTTCTATACACCAACAAGACAGAAGAAAGAAAAATTAAGGAGTCGATCCCATTTACAATTGTACCCAAAACCATAAGATACCTAAGAATAAACCTAACCAAAGAGGCAAAGAACCTGTATGCAAAAAAAAAAAACTATATAGTACTCTTGAAGGAAACTGAAGAAGACACAAAGAAATGGAAAAACACTCCCTGCTCAGGGATTGGAAGAACAAATGTGGTTTTGACTTGAATCTCCCTGATGGCTAATGATGATGATAATTTTTTTCATGTGTCTGTTAGCCAATTGTATGTCTTCTTTGGAGAAGTTCATGTCTTCTGACCATTTGTTGACATGATTATCTATTTTGTGTGTGTTGAGTTTGAGGAGTTCTTTATAGATCTTGGATATCAGCCCTTTGTCCGTAGTGTCATTTGCGAATATCTTCTCCCAATCAGTGGGGTGCCTCTTTCTTTTGTTGACTGTTTCCTTTGCTGTGCAGAAGCTTTTGATCTTGGTGAGGTCCCAAAAGCTCATTTTTTGCCTTTGTTTTCTTTGCACTTGGAACCAATAATCCTAATGTTTATGTGGAACCAGAAAAGACCCTGAATAGCCAGGGGAATGTTGAAAAAGAAAACCAAAGTTGGCAGCATCACAATTCCAGACCTCAAGCTCTATTACAAAGCTAGAATTATCAAGACAATATGGTACTGGCACAAAAACAGAACACATAGATCAATGGAACAGAATAGAGAGCCCAGAAGTGGACCCTCAGCTCTATGGTCAACTAATCTTTGACAAAGTGGGAAAGAATGTCCAATGGAAAAAAGACAGGCTCTTCAACAAATGGTGCCTGGAAAATTGGACAGTCACATGTAGAAGAATGAAGCTGGACCATTTCTTTACACCACACACTAAAATAGACTCAAAGTGGGTGAAAGACCTCAAAGTGAGACAGGAATCCAACAAATTCCTTAAGGAAAACACAGGCAGCAACCTCTTCGACTTCAGCCACAGCAATTTCTTTCTAGAAACATTGCCAAAGGTAAGGAAAGCAAGGGCAAAAATGAACTGTTGGGATTTCATCAAGATCAAGAGCTTTTGCATAGCAAAGGGAACAGTCAACAAAAGCAAAAGATGACTGATAGAATGGGAGAAGATATTCGCTAATGACATATCAGATAAAGGTCTGGTATCCAAAATCTATAAAGAACTAATCAAACTCAACACCCAAAGAACAAATAATCCAACCAAGAAGCCAGAAGTCAGGAACAGAGATTTCCGCAGATGCTAACAGACACATGAAAAAGTGCTCAACATTACTTGCCATCAGAGAAATACAAATCAAAACCAGAGTGAAATATCACCTCACACCAGTCAGAATGGCTAAAATTAACAAGTCAGGAAATGACAGGTGTTGGCGAGGATGCAGAGCAAGGGGAGCCCTCCTACACTGTTGGTGGAAATGCAAGCTGATGCAACCACTTGGAAAACAGTATGAAGTTTCCTCAAATAGTTGAAAATAGAGCTATGACCCAGTGATGGCACTATTGGGTATTTGCCCTAAAGATAAAAAATGTAGTGATCCAAAGGGGCACATGCACCTGAATGTTTATAGGAGCAATGTCCACAATAGGCAAACAATGGAAAGAACCTAGATGTCCATCAACAGGTGAATGGATAAAGAAGATGGGGAGATATATATATATATATATATATATCTATATATATAGATATATATATATATATATATCTCCCCATTAAAATATTTTTTGCTATTTGCAATGACGTGGATGGAACTAGAAGGTATTATGCTAAGCAAAGTAAGTCAATCAGAGAAGGACAATTATCATATGATCTCTCTGTTATGAGGAATTTGAGAGGCAGGGCAGGGGGTCATGGGAGGCAAGGAGGGAGAAAATGAAACAAGATGGGACTGGAGAGGGAGACAAACCATAAGAAACTCTTAATCTCAGGAAACAAACTGATGGTTGCTGGGGAGCGGGGTGGGAGGAAGGGAGGGATAGGGTGGCTGGGTTATGGACATTGGGGAAGGTATGTGCTATGGTGAGTGCTGTGAATTGTGTAAGGCTGATGATTCACAGACCTGTACACCTGAAGCAAATAATACATTATACGTTAATTAAAAAAAAAATAGACTAGAAAATGTTTTCCCTGAGATAAGAACTTTAGATTTCTCAAAACTAGTTTTGGGTTTTGTTTGTTTTTTTGTCATTTCCCAGGATCATTGTGAACTAGGTCTCTGATTCCCTTTGAGTTAAGTAGGTACTATAAGCTCTGTTATATAATAAATATGCTCCTTGGATGATGATGATACATGAGATAATCATTTATTACATTTCACTGCTATGTTAATAAATTAAAAAAACTCATTTCAAAAATTTATAGTAATGACATTACAGTATGAAAATACGTAAAATAAGTCTCATTTCAGCGAGATTTTTCTTCAAAAACATCAAAAATGTAGAAATAAGACATTACTCCCCCAGATTTAATTACATATGAGATATGTAGAACTGATGCAGCAGATCCATTTTATTTAAAATAAATGTGCTGAAGGCTGTTTTTAAAATGTGTTGGCTCTACTTTTCTTGAACTTTCTAATAAAATGCACTGAGGAAAAAATTTGAAGAGGCTAGTTTTGAGATAAAGGTAAAATTTTAAGATAGGAGATATAATTAAGAATCATTTCAATTAAATTTAATTTGCAGAATGGCTTACTGTTCTATGAAAAAAGGGAAAAACATGAAACACTCTAGAATACTATGCTGTATTGTTATAACTTAACTCTCAGTTGACAAGAATTCAATCAATTAACTATGTCTTTTTTTTTTTGGTTTTTTAAAACTTCATAATTTTTAATGTGATTATGACATTTTTGCTCCCTCCTCTGTTAGGTGTGAACTCTACTAAAAGTTTATAATGGTGTTTAGGGAGAAACATAATACAATCTTTGTCAACCTAGGAATTTATAGAGGAGGACTTGTGTAACTTAAGTCAATAAAGTCCCCAAAGAAGTAATTGGAACATCCGGAATCAATAATTTCATAAGACAAGTTTCCTCTCTTAAACTTCTCTTTCCTTATGCTTCCTGGCAGGTTATCCAGACAATAAGTCTAGTAAGTTATTGGTTTGAGTTGGTTTGAGGATTGAAGTATTTGTGGGGATTCAGTTGTAAACATCAGATTAGGCTAAGCAGGAGATGAACCATTTGAGTATTTAAAAGTTGGAAGTTGGAAATAAGCTTATTTTATGTGTATTTTTTTCAATTACAAAATAAACAGAACCATCATTAGAAATAATAGCATTTTAAAAAATTAGTGTTTAAATGAAATAAATATCTATAGAAACAAACTGGATATGAAAAATCAAGATGATGTATTAATTTGATTTATCCCAAAGAAGATTCAGTTGCTTTAATACAAAAACACATTTCACCAAATCTCATAAGTATATTAATATTGAGTTAAGGATTTAAATAAGGAAATTATGAACAAACAAATGAAACGAAATGAGTCCTTTGTTTTCTTTTTTAAACACGGTATTATTATCTATTCAAGCCATAAACTTGAATCATCCTTGACTCATTTCCTTATCATGAATTTTTCTAAATACAATAAATACCAATGAGGAGTAGTTCTCTTTGTATTACGCTTTGGTTTGATTTGGATTTTTGGATTAGTAGACTGCAAAGTACAGGAAGGCAGAGTCTCTATTTTTGTTTTTTTATTTTATTATTTTATTTTTTTACTATGCCCTGTAATTATAATAATAGCTGGTATAATTACAAAAAAAATGTTGAAAGATTAACTCAAAATGAATGAAAGATCTCAATGTGAGGCAGGAATCTATCAAAATCAAAGAGGAGAATGTAGGCAGTAACGTCTTCAACATCAGCCACCACAACTTCTTTCAAGACATGTCTCCAAAGGCAAAGGAAACAAAAATGAAAATGGACTTTTGAGGACTCCATCAAGATCCAAAGCTTCTGCACAGCAAAGGAAACAGTCAACAAAGCAAAGAGGCAACCCATGAAATGGGAGAAGATATTCGCAAATGACACTACAGACAAAGGGCTGATAGCCAAGTTCTGTAAAGAACTCCTCAAACTCAACATCCACAAAACATAATCCCATCAAAAAATGGGCAGAAGACATGAACAGACAATTCTCTAAAGAAGACATACAAATGGCTAACAGACACATGAAAAAGTGTTCATTATCATTAGCCATCAGGGAAATTCAAATCAAAACCACATTTAGATACCACCTTATACTGGTTAGAACGGCCAAAATGACAAGACCAAAAAAAAAAAAAAAAACAAAACAAAACAAACAAACAAAAAAAACAACAAATGTTGGAGAGGATGTGGAGAAAGGGGAAGCCTCTTACACTGTTTTTGGGAATGCAAGGTGGTGCAGCCACTTTGGAAAACAGTGTGGAGATTCCTCAAAAAATTAAAAATAGAGCTACCCTCTGACCTGGCAATTGCACTAGTGGGTATTTACCCCAAAGATACAGATGTAGTGAAAAGAAAGGCCACCTGTACCCCAATGTTCATAGCAGCAATGGCCACAATAGACAAACTGTGGAAAGATCTGAGATGCCCTTCAACAGACAAATGGATAAAGAAGATGTGGTCCATATATAGAATGGAATATTACTCAGCCATCACATAGGATGATTAGCCAAGTTTCACATCAACATGGATGGGACTGGAGGAGACTATGCCCAATGAAATAAATCAAGCACAGAAAGTCAATTATCATATGGTTTCACTTACTTGTGAAACATAAGGAATAAAACAGAAGACATTAGGAGAAGGAAAGGAAAATCGAAGGGAGGAAATCAGAGGGGAAGATGAACAATGAAAACTGTGGACTCTGAAAAATAAACTGAGAGTTTTAGAGGGGAAGAGGATAGGGAGATGGGTGAGCCTGCTGGTGAGTATTAAGGAGGGTACGTATTGCATGGACCACTATGTGTTGTACATAAACAATGAATCTTTGAACAAAAACTGTTCAAAAACTAATGATCTAGTTCTGGTGACTAACATAACACAATAAATAAAATAAAACTATCAACATCAAAAAAATTGTTGAAAGTTTGCTTAAAAATTTGTTGAAATGTTTACAAAAAGGTTTACAGATTATAATGTCAGGGACATTGTCAATCTGAGAAACATAATGAAATCAATCTATATTTATCAAGATATGAGAAAGTGCACGAAATTTGTCACTTTGGGTGAATTATTTGCCTTTCTAAAATCAAATTTTGTCACCTGCAAAACAGAAATTACTAATAACATCAACATCACAAAATTAATGTACAAATTATTGGTGCTCAAATACTCTCCTCTCTCTTCCCTCTCTCTATAATAGATCCTCATTAAGGAAAAAAATTCAAGAATAATAGCATAACCGAAAGTAACAGTTTTCTTGGTGGCATGACTAAGGTAAAAAATGGTAGCAATGCCTCACTAGAACAATTAGAATTTGAGTGAAATGAGGCTCAAGGTGAATGAACAGTGCTCAAGATGTGTCAGAGTACAGACTCCAGACTATTTTCTTTGAAAGTAGTTATCTGAGGATGTAGACCCTTCCAGTATAACACCTAAACAGATTCATCATTCAATAGTAACTCAATGATTGATGATAGCGTCAAGTCTATAGCCTGAAGTGACTGCCACTAAAAGCTATAAAAGGATTAATTAAAGTCCCATTACTAACATACTGGGCAATCAACCCAAAATGAGCATTACCTGCTGGAAATTGGGATCTCTACAGATATGACTGACATAAAGAAAGGAAGGAGAAATAGCAAAGGAAAAGGAACACATATAATTGTAAAATAATAAAATATCACTCTTTCTAAATCTCCTGATCAAACCTAGCATCACAACTTCAAATGAACATAATTAAAGTATTTTCACTCTAATAGCAATTACAATTTAAATGCTTATTCCAAGAGCAGAGGAGATTGCTTATTCATTAGCTACTTTGGATATTTCCTTATTAAGAAGTCTCTAAAAAGGATTCTATTCCAAGATACTTGTCTTGAATAATTGGATTTCCAGAAGAATATAAATTGTCTAGAGTTTTATTTAACTTAGAAATTCATTAGTTTGAAGAAGGGAAAGAAAGTGGAGAAGTAGGATACCCTGTTTCAATGGCTCCCCTAAAGTGAGCTGAATATCTACCAGAACACTCTGAACACCCATGAAGTCAACTGGAGATGTAAGATTATACACTTCTGGATCTCTACGGGGGAAGAAGACATCATTGGAGAGGTAAAGCAGAGTGGAAACTCTCAGACTGATATCGGAGGATAAACAGAAGGGGGAGGGAGCCATCAGAAGTGACACATTGGAAAGTAATACCCCAATATGAAAGTGCCCTGTGGTTAGGGACCAGCATTAACTTGGAGTCTGGTTAAAAGCACTCAAAAAGAGTAAAAGATCTTAAGGTGCAACTGGTGGAATTCGGCAGTCATGGGCACAGGCCGAAGCCCAGGGACCCAGGATGGCCACCACCAGTGACCACCTGCACCATATGTGGCAGAGTGTGGTGGAGCTTCCAGTTCCTGGTCCCTGAGCTCCTGACTTTGCACTGCTTGCACCACCGCTTGGCTAGGTGCATTGCAACCTATGCATGAGAGAGTCTGGTGTGGGAGCCAGCTGGTTCTCTCTAGAACCACAGCCTTTTGTGCTCTGTGCACATTTCATGAACAGGGTCAGAGCACACTTCCTCCACCCGCACCTGAGAGAGCCTGGTGTGGGCACTAGCTGGTGGTCTCTAGGACCAACCAAAGGTCTGGATGCTCACAATCTGTGCAGGAGAGAATCTATCAGGATCTCTGGTTGGGATCCCTCTGGAGTGGCAGCCTTCTGTGACCTGAGCGAGCATGGGTCTGAGCTCACTCTGCATGGACCTGGTCCCCAGACAGCAGTCCCAGCAAAGGCAGCAACCATAAGTGGACTCCCTGGACCAATACCTCTCATGGTTTTAGTGGCATAGAGGTGCAGAGAAAAGTGGGTACCTCGGGCAAACCCTGAGACAGTGGCTGGGGATGTGCACCACTTGCAGGAGGCTGTGCTGTTCAGCAGAGTTTGCAGAGGGGGAGTCTGTGTGTTCTGGACCACCCAGAGGGAGAAGACTGAGTCTTCTCTCAGAGGTGGAGGTATGGGTGCAGTTTGCTTTCCACTGAGCCTCCAAAGAGCCACAAAAAGCCACCAAAGAACAAAAACCTCCAGAGAACAAAATCCTGAAAAACCAGATTCCACAGAACCCAGCCTCTTGATAGGGGATAGGATGACTCAACCCAAGCAAGTCTGACTGTAAAAATGTGGCATGCCCCTCTCCCAGAAGGCAAGCCAAAAGAATAGGAGGACAACCACCACAGGGTCCCCATAAAACTGTAAAACACCAACATCAGGGGAAAACAATATATTAAGCTCCCAGTATTGCCCCCAAACCTGTACATTTCATAGATACAACTTTTATTTTTACTTTGTTCTCACTATTCTTGTTCTTTCTAATTTTTTCAACCTACTTACCATTACAACTAGAAGTTTAATACAAGATATTCCATAATAAACTTTTAACGTGAACCTTTTTCATACAGATACCTATTTCTTTTTCTTTTTCTTTCTTTTCTTTTCTTTAAATATACATATATATATAAGCTCTAAGATGATCCTCTTTCCCTATTCAATATTACTACTATATATAAACCAGTTTTAATCTCCCTTTATCTCTGAAAAATTGAGTCCTTTAACAAAGATATCAAGAAAAACCCAGGAAGAACCAAAATAAGCTTCCTTCCCATATCGAAGATTTATAACAACCCTCCCATATTTTTCTTCTGTCAGTGTTTCTGTATATTTATTTTTGTTCTAGTATTATATAAATCTTAACCTTGATGTTCATTTTGGCTGGGATCCTTTTTTTTTTTCTTCTTCTCATTTACCTTTGTCGGTCTTTTTGTTTATTTGTTTTTGATTATATATTTTATAAATCTTACTTTTGGGGCTCATCCTGGATGGATTTTCTTTTTTTTTTCCCTTCTCACACTTTCTTTCTCTCTCTATTTTTCTTTTTTCTTTCTATTTGGTGGTGATTTCTGATTGCTCCAAAGTCTTCCAGAGTGCAACTTGTCTGGATCATGCTTGATGTATCCAGCTTTGCATTCCCTCAACCATCTCTCTCAAAAAATGACTAGGAGGAAGAACACCCAACAGAGGAAAAATTCAGAGGCTGTGCCCTCTCCATCAGAACTATTGGATATAGACATAAACAATATGTCAGAAAGGTAATTCAGGGTAGCAATTATCCAGGCAATGGCTAGGTTAGAGAAAACCATTAGTGACAACATAGAAACTCTAAGGGTAGAAATGAAGAAGTTAAAAATGCTATCAGTGAAATTTACCTTATCTAGATACTCTAACAATTAGGGTAACCAAGGCAGAAGGTAGAATTAGTAATCTAGAGGACAAACTGATAGAGAAAAAGGATCAGGAGGAAGTCTGGAACAAACAGATTAAAAGCCATGAAAACAGAATTAAGGAAATAAAAGATGCCATGAAATGCTCCAACGTCAGAATTATTGGTATTCCTGAGGGGGGTGGAGAAAGAGAGAAGACTAGAAGATATACTTGAAAAAAATTCTGAATCAAAATTTCTCTAGCCTGGGGAATAGAACAAGTGTTCATGTCCTAGAGGAAGAAAAGACACCCCCCAAGATCAACAAGTAGAAAAAGACCTCAGACACTTAATTGTAAAATTCACAAATCATAATTTTAGACAAGAGGCCCTAAGGGCAGCTAGGGGGAAGAGATTCCTTACATACAGAGGGAGGTCCATTAGGATAACATCAGACCTGTCCACAGAACCCTGGCAAGCCAGAAAGAGTGGGCAAGACATATTCAGGGCACTAAATGAGAAGAACATGCAGCCAAGATACTTTATCCAGCAAAGATGACATTTAAAATGGATGGAGAGATAAAGAACTTCCAAGAATGACAAAGTTTAAGAGAGTATGTGACCACCAAGCTGGTACTCAAAAAATATTAAGGGGAGATCTATAAAAGAAGAAAGAACCCAAGAGTGTCATAGAACAGAAATTTACAGAATTTCTATAGAAACATAGAACTTGATTCTAATTTACAGCATTTATATAGAAACAAGGACTTCACAGGCAAAATGATGTCAATAAAAACGTATCTTTCAATAATCACTCTCAATGCGAACAGCCTAAATACTCCCATAAAATGACACAGGGTTGGAGACTATATAAAGCCACAGGACCCGTCCATATGCTGTCTACAAAAGACACATTTGGAACCTAAAGATACATTCAGACTGAAAAATGAAGTGATGGAGAAGCATCTTTCATGCCAATGGGCCTCAAAAGAAGGCTGGAGTAGTGATTCTCATATCAGATAAATTACATTTTAACCTAGACTGTAGTCAGAAATAAAAAAGGACACTACATCATTCTTAAAGGGTCTATCCACCAAGAATATCTAACAATTGTAAATATTTATGCCTCCAACATGGGAGTAACCAAGTACATAAGCCAAATGTTAATCAAAACAAAGAGTCATATTGTTATGAATACATTAATAGTAGGGGATCTTAACACACCACACTCAGTAATAGACAGATCATCCAAGCAGAAAATCAACAAAGAAACAAGAGCTTTGAATGACACATTGTACTAGAGAGACCTCATAGATATATACAGAACATTTTACCCTGAAATGACAGAATATGATTCTTCTTGAGCACACATGGAACTTTCTCCAGAAGAAAGCACATACTGGGTCACAATTCAGGGCTCAACTGATACCAAAGCATTGAGATTATTCCCTGCATAGTCTTAGAACACAATGCCTTGAAACTAGAACTCAACCACAAAAAAATAGTTTGGAAGGAGTTCAAACACTTGAAAACTAAAGACCACCCTGCTTAGGAATGTTTGGATCAACTAGGAAATCAAAGAAGAACTTAAACAATTCATGGAAACCAAGGAGAATGAAGATACATTGGTCCAAAACTTATGGGATACAGCAAAGGTGGTTCTAAGGGGGAAATACATATCCATCCAAGCCTCCCTCAAAAAAAAAAAAAAAAAAAAAAAGAGAGAAAGAGAGAGAAATCCAGGGTACTCCATTTCTCTTTATACCTTGAAGAACTGGAGAATCAACAACAAATTAAGCCAACCCCATGCAAAGAAGGGAAATAATCAAGATTAGAGCAGACATCAATGAGATAGAAACTAGAGATACAGTAGAACACATGAACAAAATTAAAAACTGAATCTTTGAAAGAATCAATAATATTGATAAACCACTGGCCAAACTAATCCAACAGAAAAGAAAGAGGACCCAAATTAATAAAATTATAAACAAATGGGGAGAGATCATGATGAGCACCAAGGAAATAGAAATATCAGAAATTATTATCAAAAGTTATATGCCAATAAGTTAAACCTAGAAGAAATGGATGCATTCCTAGAAATGTATAAATTTTCAAGACTGAATCAAGAATAAATTGGCAACCTGAATAGACCAATATCTAGTAACAAGATTGAAGCAGTGATCAAAAACCTCCCAAAAAATAAAAGCCAAGAACCTGGCGGATTCCCTGGAGAATTCTACCAAACATTCAAAGAACAAATAATGCCTGTTTTCCTGAAGCTGTTTCAAAAAAATAGAAACAAAAGGAAAACTTCCAGACTCTTTCTATGAAGCCAATATTACTCTGATCCCCTGACCAGTCAACGACCCCATCAAAAAGGAGAATTTCAGACCAATATCCCTGATGAATATGGATGCCAAGATTCTCAACAAGATCCTAGTTAATAGGACCCAACAGTACATTAAAAAGATTATCCACTATGACCCAGTGGGATTTATCCCTAGGATGCAAGTGTGGCTCAACATTCACAAATTGATCAATGTGATAGAACAAATCAATAAGAGAAGAGAGAAGAACCACAGGATCCTCTCAATTGATGCAGAAAAAGCATTTGACAAAATACAACATAGTTACTTGATGAAAACTCCTCAAAGCTTAGGGATAGAGGGAGCATTCCTCAACTTCATAAAATCTATCTATGAAAAACCCACAGCAAATATCATTCTCAATAGGGAAAAGCTGAGAGCCTTCCCATTGAGATCAGGAACATGACAAGGATTCACACTCTCACCACTGTTGTTCAACATAGTACTAGAAGTCCTAGCAACAGCAATCAGACAACAAAAACAAATAAAAGATATTCAAACTGGCAAAGAAGAAGTCAAACTCTCTCTCTTTGCAGATGACATGATACTTTATGTGAAAAACCCAAAAGACTCCACGTCCCAACTCCTAGAACTCATACAGCAATTCAGTTATGTGGCAGGATACAAAATCAAGGCTCAGAAATCAGTTGCTTTCTTATACACTAACAATGAAAATATAGAAAGGGAAATTAGAGAATTGATTCCATTTACTATAGCACCAAGAACTATAAGATACCTGGGAATAAACCTAAACAAATTAAAGGATCTGTACTCAAGGAACTACAGAGCACTCATAAAAGAAATTGAAGAAGACACAAAAAGATGGAAAAGCATTCCATGCTCATGGATCAAAAGAATAAACATTGTTTAAATGTCTATACTGCCTAGAGCAATCTATCCCAGTCAAAATTCCACTGGAATTTTTCAAAGTGCTGGAGCAAACAATCCTAAAATTTGTATGGAACCAGAAGAGAGCCTGAATTGCTAAGGAAATGCTGAAAAAGAAAAACAAATCTGAAGGCATCACATTGCCTGATTTCAAGCTTTACTACAAAGCTGTGATGACCAAGATAGCATGGTAGTGGAAGTGGAATAGAGTCAAGAGCCCAAATATGGACCTGCATCTCTATGGTCAAATACTCTTTGGCAAAGTAGGAAAAAATATCCAGTGGAAAAAGACAGTTTCTTCAATAAATGGTCCTGGGGAAATTGGACAGCTATATATAGAAGAATGAAACTCGACAGTTCCCTTACACCATACACAAAAAGCAACTCAAAATGGATAAAAGACCTCAACTTGAGGCAGGAATCTATGAAAATCGGAGAGGAGAACATAAGCAGTAACCTCTTCAACATCGGCCACAGCAACTTCTTTCAAGACATGTCTCCAAAGGCAAAGAAAACAAAATTGAAAATGAGCTTTTGGGACTTCATCAAGATCCAAAGCTTCTGCACAGCAAAGGAAATAGTCAACAGAACAAAGAGTCACCCCACAGAATGGGAGAAGATATTTGCAAATGACACTACAGATAAAGGGCTGATATCTAAGTTCTGTAAAGAACTCCTTGTACTCAACACTCAAAAAACAGATAGTCACATCAAAAAAACAGGCAGAAGACATAAACAAACACTTCTGCAAAGAAGACTACAAATGGCTAACAGACACATGAAAAAATATTCATCATCATTGGCCATCAGGGAGATTCAAATCAAAACCACACTGAGATACCCCCTTACACCAGTTAGAATGGCCAAAATTAACAAGACAATAAACAACAAATGTTGGAGAGGATGTGGAGAAAGGGAAACCCTCTTATATTGGTGGGGAAACAAATTGGTGCAACCACTTTGGAAAACAGTGTGGAGATTCCTTAAGAAATAGAAATAAAACTTCCCTATGACCCTGTAATTGCACTATTGCACAACTGCACCCCAAAGATACAGATGTAGTGAAAAGAAGGGCCATATATACATCAATGTTCATAGCAGCAATGGCCACAGTCACCAAACTGTGGAAAGTGCCAATATGCCTTTCAACAGATGAATGGATAAAGAAGATATGGTCCCTATATATATGGAGTATTATCCCTCCATCACAAAGAATGAATAGCCAACTTTTGCATCAACATGAGTGGAACTGGAGGAGATTATGCTGAGTGAAATAAGTGAAGCAGAGAGAGTCAATTTTCATATGGTTTCACTTACTTGTGGAGCATAAGGAATAACATGGAGGACATTGGGAGAAGGAGATGAGAAGTGAGTTGGGGGAAACTGGAGGGAGACTGTGGCCTCTGAAAAACAATATGAGGGTTTTGGAGGGGCGGGGTGGGAGGTTGGGTAAGCCTGGTGTTGGGTATTATGGAGGGCATGTATTGCATGGAGCACTGTGTGTGATGCATAAACAATGAATCTTGGAACACTGAAAAAAATTAAATAAAAGAAAAATAAGATAAAATCTTAAAGAAAAAAAGAAATTCATTAGTTTGCTAAAGTAATGTAATATAAATTCTGATTAATTAATTTTTATGAAAATTAGTATTAATTTTGATCCAAGTGTGTCATCCCTATGTTTATTTTTTTTAAACCTTAGGGTTTGAGCAACTTTATTTTTTTACTATTGAATGTATTTATTTTTTAAAGCCTTTTATTTAAATTCCAGTTAGTTAAGAGGAAGTTGCTATGGCTAATGTCAAAGAGGAGACTGCCTGTGCTTTCCTCTAGGATTTTGATGGTTTCCCATCTCACATTTAGGTCTCATACATTTTGAATTTAATTCTTGTATATGATGATAAAAGCTTGATTCAGTTCATTCTTTTGCATGTTGCTGTTCAGTTTTTCCAACATCACTTGTTGAAGGAGACTGTCTTTTCACCATTGGATATTCTACCCTGCTTTGTCAGAGAACAATTAATCATATAGTTGTGGGTTCATTTATGGGTTTTCTACTCTGTTCCATTGATCTGTGTGTGTATTTTTGTGTCAGTACTATATTCTTTTCATTATTACAGCTTTGTAATATAACCTGAAGTATGGAACTGTGATTCTTCCAGCTTTGCTGTTCTTCAAGATAGCTTTGGTTATTCAGGGTCTTTTCTGGATCTATACAAATTTTGGATTGTTTTTCTCTAACTCTGTTAGAAATGATGGTGTTATTTTGATAGGGATTGTGTTAATTGTTGTAATTTCTTGGGTACTGTAAACATCTTAACAATATTTGTTCTTCCAATCCATGAGGATGAAATATTTTTTCCATTTCTTTATGTCACCATCAATTTCTTGCATCAGTGTTATATAGATTTCAGGGTGCACATCTTTTACTTCTTTGGCTAGGTTATTCCTAGGTATCTTATTATTTTGAGTGCAATTGTAGATGAATTTTTTTTTTGAAATTTCTCTTCTTCATTATTCGTGATAGAAATTCAACAGATTTCCATATATTGATTTTGTATCTTGCAATTTTATTGAATTTGTGTATCATCAGTTCTATTAGGTTTTCAGTGGAGTGTTTTAGGTTTTCTATATATGCTATCACATCATCTGCAAATAGTGAAAGTTTTACTGCTTTCTTGCCAATTTAGATGCTTTCTTTTCCTTTTGTTGTCTGATTGCTGTAGCTAGGATTTCCAGAATTATATTGAATAAAAGTCGTGAGAGTGGACATCCCTGTCTTGTTCCGAATCTCTGAGTTTTTCCCCTCTGAAGATGATGTCTCCTATGTTTTTTTTTTTTATAACCTTTAGTATGCTGAGGTATGTTCCCTCTAAACCTACTTTGTTGAGGGTTTTTATTAAGAATGGGTATCTTACCTTGTCAAAAGTTTTTTTTTTTCCCTGAATCTATTGAAAAGATATTATGCTTCTTATCTTTTCTTTTATTAATGTGATGCCTCATGTTGATTGATTTGTGAATACTGAACCACTTTGCAAGCCAGGAATAACATCTATTAGGTCATGGTGAATCATCTTTTTAATGTATTGTTGGATTTGGTTTGCTACTTTCTGCAACCATGTTCATCAGGGATTTTTGTTTGTAATTCTCTCTTCTTTTTTGAGTAGTCTCCAAGCATAGTCTAGAGCCCATCTTTTTAATGTATTGTTGGATTTGGTTTGCTACTTTCTGCAACCATGTTCATCAGGGATTTTTGTTTGTAATTCTCTCTCTTCTTTTTTGAGTAGTCTCCAAGCATAGTCTAGAGCCCATCACAAGGCTTAAACTCATGACCCTGAACTCAAAAACTGAGCTGAAATAAACAGTTGGATGCTTAACCAACTGAGCAACCCAGGAGTCCCTGTAGTTCTCTTTTTTAATGGAGTCTTTATCTGGTTTTGGTATCAAGGTAAATCTGGCTTTAGAGAAAAAAATTGGAAATTTTTCTTTGTTTTCTAATTTTTTGAATAGTTTGAGAATGAGTATTAACTCCTCTTTAAATGTTTGGTAGAACTCACTTGTGAAGCCATCTGTCCTTGGACTTTTGTTTGTTGGAATATTTTTGTTTATGTTCAAATCCATAAAACCTTGTTGTCACTGTTACTTAGATAATAAAAGGCACTTGTAGAGATTTGGTCTGCTTCAATTGCTTTTTATTTCTACTTATAGTCAAGAGAGTTCAATGGGAATATCATCAGCATTGTCTTTAATAAACTTAGAAAATGTTTTGGTTTTGGATCCCCGAAGTATTTTAAGAGATATTTGGGGGTGGAATATCTGTCAAAAACTTGAACAAAAAGATATGGCAGTTTTATAAATTTGAAATAAATTCGAGAATATATAGTTTAGGGTTTTCATCAAATTTTTGCATAGTGGAGGCACCTCAGTGGCTCAGTTGGTTAAGCGACTGCCTTCAGCCAGGTCATGATCACAGAATCCTGGGATCAAGTCCCGCATTAGTTTCCCTGCTTGGTGGGGATCCTGCTTCTCCCTTTCCCTCTGCTGCTTCCCCTGTTTGTGTTCTCCTGCTCTCTCTTTGTCAAATAAATAAAATATTTAAACTTTTTTGCATAATAGAAATCATTAATAAATTGTTACATTAAGTAGAGACCATTTTTAGTATGCTTTCAAGTTTTAGAGAAGTTTTGTTTTAGAACAGTTTATAGAATTATTGCAAAGATTATGTAGTTCCCTTATATCTCACACTAAGTTTTCTCTATTATTAATATCTTGTATTAGAATGGTATCTCTAATGGTATCTAATGGTATCTCTAAATTTACTTTAAAGTTAACTTTGATCATCTGGCCTGACAAAGTATTATAGGTTTTTCCACAGTAAAGTTAGTCTTTTTTTTTTTTCCCCCCTCTATTTCCATACTGTGCTCTTCGGAAGAGAGCCAGTATGTACAACCCCACATAAGTAATACCCCACCTCCTTCAGGGAAGAGTAGCTACATAAAGTACTTAGACATCTTTTACACTAGACATATGTCTATTCTCTTGTACTTTTAAATGTATTCAATTATTCATCAATAAGGACTCAGAGAGATTATAGATTTGTATTTTGGGTTATAATCCAATATCACTTTTTTTTTCCAGATTTGGCATTTGAAAGATCTTGTAGTTAGATCCTGTATTTGATATATCATCACCATTGTGTATGTTTATTTTTGTTTTTCTTTTGAGCACTTTTCCTTTTCTAACATTACAAGATCATGCACACTTATCTTTTGCATACCTGCTTAGTCCCAGAATAAATTATTTCTCCAGAGACCTGGTTCCTTTTTCAGAGAATGACATTAGAATTCAAAATCTGGATGCTAAGTGTACTTGTCACTATTGGGTATTAATTTTTCTAGGCCTTCTCCATTGACATAGCAAGGATTTAGATGTGTGTATCAACCTGAATAAATACACATATCTTACAATATATTTATTTGTAACTAATTTATATTTACATTAAGCTAACTATGAGTTCATACTAATATCTGCACTCTAATTCATTATTCATAGATCATTTTAGTCTCTTCTTGTTGCTTATCAATAATCTCCCACTACAAGAATGAGAAATCCAAATCTTATCACCAACCATCCATTAACTTACTTGTTAATTCCAGATATGTATGCAATAGTTTCAAAATTGTTAATTCATAACAATAACTAGACTGTATGAACAATCTAGTTCAATAGAGCTTCAATAACTAAACTGTATGAACAATCCCTTGTGCCCATAGACTTAATAGTCTTACAAAATGGACTAATTTCCAAAGTTACCTATTTCAGCACAATACTTCATGCTGCCTTCATGTGGAATTATTTCTGACATTTATTTTCTCATATCTTTACTCCATCCATTGTATAAATACACCACCATTTATTTACCCATTTACCCATTGAATGATACCTTGGTTGCTTTTAGATTTGGATGGTTATGAGCAAAGCTTCAATAAACATTTGTGTGTATGTTATTGTGTGGATATAGGGTTTCAAACCAGTTGTTAATTACTTAGAAATGTGATTGCTGAATTATGTAGCAAGACTTTGCTTAACATTGTAAGAAACTGTTAAACTGTCTTCCATAGCAGTTGTATCATTGTGCAGTCCCATCAGCAATGAATTAGAGTTCCTATTGCTTCATATCCTCCCCAGAAATGGCATAATTAAGTTTTTGGCTTTAGTTTTGGTTCTTTGCCATTTTAATATGTATGTAGTGTCTTATTACTGTTGTTTTAATTATAATTTCTTAATAACAAATGAAGTGGAATATCTTTTCATTTGGAAGCTAAAAACAGAAGTTGCTCTCGTTCTAACAAATTAGTGTAGCTCATCCCAGATTGAGTTTATAAAGGATTTCATTAATAGCACTTTAAACCTGATTACATAAGGTTTTTTTTTTTGTTTGTTTGTTTGTTTTTGTTTCAAGGTTTTATTTAATTTGAGTTATTTAAGAGATAGTGTAATATTGGTTTCAGGAGTAGAACTTAGTGATTCATCACTTGTATACAACACCCAGTACTCATCACAAGTGCTGTCCTTAATACCCATCATCCCTATTTAGCCCACCCCGCACTAGACTTCCCTTCCATTAATCCTCAGTTTGTTCTGTATAGTTAAGAGTCTCTTATGGTTTGCCCCCCTTTCTCTATCCCCACTTGTCTATGTTCATAAATTCCAAATATGAGTGAAATGGTATGGTATTTGTCTTTCTCTGATGGACTTATTTCACTTAGCCTACACTCTAGTCCGTCCATGTTATTGCAAATGACAATATTTTATTCTGATTGCTCAATAATATTCCATTGTGTATGTATGTGCATGTGTGTGTGTATCACATCTCCTTTATCCATTCATTCATCAGTTGATGGACATTTCAGTTCTTTCCATAGTTTGGCTATTGTTGATAATGCTCCTATAAACGTCAGTGTGCATGTATGTGTTCCCTCAAATCAAAAATTTTTTTTATCCTTTGGGTAAATACCTAGTAGTGTAATTGCTGGGTCATAGGGGAGTTTTATTTTTAACCTTTTTGGGAATCTCTATATTGTTTTCCTGAGAGGCTGCATGAGTTTGCATTCCCAGGACCAGTGTAAGAGGGTTCCCCTTTCTTCACATCTTTGCCAACATCTGTTATTTCCATGTCATTAATTGTAGCCATTCTGACAGGTATGAAGTGATATTTCACTGTAGTTCTATTTGTATTTCCCTGATGATGAGCGATGTTCAGTATCTTTTCATATGTCTGTTAACCTTCTATAGGTCTTCTTTGGAAAAATATCTGTTAATGTCTTCTGCCAATTTCTTAACTGGATTGTTTGTTTTGGGGGATCATGAAATATTTTACTGTCACATACATGATAAAGCCATCTAAACTCATAGGGAAGCGATCATTTGTTCTGTAAAATCCTCTCTTAATATCAGTTAGAATGCACAATGTTTCTGAATATTATGAATCTGGGAGCACACTCTCATTCTTTCCTACTGTTTGCATTAAGTCAAGAACATCCAATACTTTACCTCTAAGGATCATGAGAGTTTTAAGGATTAGAGTAAGGTAGCTAAGAAAATGCACAAATGCACTCACAGATCGCATTAAATAATTGTAGGGTTCCCCCCCCCTACTGTTTACTGGTAACCCTAGCATCAATACTATGAAGTTGAGTAGGAAGCTTATCAAAGATGATCTCAGAGGCTAGAGAAGTCAAAAATAGAAATGTTAATGAATAGAGGACAATTTTGCCAACCTATTTTGAACTACAGCTTTGTGCAGTGGCAGTATCACAGCCAATGAGGTTTATCTGAAGTTCAATTATTGCTAATTGAACTACATTACATAAAAACATATTATGTTATAGGTACTATTTTAAGTGAGCTGGAGTGTTTGTTAATTGTTATTTGGGTGACTCTGGAAACCTAAAGATTATTGACCTTAATAATAATTTGATTGTGTATCCTTGCTATAAAGAGTTACAAGTTTTCTTTTTAAGAAATGTTTTAAAATCATGAGGAAAATGGAAAGGCAACCTATATAATTGGAGAAAATATTTGCAAACCATATATATAATAAGTTAACAACCAAAATATGCAAAAACTCATACAACTCAACAGAAAATAAAAAAGCAAAAAAAGACATAATTTAAAAATGGGCAGAGATGTACTCACTTCAGTAGTACCTATACTAAAGTTGAAAAGATACAGAGAAGATTAACAAGGCCTTTGTGAAAAGATGACATGTAAATACGTGTAGGATTCCATATTCTAAAAAGAAAAAAGTGAGCAGAAGACCTTAATAGACATTTTTTCAAAGAAGACAAATAAATGACCAACTGGTAAATACAAATATGCTCAGCATAACTAATCATCAGGGAAGTGCAAATCAAAACCACAATGAGATCTAACCTACCACCCGTTAGAATGGCTTATAATATAAGGAAGACAAGACTGTAATAAATGTTGCCAAGGCTGTGCACTGTTGGTAGGAAATGTAATTTATGCAGTTATTATGGAAAATATCACAGATGTTCCTCAATTTTAAAATAGAACTACCATATTATCCAACAATTTCACTTTTGAATATTTATATGAGGGAAATAAAGTCACTATTGTGAAAATATATTGTCATCCCCATATTTATTGCAGCATTATTTACAATAGCTCACACATGGAAATAACTTGAGTGTCCAATAATGGATGAATGGATAAAGAAAATGTGATATATAATAGAGTATATATAATATATCAAATAATATAATTTTATATAATGTATAAAAATATGTATAGTTAATATTGTATATAATGTATACATACATAATATATATACATATTTGTAAAAAATATGTATATATAATGTATAAAATTTACATATTTTTTTAACATATAATGTATTATTTGTTTCAGGGGTACAAGTCTGTGATTCATCAGTCATACACAATTCACAGTACTCACCATAGCACATACCCTCCCCAATGTCCATCAACCAGCCACCCCATCCCTCCCAAATCCATCCCTTCCAGCAACCCTCAGTTTTTTTCCTGAGATTGAGTTTCTTATGATTTGACTCCCTCTTGGGTTGTATATTGTTTCATTTTTCTCCTCCCTTCTCCAATGATCCTCTGTCTTGTTTCTCCAATTCCTCATATCAGTGAGATCGTATGATAAATATCTTTACCAGACTGACTTATTTTGCTTACCATAATACCCTCTAGCTCCATCCACATTATTACAAACGGTAACAATTTGAGGATTTTCTTTAATGGGTGCATACTATTCCATTGTACATATATACCATATCTTTTTTTTTTAAGATTTTATTTATTTATTTGACACACGGAGAGAGAGATCATAAGTAGGCAGAGAAGCAGGCAGAGAGAGAGGGGGGAATCAGGCTCCCTGATGAACAAGAGCCCAATGCAGGGCTCCATCCCAGGACCCTGGGATCATGACCTGATCCAAAGGCAGAAGCTAAACCCACTGAGCCACCCAGGCACCCCATATCTTCTTTATCCATTCATCCATTGATAGACATCTAGGTTCTTTCCATTTTTGGCTATTGCGGACATTGCTCCTATAAACATTCAGGTGCATGTGCCCCTTTGGATCACTACATTTTTTATCTTTAGGGCAAATACCCAATAGTGCCATCACTGGGTCATAGCTCTATTTTCAACTATTTGAGGAAACTTCATACTGTTTTCCAAGTGGTTGCATCAGCTTGCATTTCCACCAACAGTGTAGGAGGGCTCCCCTTGCTCTGCATCCTCGCCAACACCTGTCATTTCCTGACTTGTTAATTTTAGCCATTCTGACTGGTGTGAGGTGATATTTCACTCTGGTTTTGATTTGTATTTCTCTGATGGCAAGTAATGTTGAGCACTTTTTCATGTGTCTGTTAGCATCTGCGGAAATCTCTGTTCCTGACTTCTGGCTTCTTGGTTGGATTATTTGTTCTTTGGGTGTTGAGTTTGATTAGTTCTTTATAGATTTTGGATACCAGACCTTTATCTGATATGTCATTAGCGAATATCTTCTCCCATTCTGTCAGTCATCTTTTGCTTTTGTTGACTGTTCCCTTTGCTATGCAAAAGTTCTTGATCTTGATGAAGTCCCAACAGTTCATTTTTGCCCTTGCTTTCCTTACCTTTGGCAATGTTTCTAGAAAGAAATTGCTGTGGCTGAAATCGAAGAGGTTGCTACCTGTGTTTTCCTCAAGGAATTTGTTGGATTCCTGTCTCACTTTGAGGTCTTTCACCCACTTTGAGTCTATTTTAGTGTGTGGTGTAAAGAAATGGTCCAGCTTCATTCTTCTACATGTGACTGTCCAATTTTCCAGGCACCATTTGTTGAAGAGCCTGTCTTTTTTCCATTGGACATTCTTTCCCACTTTGTCAAAGATTAGTTGACCATAGAGCTGAGGGTCCACTTCTGGGCTCTCTATTCTGTTCCATTGATCTATGTGTTCTGTTTTTGTGCCAGTACCATATTGTCTTGATAATTCTAGCTTTGTAATAGAGCTTGAGGTCTGGAATTGTGATGCTGCCAACTTTGGTTTTCTTTTTCAACATTCCCCTGGCTATTCAGGGTCTTTTCTGGTTCCATATAAACGTTAGGATTATTGGTTCCATTTCCTTAGAAAAAAGTGATGGTATTTTGATAAAGATTGCATTAAATGTGTAGATTGCTTTAGGTATCATAGACATTTTCACAATATTTGTTCTTCCAATCCATGAGCAAGGAGTGTTTTTCCATTTCTATGTGTCTTCTTCAGTTTCTTTCATGAGTACTTTACAGTTTTTTGAGTACAGGGTCTTTGCCTCTTTGGTTAGGTTAAATCCTAGGTATCTTATGGTTTTGGGTGCAATTGTAAATGGAATCGACTCCTTAATTTCTCTTTCTTCTCACTTGCTGTTGGTGTATAGAAATGAAACTATAGATTTTCTCTGTAAATTTCTGTCCTGTGACACTCTTGGGTTCTTTCTTCTTTTATAGAACCCACCTTAATATTTCTTGTAGTGCCAGCTTAGTGGTTATATACTCTTTTAAACCTTGCCGGTCTTGGAAGTTCTTTATCTCTCCATCCCTTTTGAATGCCATCTTTGCTGGATAAAGTATCTTGGCTGCATGTTCTTCTCATTTAGTGCCCTGAATATGTCTTGCCAGCTCTTTCTGGCTTGCCATGTTTCTGTGGACAGGTATGAAGTTATTCTGATGGACCTTCCTCTGTATGTAAGGAATCTCTTCCCCCTAGCTGCCCACAAGAGCTCCTGTCTAAAATTATGATCTATTAGGGCACCTGGGTGGCTCAGTGGGTTAAAGCCTCTGCCTTCGGCTCAGGTCATGATTCCAGGGTCTTGGGATCAAGTCCTACATCGGGCTGTCTGCTCAGCTGGGAGCCTGCTTCCCTTCCTCTCTATCTGCCTGCCTCTCTGCCTGCTTATGATCTCTGTCTGTCAAATAAATAAATGAAATCTTTTAAAAAATAAAATTATGATCCATCAATTTCACAATGAGATTTCACGAGGTCTTTCTAGACTCTATGATCTTGGCGGGGGGACTTTTCTGCCTCTAGGACATGAATGCTGGTTCCATTCCCCAGACTGGGAAAATTTTCATGGAGAATTTGTTCAATTATATCTTCTGGTCTTCTTTCTTTCTCCTCTCCCTCAGGGATCCCAATAATTCTGACATTGGAACATTTCATGGTATCATTGATTTCCCTAATTCTGTTTTCATGGCTTCTAAGCTGTTTGTTCCAACCTCATTCTGATCCTTTTCCTCTATCAGTTTGTCCTCTAGATCACAAATTCTATCTTCTGCCTCAGTTACCCTAGCTGTTAGAAAGTTTAGATTAGATTGGATCTCATTGATAGCATTTTTAACTTCTTCCTGGGTGGCTTTCACTTCTGCCCTAATAGATTTCATGTTGTCATTAGTGGTTGCCTCCAACCTAGCCATTGCCTGGATGATTGTTACCCTGAATTCCCTTTCTGACATATTGTTTATGTCCATAGCCAATAGCTCTGATGGAAAGGGCACAGTCTCTGGCTTTTTCCTCTGGTGGGCATTCCTCCTCCTGGTCATTTTGGTGAGAGGTGTTTGAGGGGATGTATAGCTGAATATATCAACTGTGATTGAGGCCAGGTGCACCCTGGAATGCTTCTGAGCAATAGGGAGTTATCACCAAAAAGGAAGAAAAAAAGAGAGACAGAAAAAAAAGGGAGAGAGAAAGTGAGAGAGAGAGAGTGAGAGAGAGAAGACCCAGCCAGAGTAGGCCCCAAAGATAAGATTTATAAGGTATATGAATGAAAATGGAACCCCCCAAAAAAGACCAAGAAAAGTAACTGACAAGAAAAAAAAAGAAAGAAAAAAGAACCGAGTCAAAATGAAACCCAAGGTTAATATTTATATAATATCAGAACAGAAACAATTACACTGAAACACTGACAGAAGAAAAAGATAGGAAGAAAAAGATGGTTATAAATCCTTAATGTGGGCAAGGAAGGTTATTTTGATTCTTCTTGGGTGTATCTTGGTATCTTTCTTGAAGAACTCAACTTTCCAGAGATAAAGGGAGATTAAAACTGGTTTAGGGGTATTATTGATTAGGGAAAGAGGATTTCCTTGAAGCTTATATCTATATATATATATTAAAAAATAGAAAAACAAAAAGAAAACAAAAAGAAAAAATAGAAAAACAAAAAAAATATATGTAGGAAAAATGTTCAAGTTAAAACGTTATTATGAAATTTGTTGTATTGAAACTCTCCTTGTAATGGTAAATAATTTTTAAAAAATTTAAAAATGAGAATAGTGAAAACAAATTAAAAATAAAAATTGTATCTATGAAATATACAGGTTTTAGGTAATACCGAGAGCTTAATATCTTCTTTTCCCCTGATATTGTGGTTTTACAGTTTTATGGGGACCCTGTAGTGGTTATCCTCCCATTTTTTTCAGCTGGCTTTCTGGGGAAGGGTCCTGCTGTGTGTTTTTCCTGTTACTCTTGCTTGGGTTGAGTCCTCCTGCTCCCTATCAAGGAGGGGGGACTCTGTTGAAACCAGATTTTCAGGCTTTTGTTCTCTGGATTTTTCTTTTCCTTTGGTGGGTTTTGGGAAATTTTCAGAGGTTGAGTGGAAAGCAAACTGCTCTCAGACCTCAATCTAAGAGAAAAGCCTCAGTCTGTTACTCTCTGGGTAGTCCAGAACACACAGACTCCCCCTCTACAAAATCAGCTGAGCCTCCCCCTGGCACAAAAGCAAACACATAGACCAGTGGAACAGAGTAGAGCCTGGATATGGACCCTCAAGTCTATGGTCAATATTTGAGAAAACAGGAAAAAATATACAGTGATAAAGACAGTCTATTCAGTAAATCATGCTGTGAAAATTGGAGAGCTATGTATAGAAGAATGGAACTCGACCATTCTCTTACACCATACACAAAGGTAAACTCAAAATACATAAAAGACCTGAATGTGAGGCAGGAATCTATCAAAATCATAGAGGAGAACATAAACAGTAACCTCTTCGACACTGGCCACAACAACTTCTTTCAAGACATGTCTCCAAAGGTGAAGGAAACAAAAGTGAAAATGAACTTTTGGGACTTCATCAAGATCCAACGTTTCTGCACAGCAAAGGAAACAGTCAACAAAACAAAGAGTCACCCCACGGAATGGGAGAAGATATTCGCAAATGACACTACAGACAAAGGGCTAATATCCAAGATTTATAAAGAACTCCTTAAACTCAACTCACACAAAACAGATAATCATGTCACAAAATGGGCAGAAGACATGAAAAGACAATTCTCTAAAGAAGACATACAATTGGCTAACAGACACATGAAAAAATGTTCATCATCATTAGCCATCAGGGAGATTTAAATGAAAACCACACTGAGATATCACCTTACACCAGTTAGAATGGCCAAAATTAACAAGACAGTAAACAACACGTGTTAGAGTAGTTGTGGAGTAAGGGGAACCCTCTTATACTGTTGTTGGGAATGCAAGTCAGTGCAGCCTCTTTGGAAAACAGTGTGGAGATTCCTTAAGAAATTAAAAATAGAGTTTCTCTATGACCCTAAAATTGCAATACTGGGTATTTACCCCAAAGATGCAGATGTCATGAAAAGAGGGGCCATCTGTATCCCAATATTCATAGCAGCAATGGCCACAGTTGCCAAACTGTGGAAAGAGCCAAGATGCCCTTGGACAGTCAAATGGATAAAGAAGATTGGTCCATATATACAATGGAGTATTATGTCTCCATCAGAAAGGATGAATACCCAACTTTTGTATCAACATAGAAGGGACTGGAGGAGATTATGCTGAGTGAAATAAGTCAAGCAGAGAGAGTCAATTATCATATGGTTTCACTTACTTGTGGAGCATTAGGAATAACATGGAGGACATTGGGAGATGGAAAGGAGAAGGGAGTTGGGGGAAATCAGAGTGGGGGATGAAGCATGGGAAACTGTGGACTCTGTGGAACTAACTGAGGGTTTTGGAGGGTGAGGGAGGTGGGGGGTTGGGTGAGCTTGGTGATGGGTATTTTGGAGGGCATGTATTGCAGAGCACTGGGTGTGGTGAATAAACAATGAATGTTGCAACACTAAAAAGTAATATATCTTTTTAATATAATGGGGAAAAAAAAGAAGTGCAACTGATTTATGTGCATCGATTTTCTATCCTTAGAGTTTACTGAATTTCTGTATGAGTTTTAGCAATTTTGGATTGGAGTCTTTGGGTTTTCTACATAAGGATTTGTATCATCTGCAAAGAGTGAGAGTTTGGCTTCTTCGCCAATTCAGACGACTTTTATTTATTTTTGTTGTCTGATTGCTGAGGCTAAGACTTCTATTACTATGTTGAATAGGAGTGGTGACAGTGGACAGCTCTGTGTGTTCCTGACCTGTATGTTCCTGAGCTGAGGAAAGCTCTCAGTTTTTCCCCATTGAGGATGCTATTTGCAGTGCATTTCTCATAGATCGCTTTATGATATTGAGGTATGTACCTTCTATCCCAACACTGTGAAGAGTTTTGATCAAGAAAGCATGCTACACCTTGTTAAATGTTTTTTTCAGAATCTATTGAGGGTATCATATTGTTCTTGTTCTTTCTTTTATTAATGTATTGTATGATATTGATTTATTTGCAGATGTTAAACCAAACCTTGTAGCTCAGGAATAAATTCTGCCTGGTCTTAGTGAATAATCCTTTAATGTACTGTTGGATCCTATTGGCTAGTATTTTGGTCAGAATTTTTACATCCATGTTCATCAGGGATATTGTTCTGTAATTTCTCCGTTTTGATGGTGTCTTTTTCTGGTTTTGGGATCAAAGTAATGCTGGCCTCATAAAATGAGTTTGGAAGTTTTCCTTCCATTTCTACTTCTTGGAGCAGTGTCAGGAGAATAAATGTTTGGTGGAATTCCCCTGGGAAGCTTCTGGCACTGGGTTCTTGTTTTTTGGGAGATTTTTGATGACTGCTTCAACCTCCTTACTGGTTATGGGTCTGTTCAGATTTGTTATTTTTTACTGGTTCAGTTTTGGTAGTTTATATGTCTCTAGGAATGCACCCATTTCTTCCAGATTGTCAAATTTGCTGGTGTATAGTTGGTCATAATGTGTTCTTATAATTATTTGTATTTCTTTGGTGTTGTTTGTAATCTCTCCTCTTTCATTCATGATTTTATTAGTTTGGGTCCTTTCTCTTTTCTTTTTGGTAAGTCTGGCCAGGGGTTTATCAATCTTATTAATTCTTTCAAGGGACCAGCTCCTAGTTTCTTTTATTTGTTCTATTGTTCTTTTGGTTTCTATTTCATTGATTTCTGCTCTCATCTTTAGGATTTCTCTTCTGCAGCATTTAGGCTTTCTTTGCTCTTATTTCTCCAACTCCTTTAGGTGTAGGGAAACACCTTTTGAGTTTTCTTTTGAGACCTTTCTTGTTTCTTGAGACAGGCTTTTGTTGCTCTATACTTTCATCTCAGGACCACCTTTGCTGTATACCAAGATTTTGAACAGTTGTGCTTTCATTTTCATTTATTTCTATGAATTTTTTCAGTGAATTTTTAAAATTCTTCTTCAATTTCCTTGTTGACCCATTCATTATTTAGTAGGATGCTCTTTAGCCATTATGTAATTGAGCTCTTTCCAACTTTCCTCTTGCAGTTGAGTTCTAGTTTCAAAACACTGCAGTCTGAAAATATTCAGGGAATGATCCCAATCTTTTGGTACTTGCTGAGACTTGATTTGTGACCCAGGATGTGATCTATTCTGGAGAATGCTCCATTTGCACTCAAGAAGAATGTGTATTGTGTTGCTTTGGGATGGAATGTTCTGAATATATCTATGATGTCAGTCTGGTCCCATGTGTCATTTAAAGCCTTTATTTCCTTGTTGTTCTTTTAATGATCTGTCCATTTCAGTGAGGGGGGTGTTAAAGTCCCCTACTATTATTCTATTATTGTCAATGTGTTTCTTTGATTTTGTTATTAATCTGTTTATATAATTGACTGCTCTCATGTTAGGGACATACATATTTAAAATTGTTAGATCTTCTTGTACAAACCCTTTAAGTACGATATAGTGTCCTTCCTCATCTCTTATTGTACTCTTTGACTTAAAATCTGATTTGTCTGATATAAGGATTGCTTCCCCAGCTTCT
Organism: Lontra canadensis; assembly: GCF_010015895.1. NCBI lineage: Eukaryota > Metazoa > Chordata > Mammalia > Carnivora > Mustelidae > Lontra > Lontra canadensis. The sequence continues at coordinate 7,186,267 of NW_022631094.1, read as the reverse complement.
TTTGATGTCCATTATCATGGTAAATGGTTTTCTAACCCCTCACTTTAAATCTGGAGGTATCTTTGGGTCTAAAATGAGTGTCTTGCAGACAGCATATCAATGGGTCTCATTTTTTTAATCCATTCTAATAACCCATGTCTTTTGATTAGGACATTTAACCCATTTACATTCAAGGTAACTGTTGAAAGATATGAATTTATGCCATTGTGTTGTCTGTAAGATGACTGTTACTGTCTGTTGTTTCTAATCCTTTCTGGTCTGTTATTTTTAGGCTCTCTCTTTGCTTAGAGGCCCCCTTTCAATATTTCCTGTAGAGCTGGTTTGGTGTTTGCAAATTCTTTTAGTTTTTGTTTGTCCTGGAAGTTTTTTATTTCTCCTTCTATTTTCAATGACAGCCTAGCTGGATATAGTATTCTTGGCTGATATTTTTCTCATTTAGTGCTCTGAATATATAATGCCAGTTCTTTCAGGCCTGCCAGGTCTCTGTGGATAGGTCTGCTGCCAATCTAGCGTTTCTACCATTGTAGGTTACAGACCCTTTATCCTGAGCTGCTTTCAGGATTGTCTCCTTGTATCTGAGACTTGTAAGCTTTACTATTAGATGATGGGTTGTTGACCTATTTTTATTGATTTTGAGGGTGGATCTCTGTGCCTTCTGGATTTTGATGCTTGTTTCCTTCCCCATATTAGGGAAGTTCTCTGCTATGATTTGCTCCAATATACCTTCTGCTCCCCTCTCTCGTTCTTCTGGGATCCCAATTATTCTAACATTGTTTTGCCTTATGGTATCACTGATCTCTCTAATTCTCTCCTTGTGATCCAATAGTTGTTTATCTCTCTTTTCCTCAGCTTCTTTATTCTCCATCATTTGGTCTTCTATATTATTAATTCTTTCTTCTGTCTCATTTATTCTGGCAAGAGCCTCTATTTTTTATTGCACCTCACTTTTACCTTTTTAAAATTTATTTATTTATTTTTTCAAATTGGTTAGATTTTAACTCTTTCATTTCTCCAGAAAGGGATATCTAGTATCATCTTTGTTTTTTTCAAGCCCATATAGCATCTTTGTAATCATCATTCAGAACTCTAGTTCTGATATCTTACTAATGTCCATATTGAAAGGTCCTTGCAGTTGATATTTGTCCAGAGAAGAATAGATGAATGATGGAACAAAATACTAAGTGCTAAAAGGGTAACCACAACCCCAGAAAAATGTGCACTCACCAAATTAGAAGAGACTGAAACCAGGGGGAGAAGAAAGGAAAATAAAATCTATCTATCTATCTATCTATCTATATCTATATTTATATTATATTTATATTTATATAAATATAATTAAGCTGGTAAATAGAACACATAGAACAGAGCCATACACTTGGTTTTAAGTGTATTTCGGTCTATTACTTTAAAGAAATTTTAAAAAAATTAAAGAAAAAAATATATATGTGTCTACATATATATATATGCATATATATATGTAAACAAGATGAAGGGACATTACAATAACTGTAGAGATGAAAATTTTAAAAAAGACTTTAAAAAGGGGAATTGGTAAGATAAGAAGTTGGTTGACAAAGAAGCAAAAACCTGTGACCAAGTTGGAGACTAGAACAAAGCCATATGCTAGATTTAGGGTGTATTTTGGTCTGTTAGAAGAAACTGTATCCCAAAATTTTAAAGAAAGAAAAACTTATGTATACAGAAAGTAAGCTTAAATATAATGAGAGGATAGAATATGACCATAAAAATGAAAATTAAAGAAGATTTTTTAAAAGGTGTCGTTAAGATAAAATAGTTAAAATATGTTAAGATAGGAAAGAGGAAAAATTCAAAAAATAGAAAAAGAATTTCCACACTGTTTTCCAAAGTGTTCCCAACAACAGTGTAAGAAGCTTCCCCTTTCTCCACATCCTCTCCAACACACGTTGTTTACTGTCTTGTTAATTTTGGCCATTCTAATTGGTGTAAGGTGGTATCTCAATGTGGTTTTGATTTGAATCTCCCTGATGGCTAGTGATGATGAACATTTTTTTCATGTGTCTGTTAGCCATTTGTATGTCTTCATTGGAGAAGTGTCTTTCAATGTCTGCAGGTACTTTGGAAAACAGTGTGGAGATTCCTTAAGAAATTAAAAATAGAGCTTCCCTATGACCCTGCAATTGCACTACTGAGTATTTACCCCAATGATACAGATGTAGTGAAAAGAAGGGCCATCCAATATTCATAGCAGTAATTGCCACAGCCACCAAGCTGAGGAAAGAACCAAGATACCCTTCAATGGATGAATGGGTAAGGAAGATGTTGTCCATATATACAATGGAGTATTATGCCTCCATCAGAAAGGATGAATACCCAGCTTTTGTATCAACATGGATGGGATTGGAAGAGATTATGCTGAGTGAAATAAGTCAAGCAAAGAAAGTCAATTATCATATGGTTTTGCTTATTTGTGGAGCATAAGAAATAACATAGAGGACATGGGGAAATGGAGAGAAGGGAGGTGGTGGAAATTGAAGGGGAGATGAACAATGAGATACTGCAGATTCTGAAAAACAATCTGAGGGTTTGGGAGGGGTGGATGGTGGGAGGTTGGGTGAGCCTGGTGGTGGGTATTATGGAGGGTACATACTGCATGGAGCACTGGGTGTGGTGCATAAGCAATGAATTATGGAACACCGAAAAGAAAAAAAAATTAAAAAATAGAAAAAGAAAAAATAAAGAATAATTTTAAAATTCAACTTTGAAAGACTAAAGAATCATGGGGAAAAACCCATGAAGTCTAGGTGCTGTATTCCCCTAGCACTGGAGTTTTGCAGTTCTCATTGATCTATAAACTTGTTCTTGGCTGTATGTTATGCTGATCTTCTGAGGGAGAGGCCTCTTGCTGTGATTCTCAAATTTCTTTGCCTGAGGCGGAATTGCACCACCCTTGCCAGCAGCCAGAGTAAGTAATCTGCTCAGGTTTGCTCTCTGTACCTCTTGTTCCCTGAACACTTTCATACAGCTTTGGAGGATGAGAATGAAAATGGCATCCTCCCAATCTCTTACCCCAGAGGAGCCAATAGCTCAGGGAGACCACTCCTCAGTGAGCCCTCAGAGAAAAACAGTCAAGCACTCCTGTCTCCCTGGTCTCTGGCTGCACTCTGTGCTCACCCAGCCTGTGACAGTGTTCCTATCTCTGGCACATGGACTCATTTGGAGTCTTCTAATCCAGTAGATTCCTGCTGTCCACTCCCATGCCATTCTTCCTGGTGGAGGAAGGGGATCTCCCCAGATCTGCCACTTGTGGGGTTCCTGTTCCAAGAGTAGTGAGCCAAGTTTGCCTTGGATCATGGTTTATGGTAACCCCAAGTTGAGAGCCCACTCCTCAGCTCTGCCTTTGCTACTGGCTTCCCCACTCCAATACCTGGGAGCTTTGCCACCTTCAGGCACCCTTAGTATTTCTTTGACCCTAAGGGTCCTGAGACCACACTGTCCCAGTGAGGATTCCACCCCCCACCACCTGTTTATCCACTGGAGCAATGTCTTTCCACAAAGCAGACTTCTAAAAGTTCTGATTTTGTGCTCCAATGCTCTCTCTCACTTGCCAGGAGCCAGGTCATGGGGGCCCCCTACCCCCATGGTCTATCTTCCTGTATATTGCCTCAGATTCACTTCTCAGTACCTCTTACCTTCCAGAGAGTGGTCACTTTTCTATTTATAGAATTGCTGCTATTGTTATCTTTGATCTCCTCTTGAGTTTGTGGGTATTCAGAATGGTTTAAAAAACTATCTATCTGAATTTCTGGGACCAGACAAAATTTAGGTCTCCTACTCCTCTGCCATGTTGCTCCTCACCCTACAATTTATATATTAAATATATAATTTATATAATGAAATATCACTCAGCCATAAAAAAACAAAAGAAACCCTGGCTTTTACAACAATACAGGTATATTTTGAGGGCATTATATTATGTGAAATAAGCCAGGCAGAGAAAGACAAATCCTATGTGATTTAACTTATATGTAGAACCTAAAAAAAAAATAAAAAAAATTCATAGATACAGAGTACAATCTGGTGGTTGCCAGAAAGAGAGGGTAAGAAGTAAATGAAATGGATAAATGAAATCAAGAGTGACAAACTCCCAGTTGGAAAATAAATAAGTAATGGGGAGGTAAGTACTGCACAGTGACTATAGCTGCTAAAAGAGTAGGTCTTCAAAGTTCTCATTATATATATATATATATCTGTGTGTATATATATATATATATATTTGCATATATATATATATATATATATATATCTCAAGTAATTTCACTGCACATCTATAATTAATACAGTATTATATGTTAATAATATCTTTTAAAAAGAAAGAAGGGAAAAGCCTTGGGGGAAAAGTAGGATGAGAGTTGTAAAGATATCAATGGCAAGAGATACAGAAGGAAGTCGTCCAGAGTAGATGAGTTGGTACCAGCAAAGATATGTGGGGCTCAGGGAGAGAGAAAAGGTCACATAGAGAGGGTAGATTATAGAATTGTCAATAGGGCTGAAGATAAAATGTAGGAATAGACATAAGGAACTCACATTCTTTTTTTTAAGATTTTATTTATTTATTTATTTATTTATTTGATAGAGAGAGCAAGAGAGGGAACACAAGTGGGGGGTGGCAGAGGGAGAAGCAGACCTCCCATCAATCAGGGAGCCCATTTGGGGGCTTTATCCCAGGACCCTGGGATCATGACCTGAGCCAAACGAAGCTGGAAGGCTGAGTATTAATGAATGAGCCACCCAAGCACCCCCAAGGAACTCACATTCTTACCTAAAGAAGCTAGTTTTTTTTTTTTTTTTCCAAAAGTCCAGATAGAAAAGGTGGTGGTTTTCTTCTAACCAGTCAGCCATTTTTAAATGTGAGAAAGATATAAAAAACAGTAAGAGCAACCATACAGTTCTTTCCTCATTTATAACACATAATTTTTGAGAGGGAAAAATTGATTCCACATATGTGATACAATGGATGAGCTGTATAAATTCTAACTATAATTACTTAAAGTAAAGAAGAGGCAATGTTTGCTGCTATCTTTGTAGTCATGTTTTAATATAAATATGTGGGCAAAAATTGTAATATAATACAGAAAAGTAAAAATAGATATATCTTTTATGATTTATTTCCCTATAATTTTACCTAACAATATAACATCTAAAAGATGGTCAATTTTTACTGACATATAGGAATATATCAGTAAGAAAAAATATGTCATTAAGAAATAACAATACTAAAAGAGACATTACAATAACTTGAAATGTTTTTACAGCTGTAAATATCATACCATTTCTTCACAAAATTCCTTTTGTTTATATGCTAGACAATAACCTCAGGAACAATGAAGGAAGTATGTTTCTTTGAGCTGGATAATTAAATGCCAAGAAAACTCACCACTCAATATATAATTCACTCAAAATCTTGTTGTTTGAAGGAGTCAGTGTTCATACATAGGATGGATTGAATTCCTAACAATATCTGGCATGAGCAGTGGACTTGGCCCTCACTATAATAACATTACACTCATGGTCAGAATGACAGCTAAATGGATGGATGGAGCTTGTCTCTAATAGGCAGATTTATGACCGCAGCATAATGAATGAGAGTGTTATAACCTCTGGTCACATACACCCTGGCCTGTGGCTCCTTACAAGCTGTATCAGGGGATATAGAGTAAATTCCTGTTGTCAGATCTAATGGTGAAAGATTCTGGCTTCTAACTTACTAGGAGAACAAAGTAGAATTTCCATTCCAATAATTTGGATCAAAACACTTCCTGATCATGCTGGTCAATTTGTTGTGTCACTTAATTAAACCCAAAGCATTGCAAATTGTGTAAGTGAGCAAAAGAAAGAAAGACTGTTTCTTCAACCTTGAAAACCAATCCTTAAGACAAATATCTTATTAAATTAGTTAAGTTCTAAGACATGCATTACAGGAGGTTTTTCTCTCGGACTTTTTCATGGGTTAAATATGGATTAAAGTAAATGGCAGACAAAGTCACAGTTAAGAGTTAAAAGAGAAATTGAAATGCAAAAGCAAATTCATACAAAATGATAAAAAGCAGAATTCCCACCACAGATTCTCTCTCTTTCTCTCCTTCTATTACACACACACACACACACACACACACACACACACACACACATCCAATATCTGGCAAAGGGATTAGCAAAATAGCTGGATTATTTTAGTTTTTCCCTGAACTTGAAAAGTTAGATATATAAGTTTTCTGAGTTGAAGGTCTTTGGGTATTGACAGTAAATACTGTTGATTGATTTTTTAGTTAGAAAATGTGGGTCTTTTTCCAGTACATCCCTTTTCTTCACTCCAATAAATACAAGTGTTAGCAAAGCCTAGAATGAATGAAAGGAGAATTACAATGATGTGGCATTTGTTGATGGCTACTCATCATACTTATGTGTATACAAAATTAATATTTGTTTACAATGATGAAATCCCCTTGTTACTTACATATTGTTATGGTTTAGGCCACTCTCTTTTTACAAACTTCCATAGGGAGAATTATAACTGAGCTCATATTTGTGAATATTTGTAGATGTTTGCTGTTAATCTGCACTGAATGAGTAGTTCTACACTGAATTGAACTTTTAATTCTCTCAGCTTTGAAAACTTGATGATCTGCCTGAAAAGAGTAGATGTTGCCTGATAAAATGTATTTATTAAAGAGATGTTCATAAAATCTGTGGGGAGGTAAATAACACACTTTCAAGGAGACTAACAGATTAAGATACATGGCTCTGCAGCAAAACAGAGTGTGCACCACTCTGTATTTTAAAGCACTGAAGCTATATTTGGTGTATTTTTTAGATTAATATGCAAGAGTTTCATTGTTTGGAATCATTCAGGAAACATTATACAAATCGCTGTCAGTTGAGAAATGAACATGAAAGATTTAGCATCCTGCAAATTGCTCCATAACACATGTTGTGGAAAAATGCTACAGCTAAACACTGAGGGAAGGGGTGGAGGGACTTCATTGATTCTGTTCCAATAAGTTGAAATTACTCAATATGTAGGTTCAGTTAAGTGCATATGAAAAGCAATGGCTACATAGGTGTAGAAACAGCAAAATTATACCTCTATTTTTGTTTCAGTTGGTAAACCCAGAGCATCTTAAAATGTTTTAAGGTGTTCAATACCTGATAACATTTGGGGGAGATTTTACAATTAATGCATAAGAGGAATTACACATACTGTTTATTAATATCTTCTGCAAAGGTTTATTCACTAGGAACCAATTTTTAAATATAATCTTAATTGTTAAAACACCATCAGTACTTAAAATGTGTTCCAAGGTTTTCAGAGTTGTGTATTCAATTACAAACACTGATGAGGGAGCAGGAGGCTGGCTGAGGACAAAGCAAAAGCTGGCACCTTGCACTGCCTCTCCACCTGCTCCCCACGGTAATATGTGTAGCATTCCTCAGGCACCCCTGACTGCCATAAATGATAAACAAATAGTTAACTTGCAGAGATCACAATCCTGCAAGACAGGAGTCTCCCTTGGTTTATAAATGTCCTAGAGATCTACAGACAAAGAAGTTATCTTATCAATAGCACAATTTCCAGAGGCAAATAACTCAGTTCCTCAAGCCCTAAATAAAGTTAAATTTCTTCCTAACCCAAATCTCACTAACAAGGAGGCTTGATAGCAGAAATGTGAATGGCTTGCCAAAAGACAACATTGATCAAGCTGCAAGGCCTCCGGTATCCTGGCACCTTGTAGGCCCTCTTTAGCATATGAAAGTTCAGTTGAAACCTCCCTTCCCTTCACCTTCCCCCAACTGCAAGGTACATAACCTGCCATCTCTCACAACCCAAAGCAGCAGCTCTTTCTGCACATGGGTCCTGTCGCCATGCTTTAATAAACCACCATTTTGCACCAAAGATGTCTCAAGAATTCTTTCTTGGTCATCGGCTCCGGACCTCAGCCCACCGAACCTCACCTAGGTTCTAGAACTTCATTAACACCATTCCATCAATCTAAGTGCTCTGCATGAAAGGGAAAGTACTGTTTCACATATATTTAAAATTAGAAGATGAAGAGATAAAGGTGATAGAAGTCAGAAACTTTTACAAATTGTTTTAAAATGTAACTGTATGTATATAATTCATGCTTGTGTGCCAAGGAACATTGATTTTGAGATCCATGAAAACCTTTAGTATTCTGTGAAGGTAAAGAGAATATCCTGCTTTTTACTTTCTGGCTAATTATACATGTTAGCCCATCAGAAGATGAAAGAGTATACCAATGTAGTTTTTATTCTGTTATTCCATCTGCTGTTGGTCAATATTTTCAATAAATATTTCAAAACATTATTTGGAAAATGTCACTTATTTTAGAAATGATAAAACTATGAGTATCTATTAACATATTAACATCTTAAAATTAGTTACATTAAAAAAATCTATCAGGGCCTTAATTATATCGCTTACAAAGGCTTTTCCCCATGATGATTTAAGAAAGCAAAGACAACTTGTAAGCAAACTGACATGAGTTCACTCCTTGGTGAATCACAGATAGAAACTACACCAGGTAGAGTTGTCACCCAGAGGAAACTTCATTTGCATCAAATAAGGAGATCACAGGGAAAAACTTCCAAAGCTGTGACTTCCCAGTCCAGGGTAAATGAGTTCTTTTCATTTAGAGTTAGGATAAATATTTAGAAAGGGGAGCTTTGTCATTGTATGTAGAGGTGGGCATAAGGTCATGCATATGCCTTAAGTAGACATGCCTATACTTATATAGTATGTTATGTAAATGAAGCTGGTGGTCCTCCTTGGGTAGAGATTTTAGTATTATAACTGCCAGTCACTGCATGGGTCACTCCACTGTCCATCTACACAAATATGAGTTAGAAGTTAAGCTTAAACTGGTTTTGGTGGTCTGGGCCATAATAGCTCTTTGTCCACATAGTCGTTATTGCTTGAAGAGTAGCTTTGGTTTCCATCAAGAGATGCTATGCTCTCCAGTCTTTTGCCTGCTTAAGAGATAAGCTAGAAAGAAGAGTTTAAGGAAAAATGTGGGACAAATGTTGGTAGGTACAAGCAGGTGAGCAATAAAGGTCTGGTCATGGGGATCTAGATAGTGACGCCATCTTTATATTTAAGTAGTCTGTAAAGATATGGTGCAGTAGATTTTCTTTTATGTTGTGCTTTAAATCAGAGATACCACTTACTTACTAGATGTAGAATTGTTGTCTGTGTGTAACTATTAACTAGGCCACATTCATTCAAAAAATTGTTTTTAATTTGGTATTTTGTAGTATACATGGCCCCAAAAAATACAGGCAATATTAATTTTCCATGCCAGTGATTCTAGAATCCTGAGAACAGAGATGCACAAAGACATGAAGAAGAAAAATAACAGGGCTCCTCCATCTTTGATCCAAGTGTAATGTACTGGCTTCTTTCAATCTAAATATTTCTGATGTAGATATTCAAAACCAAATTTCAATGCAACTCTAGGTGCTTTGTTAGAAAGCACATTCTATCAATTCATTGAAACACTAAAATTGCATTATCTTTTAAAGAGATGATTAGGGACACCTGAGTGTTTCAGTCAGTTAAGCATCCAACTCTTGATTTCAGCTCAGGTCATGATCTCAGAGTTGTGAGACTGAGTCCTGTGTCTATGCCCTGTGTGGAGCCTGCCTAAGATTCCCCTTCTCCCTCTGCATCCCCCCCCCCAAAAAAGTAAAAGAGATAATTATTTTTAAAAAGAAATTATTACAAATCTGTTTTTAAAGTATAAATTTGTCATCTATTAAAGAAAAAAGTTATTCTAATACTTGTTAAAACAGTAGGGTAGACCTTTATTCAAGACTATTAATATAGGTGTCAAGACTACCACAATAGGGGAAAGATAGGGAGCTCAAAACCAAACACAGTAAGAACAAGTGGAGATTTATGGCCAAAGAGTACCTTGACTGGGGTTGGGGGTGGGAGTAGGGTGGTGAATAGAAAATTATTAAGAGGAAATGTCAAGGGTAGAGGGAATTCTTGTTAAACATATCTAACAGCATACTCACTGAAGTTAGGCCAGGGTAGTTACATATTACCTGGAAATTGTGAGGGCTAAGAATTTAAGATGTAAGGGATGATTAGAAATCAAGTATGGGAGGACATTCTTTAAAATGACTTAGCAGGATTCTTGTTATAACTAGACTATTTAAGGATAAACACAGAAGCCCAAAGTCTAGGCCTAGTTGAGAAGGTAAGAGGAGCCTGAGTAAAATTTGGTCAAGGAGAGGGTCTTCACATCTCATAGAAATAAAATGGTGATACGTTGTATACCTAGTCCCTGAAACAGTGACAGGAAAACAAAAGAGATTCAATAAGCCTTTTTTAAATGAATAAAAAAAAAAATGAAATGTCTATGTAGATTTCATTCATTTTTATTTCTATTTAGTACTTTTAAATTAGATTTTGTAACATTATTTGATAATACACAATAATGTAAAGTATTGGATCTTTGGATTTATTGATGTTAAAAGGAAGCACATATGGGATAAATCTTCTCAATTTGAATATCACAGTCCCATTCTGTGATATTTTAAACCACTTCTTCTTTTACAGTCCTAATATTCTACAGAAGAAAGACAACTAAACACAATATAAGTAAGTAAATAGATAAATAGAACAACTCTGAATAATTTCCAATATACTGAAAGAAGTAAAATCTAATGTGTGATAGAGGGGATCTGATTAAAGGAAGAATGCTAGGAGACCCTTGAAAAAGTCAGCCATTCACTGTCCTGGGGTCACTGCTCCAGGCAGAGTGGCAGCATGTACCAAAGGCCAGTCCGAAGGACTGATCTGCCTTGCCTGACTTGCCTGTGTGGCTCAATCATAGTTAACAAGGGGAAGTGTGTTAAATGTCAAATGAAAGAGGAGACAGATCTTGGAGAGATTATGAACTATGGTATAAAAAGTTTTAATTTATAGAATTATAAGAGCAGAGAGATCAATTTAGTTCCCCAGGTCACAGCAATGTTTATGAGCCCTATGAATGAACAGGGTCTCATAAAGAAAAGTAGGAAGGAATAAATTATGCATGGAAAACTAGATGAAAGTGACAGCCCCTAAAGAAGAAAATTTTAAGAAAATAGCCAGTCCAGTGTATCAACTACCATCAAAAACCAAATCAAATAAACACATATGATTGTTTATTGGTCTTGCAAATGTGAAAAAAGAAAAGGAAAGGCTTAAGACTAACATATTAATTTGCCACAAAAAATATCATGGGCTGTTGGCTTAAACAACAAATATTTATTTTCTCATGATTCTGGAGGTTAGAAAACCTAGATTAGGGTAAGAACAGGTTTGGCTTCACCCGATGTTGCTATCCCTCACTTGCCTTCTCACCGTGTACTCAATGGCTTTTTTCTTTGTGCATGCATCCCTAGTGTTTGTTTCTAAGTGTCCTAATCTTTTTTCATAAGGACGCCAGTCACAGTGGATTAAAAACCATCTTAACGACCTCATGTTAGCCTAATTATCTTTTATTTTTTTATTTTTATTTTTGTATTTCCAATGTCTTTCTTTTTTTTTTATTATGTTAGTCACCCTAAAATACATCATTATTTTTTTGATTCAGTGTTCTATGATTCATTGTTTATGTAAAACCTCCAGTGCTCCATGCAATACATGCCCTTCTTACTACCCACCACCAGGCTCACCCATCACCCCATTCCCTTCCCTTCTAAAACTCTCAGTTTGTTTCTCAAAGTCCACAGTCTCTCATGGTTTATCTCCCATCTGATTTCCACACCCCTTCACTTTTCCTTTCCTTTTCCTAATGTCCTACATGTTATTTCTTATGTTCCACAAGTAAGTGAAACCATTTGATAATTGACTTTATCTGCTTGACTTATTTCACTCAGCACAATCTCCCCTGGTCCCATCCATGTTGATGTGAAAGTGAACTATTCATCCTTTGTGATGGATGAGTACTATTCAATTGTATGTATGGACCACATCTTCTTTATCCATTAATCTTGATGAAGGACATAAAGATGAAGGGCATCTCAGCTCTTTCCACACTTTGGCTATTGTAGATATTGCTGCTATGAACATTGGGGTACATATAGCCCTTTTTTTTTTTTTTACTACATCTGCATCTTTGGTGTAAATACCCAGTAGTGCAAATGCTGGGTCATAGGGTAGCTCTATTTTTATTTATTTATTTTTTTAATAATCTCCACACTGTTTTCCAAAGTGGCAGCACCAACTTGCATTCCCACCAACAGTGTAGGAGGGTTTCCTTTCTCCACATCCTCTCCAACACATGTTGTTTACTGTCTTGTGTCTTCATTCTCATTGGTTTCCATGAATTGTTTAAGTTCTTTGATTTCCTGGTTGACCCAAACATTCTTGAGCAGGATGGACTTAGTATCCACGTGTTTGAACTCCTAAACTTTCTTGTGGTTGAGTTCCAGTTTCAAAGCATCGTGATCTGGGAATATGGGGGAAATAATCTCAAACTTTTGGTATCAGTTGAGCCCTGATTTGTGACACTATATGTGGTGTATTCTGGAGAAATTTCCATGTGTGCTCAAGAAGAAAGCGTATTCTGTTGTTTTAGGGTAGAATGTTCTGTATATATCTATGAAGTCCATCTGGCCCAATGTGTCTGTCATTCAAAGTTCTTGTTTCTTTGTTGATTTTCTGCTTAGATGATCTATGTATTGCTGAGAGTGGCATGTTAAGATCCCCTGCAATTAATGTATTCTTATCAATATGACTCTTTATTTTGATTAATAATTGACTTCTATGGTTGGCTGTCCCAACTTGAGGGCATAGATATTACAATTGTTAGATCTTCTTGGTGGATAAGCCTTTTGAGAATGATGTAGTGTCCTTTTGTATCTCTGACTAGAGTCTTTAGCTTAAAATATAATTTGTCTGATATGAGAATCGCTACCTCAGCTTTCTCTAGAGGCCCGTTATCATGAAAGATGGTTCTCCATCCCTTTACTTTCAGTCTGTATGTATTCTTAGGTTCAAAATGCATCTCTTGTAGACAGTATATGGATGAGCCCCATCTTTTTATCCAATCTGCAACCCTCTGCCTTTTATGGGAGCATTTATACCATTCACATTGAGAGTGATTATTGAAAGGGGACCTCGGTTGAAATTGGGTCTCCTACTTCTCCACTATCTTCCTTAATTACCTTTTAAAGCCCCTATCAATGAATGCAGTCACATCTTAAGATACTAGGGATTAGAACTTCAACATATGAATTTTGGAGGACTAAAGTTCCATCTATACACCTACACAGTTAATTCTCATTACTCAAAGATTTCATATTCATGAATTCATCTACCTTCAAAATTGTTTTGGGGGACACCTAGGTGGCTCCATCTGTTAAGTGGTTGCTTTTGGCTTAGGCCATGATTCCAGGGTCTTGAGGTCAAGTCCCACATTGGGCTTCTTGCTTATCAGGGAGTCTGCTTCTCCCTCTGCCTCTGGCCCTCCCTACCATTCATGCTTTCTCTCACTCTCTCTCAAACAAGTAAATAAAATCTTAAAGCAAAACAAACTTTTCCTGTAATCCCAAAGCCAATATTTACTGTGCTTTTATGTTAGTTTGTGTATATATGCAGAGGAGGGGAGAATTTGACTTTCCCAATGTTTATGTTCCCAACTAGATTCCAACAAGGCAATGCTGTGCCTTCTTGTTTTAGCTCTCATACTATAGGCAAGTGTCCTTTTTTATGGTTTAGTACCATTGTATTCATACTTTTTGTTTGTGATTATTCTCTTGAAAATCATCTGTGAGTGAAGTGCTCAAAGTGCTGGTTAGTGTCTCCAAGTACAAGAAGATTGTGATGTGCCTTACAGGAAAAAAAAAAATGCATGTTAGATAAGCTTTATGAAGTCCTTAGTTATACTGGTGTTGGGCATAATTTCAACATTAATGAATCAACAATACATACTAAATCAGGTTTCTTTAAACAGAAACACAAATAAAAGAAAATTATGTTTTGATCAGATGACATAATCTTATGGCCAAAGGCTCACAAGAACTTTATGATATTTCAGTAGAAGCAGTGGTTTAGTGTTCACAAATTCATTGTCCATGGTTGTTTTATAGAACTTAATTACTGTAAATAACTCAACTCTATCTCCTGAGGGATAAATGCTAATAGAACAGGAGAGCTGAACTCTCAGGACTCTGGGAAGTGTTACTACTACAACAAGGTCCTCAGAGGGCCAAAGCAAAACAGGTCTAACACACCAGCAAAGGTTAGGACATGGTCAAGAAGCTGATCACCAGTTATATTGAGATGGAGGGCTGCCTTCACAATCAGGCACAAATGGGAGAGAGTCTGTAGGCAGGGCTCCATTGTGACTTTGAAAGGCCTTGGAAATTTTGTCCATGTGGGCTCCATAAAATATTTTAAAAATTGTATTTGATATAAAGGTGAATATACTAACATAAAAATCTGTTATACAACTTAGAAATTTTATTTTTCTTCTGATTTTTAAATAAATCAAAACATTTTAGAAAATTCTAAGAATATTATGGATTTTGGACATTGTGTCTTATAGTTAAACTGGCCCCATTTTTAACTATCAGGGCAGTTAATTGATTTTTACCCCCCTTGGTAGTCTCAATTTTCTTAGTGAGGTAGATTATACCTACTGCAATGAATGAGATTAGAAATCAACAGAATTCATTGAGTTGATATTTAGAAATCTAAGAAAGAGCTTGATGAGATCAAATGGAGACCCCCAATTTCAAATGTTCCCTCTCCACAATCATGTATTTGTTTGTTTGTCTTGTCTGGGAGCTCTGTTTAACTTCTTTACTCTGTGTTTTACAGAAGGTTTGTAGCAATTGAAGTGTGTGTGTGTGTGTGTGTGTGTAGAGAGAGAGAGAAAGAAAGAGAGAGAGAGAGAGAATATGAAATTATAAGATATCAATGGTGGAGAAATTTTAGATTACAATGAAGTCCAGAGTGGAGGTTATTACAATGGAGTGGTTGTGAAAATCAGTCACATGGATGACTTCAGTGGCTATAGACTGGGGAATTGGATAGAAATTGTCCTGAAAGCTATATCAGGGCTGGAGAAGACATTTCTAACCCACGGATGACAAGAATCAATGTATATCAATGCAAATCAAAACCACATGAGATATCAATTCACCTGTCAGAATGGCTGAAATAAAAAAACACAATAAATAACAAGTGTTCGAGAGAATGTGGAGAAAAAGAACTCTTGTGCACTGATGGTAGGATGCAAATTGGTTCAGCTGCTATAGAAACCAGTACAGAGGTTTCTCAGAAAATTTATAGAACTGCTCTATGAACCAGTAATTCTTTTACTGGGTATTTACCCAAAAAACAAAAACACTAATTTGAAAAGATATATGTATCCCTATGTATATTGCAGCATGATTTACAATAGCCAAAAAATAGAAACAAATCAAGTGTCCATCAATAAGTGAATGGATAAAGAAGAAGTGAATAATATATAGATATATATAGCATTAAAAAAGAATGAAATCTTGCAATTTGCAACTATGTGGATAGACCTAGATGGGTATAATGCTAAGTGAAACAAGTTAGACAGAGAAAGACAAATACCATAATATTTCACTCATATGTGGGATTTAAGTAACAAAATAAATGAATAAAAGAGAGAGAGAGAGAGACAAGAAAGCAAAATAGACTCTTAAATAGAGAAGGAACTGATAGTTGACAGCAAGGAGGTGAGTGGGATGGGTAAAATAGTTAAAAGGGACTAAGTTTACACCTATCTTGACAAGCAATGAGTAATATAGGAATTGTCGAATCAGTATATTTTATACCTGAAACTAATATTACACTTTATGCTAATTATGCTTCAATTTACAAGGGGGAAAAAAAGACCAAAATATGAAAACTAGTAATTAAAATTCTTAAAATAAGATAAAAATGCATAAAAGGAGGAAAAGCCAAAAAGTAGATAGGTAGTAAAAAACAAAACAAAACAAAACAAACAAACAAACAAAAAACAAAACAAGTTATGGTAGACAGAAAAACTATAAAGTGTTGTTTTATTTGCTCTTGTTTTTTTGTGTGTTTTTTTTTTCTTTTTACTTTGCATTTTGTTCAAAATTGCTAGACAATAACACAGAAGTAACAAATATAAGAAAGGAAAATAACAGGCCTATTTGGTCTTGTATTATGTGGAAAGAAGGATAATAAGTAACTTACACTGAAAAGGCTACAGGAAGGAGCATGATCCTTTGGAATAACAAGATTTTGTTAAGATGAGAAGAAAGGATGTGATGAAAAGTTAGAATATAAAGCAATTTTACTGCAATAGTCAAAGTATGAAGGTCAGATAGGTGGTCTGAACATAAGCAAAGGAGGAATTAATTTGGGAAAGAATAATAAAATAAAAGTTAGAGTAGCATTGTAGAAGAGGAAACTTTGCTGGAGTTTGTAGTTTTAATGATAATTATGGATAAAAGCAATGAGAAATGTGGTTTTAACTCTAACTGGAAAACTATGGCATGAAATACCATGTGTACAAACACAGATCTACTGGGTGATGTCAATTCATGAATTTTTGCAACCATAAGGGATTTATTTTTCTCAGCAAAGCCTAAGCTTTTTCATTTCTAGGTCAGAATATAAAAGGATTCAAACTCACTAGATTTACAAGAAAGCACATATCGAGATCAAAAGGAACCACCTGGATGTTTATGAAGGCATACCTTGGATATATTGCAGGTTTCATTCCAGACTACTGCAATAAAGTGAATATCACAATAAAGAAAATCAAATGAATTTTTTGTTTTTTCAGTGCATATAAAAGTTATGTTTACATTATAGTGTAATGTATTAAGTGTGAAAATGGCAGTATGTCTTTAAATGTGTATATAGATAGATAGATAGATAGATAGATAGATAAAGATTTTATTTATTTATTTGACAGACAGAGATCACAAGTAGGCAGAGAAGCAGGCAGAGAGAGATGAGGAAGCAGTCTCCCTGCTGAGCATAAAGCCCAATGCGGGGCTTGATCCCGGGACCCTGGGATCATGACCTGAGCTGAAGGCAGAGGCTTTAACTCACTGAGCCACCCAGGTGCCCCAAATGTATATATTTTAATTAAAATATACTTTATTGCTAAAAATATTATCAACTAGGCTTTCAGCAAATAGTAATCTATTTTCTGGGGGGAGATTTTATTTTGATGTTGGTGGTTGCTGACTTATCAGGGTGGTGATTGCTAAAGTTTCGGGTGGTGACAATGAAGTTTGCACCATCAACAGACTCTTCCATTCACCAACGGTTTTCTCTACCCTGTGATGTTGTTTGGTAGTATTTTGTCCACAGATCTTCCTTCAAAATTGGAATCAATCCTCTCAAACCCTGCCTGTGTTTTAACATAACTTCATGTAATATTATAAGCTTTTTTTTTTTTTGTCATTCAACAATCTTCACAGCACATTCACTAGGAGTAGTTTCCATTTCAAGAAATCATTTTCTTTCAAGATGGCTGAGTAGGACCCTCAGCTTACTTCATCACATATACAACTAGATAAAACTGACATCAGTAAACACAACTCAGAAAATGACCCTAAGACTGGCAGAACAGAATCCACAACTAAAGGTAGAGAAGACACCATATCCAAGAACATAGAAAGGGTGAGTACATGCATCGGGAGAAAAAAAGATCATGACTAGCAACATAGAGAAGAACAAGAAAGAAAATATTATGCAGTGGAGTCTGCACAAGGAAGATAGATACCCAAAACATTTGGTTTGAAGGAAGAGTGGCCAAATTTCTTGAGTTCTTACAACCAGCAGGACTTAAAGCCTGGAATCTTAAAAATCAGCAGGCTTGGCTCTGGGAGATTGAACTCTGGGAAACTGGCTCAACAAACAGCCTGAAGAAATAGAGCATAGAAAGCAGTTTTAAAAAAACCTGGAACTTCCAAGAGGGAGAGATATTTAGTCATCTCAGAAAGTGTCCCAGAGAGTCAGAGATCTCAGGAAGACAAAGCCCCCTTGAAAAAAGGAGCTGGCAGGCACCATTTATCTCCCCCACCCCCAGCCTAAACATTCAACCACCTGTAGGAAATAGTACAGCACCAACACTCAGAACCCATTGTGGATACAACAAGCCCCATGGCCCCACACTTCAGTGGATCTGCCTTTCCAGTCATGCTTGCCTGAGTGCCAGCACTGTCAACCCCTCCCCCAGAAGTCTGATGCAAATCCTGTGAACACCATGTTTCTCTCTCCCCCCACAAAATGTTTACAGGCCTCACTTTCCATGGGGGTAGCAGCAAGTCTTATTTCATAAGCACACCAGCTGACACCTTATTAAAACACATCCTACCCTGGTCAACTACCAAATACTGTCACAGAATACAAAAGGAGTCTCTGCAGAAAACTAGACTGAAAGAAAAATTGGCCTAGACACAACAGGGAACACACAACACACACAGAAGTCACTTCTTAAAGTATCAGGGCTGTGTAATGGTATACTGTATAACAGGGCATTTCAGGACCTCTTTTTCATAAGGCCACTGCCTGTAAAAGCAGGAGACATAGTTGACTTCCCTAACACACAGAAACAGACACAGAGAGATAGAAAAAAGAGAGAGAGAGAGAGAGAGAGACAGAGGACTATGTCCCAAATAAAAGAACAGGACAAAGCCACAGCTACACAGTTAGGCAAACAGAGGTAAGTAATATAGCTAGTAGATAATTTAAACTAATGGTCATAAAGATACTGACTGGATTTGAGAAAAGAGGGGAGTACATCAGTAAGACCCTTAACAAAGAGATAAAAAGAACCAATCAGAGATGAAGAACACAGAAAATGAATTTCAAAGTACACCTGATGGAGTAATTAGCAGGCTAAAGGAAAGAGAGGAATAAATTAATGACCTGTAGGACAAGGCAAAGGAGAATAATCAAGCTGAGCAAGTGAGACCAAAAAAATTTGCAAAATAAGAGTAGACTTAGGGAACCCAGTAATTTCATCAATCATAATAACATTTGTATTATGAGGGGTCCAGAAGAAGAGAAAGAAAAAGGCACAGAAAAATTACTTGAAGAGGTAATACCAAGAAACATCTCTAATCTGGGGACAGAAACAGATATCCAGATCCAGAAGGCACAGAGATCCCCCTGCAAAATTTGACCAAAAGAGGTCCACACCAAAGCACATAGCAATTAAAATGGCAAAAAAGTAGTGATAAGGCATTAAAAAAAAAAGTAGCAAAAGAAAAGAAGATAGTTACAATCAAAAGAAACACCATGAGGCTATCACTGGATTTTTCAGCAGAAATTTTATAGGCCAGAAGAAAGTGGCATAATACAGTCAGTGTTGAAAGGGGAAAAAACTTGTAGCCAAGAATACTTTGACCAGGAAGAATAGAAGGAAAGATAAAAAGTTTCTCAAATAAAGACTAAAGGACTTCATGACAACTAAACCCTCCCTAACAAGAAATATTAAAGGGACTCTGTGAGTGGAAAGGAAAAACCACAAGTGAGAGTATAAAAAGTAGGACACAAAAAAGCAGTAAAAATAACTATCTCTGTAAAAATCAGTCAAGGGATTTACAAAATAAAAAGATGTAAAATATGACACTATATGCATAAAACTTGGGAGGGATGGTGAGAGGAGTATATAATGTGTTCAAACTCAGGCGGCCATCAAGTTAGCATAGAGTGTTATATGCAGAAGATGTTATATACGAAACTAATGGCAACCACAATTCAAAAACCAGTAATGCATAAGAAGAACAAAGAGAAAGGAATCCAAGTATATTACTAAAGAAATCCTGCAAACCATGAGAGCAAGAGAAAAAAAAGATGATCAGAAAAAAAAAACTACAAAAATAACTACAAAACAAGTAACAAGTAACATAATGGCAATAAATACATACCTATACAATAAATACATACCTAGCAATAACTACTTTGAATGTAAATGGACAAAATGCTCCAATCAAATGACATAGGGTGAGAGAATGGATAAAATAATAAATAAGACCCATCAATATGTTGCTTACTAGAGACCTATTTCAGACCTAAGGTCATCTACAGATTGAAAGTGAGGGGATTGAGGGAATTAAGAAACATTTATTATACAAATAGATGTAAAAAGAAAAAGAAAGCCAGGGTAGCAATACAGATAAAATGGACTTAAAAAAAAAAAAAGACTGTAACAGGAGACAAAAGTTGCTCTATAATAATAAATGAGGTGATGCAAAAAGAGGACATAACAATTATAATGTTTATGGATACAAATGGAAGCACCAAAATACATAAAACCATTAGTACTAAATATAAAGGAACTAAACAAAAATAATACAATAATAGTAGGGAACTTTGGCAAGAAAAACAGACACATAGACCAATGGAACGGAATACTTAGAAATACATCCACAACTATATGGCCAATTACTCTTCAACAAAGGAGGTAAGAATATCCAAAGGGAAAAGTACAGTCTCTTCAACAAATGGTGTTGGGAAAACTGGACAGCGACATGCAAAAAAAGGAAGCTGGACCACTTTCTTACATCATCCACAAAAATAAATGCAAAATGAATTAAAGATCTGAATGTGAGACCTGAAACCACAAAAATCCCAGAAGAGAACAACTTCTTTGGCAGTAGCCATGGCAAATATTTTTAGACATATTTCTCAAGGCAAGGAAAACAAAAGCAAAAATAAACTATTGGGACTTCATCAAAATTAAAAGCTTCTGCACAGTGAAGGCAACAATCAACAAAACTAAAGGCAATCTACTGAGTGGGAGAAGATATTTGCAAATGACATATCCCATAAAGAGTTAGTGCCCTAAATATGTAAAGAACTTACAAAACTCAACATCCATAGAAGTGGCATATATACTCAATGTAAAACTATTCAGCCACAAAAAAGAATGAAATCTTGCTATTTGCAATGATGTGGATGGAGCTACAGAGTATAATGCTCAACAAAATAAGTCAGTCAGAGAAAGACAAATGCCATATAATTCACTCACATGTCGAACTTAAACAAATGAGTAAAGGGGGATAAAAGAGAAGGAGACAAACCAAAAAACAACTCTTAACTATAGAGAACAAACTGATAGTTACCAGAAAGGAGGTGGGTGAGGGAATGGGTGAAATAGGTGACCTGCCATTAACAGAGGAAACATTTAAATAATAGCAAATTAGTTTGCATCTGGTAAAGTATTAAAAATGCTAAAATGAAACAAATACTGTAGAGATGTTAAAATGCTAACTTTTTAGTTCATGTGCAAAATATATCAGTTTAATTCTGTCACCTTTATATTTTAATGCACTGAAGAAAGGCTTACATTTTGTTGAACTGGTCAAAAGACTGGTCATTGGATTCGATAACCATCTCAGAATAGTGAAATATACTGGTCTTGAATGAAAATGTTTTGCTGCTTTCTAAGCGTTTCTAATAGTTTTTACTATAGATGCAACAATAATTTAGAATTTCACTCATAAACTAAATATTATTTTCCTTTAAGGTATACAAGAGTTACTCCCATTCATTACCCAGAATTCTCTGTAAAACAGTTAAGATTATTTCTGTGAATGCATAGACAATAGGACACTCATTTGCTGGAGCTGTCTTATTCTGGCTTAAAAGAACAGATTGTTACATATTCAGAAATGTTGCCTTCTGTTTGTTAAATTGTTAGTAGCTAGAAGTTGGCTAGAATAGGAAAATTTACAGTATGGAAACTGGCAAATGTTACTAATTAGTATCTTATTGTCTTTCCCTCTGGATGCAGTTTACTAGCACAACACTGCATGGGAATGTCCAGGGAAAAAAAAGGTAGATGTACACCCATCCTAAGTTTTGGAAAAGCTGAAGAAGAAGTTTGTGTTGAGACTGATGAAGCTGTGGTCCCAAATGATGCTGCATGTCAATCAAGGTAGCTAGTAGATAAGTTATATATTGTGTGAGCTGTAGTAGCATATCATGTCCCATAGCAACCTCTACAGTATTTAAAAAATCTATAATTCTAAGTCTCTAGAAGCTTAAGAAAACCTGACATTTTAAGTATCTTGGCATATACTATTTTTTTTCTATTTTTCTATTTTGAAGCGTTATCTTTTAATGATTTTATTCCAAACCCTCACCCCATCCTCACAAACACATGTACACATAGACACATACAAACATGCATACATGCATTCACATATCCGGAGGTATCATACCTTCTTTTTACATATTGCATCTCAATTCATGACACATACTTGGAGTTCATTAAGTATTAGCAATATCCTTTCCCATTTTTGAATAGAGAAGTTTTATTTAATACAGACCAAAGAGGACCACAATGCAATGCCCTCCCTTTTCTGGTTTTTCATATTCCTTACAGAATCTTAAACATTAGGAGAGAAGAAAGATGGGTGAGGATATGGGGTTGAGGAAATCATTGAACAGATTAAAAAAAAAAAAAAAGAACACCCACTTTACTTGTTCTGTTTCCCAGAAAGACATACATAGATCTTATAAAATCAAGTAGTGTCAGAGAATGAATTTTATAAAAAATAATTTTCTATTAAAATTTACAAGAACTTTTTAAGTCCAAATTTCACAAAACCGCTGAAGCATCTCAAATAATTATATAAAAAAATTGCTTGAAATCTGCTGCTCTGGGAGAATTTACTGTTGTGATAACTGTGCTCTGCCTTGAAGAACATGGTTCTCTGCTATTTATAACAATAATTCATTACCATATAAGCTAGTTTTAAGTTTAGGCAGCAATGAACTTTAAGCATTATGTATACAATGATGATTTTTTTTTCCTTTTCTTCTTTCTTTTTCTTAAATTCCACATGAGAGTGAAATCATATGGCATTTTTCTTTCTCTGACTTATTTTGTTGAGCATTTCACTCTATAGCTCAATCCACATCATTGTAAATGTCAAGATTTCATTCTTTTTTGTGGCTGAATAGTTTTCCATTGAGTATATATGCCACTTCTATATCAGTTGATGGACACTTGGGCTGCTTCCATAATTTGGCTATTGTAAATAATGCTGCAATAAACACAGGGGGGCGGTGTATCTCTTTCAATCAGTGCTTTTCTATTTGGGACTAAATACTCAGTAGTGCTGT
This sequence comes from Lontra canadensis, assembly GCF_010015895.1. Lineage (NCBI taxonomy): Eukaryota > Metazoa > Chordata > Mammalia > Carnivora > Mustelidae > Lontra > Lontra canadensis. Next base: position 7,163,109 of record NW_022631094.1, on the reverse strand, counting down.
TACTGATTGTAGGGTACTTATATTTTTAATTTTTTAAGGAAACTTCATACTATTCTCAACAGTGGTTGCAACAGTTTACATTTCCACAAACAGGGTAGGAGGGCTTCTCTTTCATGACAACCTCACCTACACTTGTTTCTTGTGTTGTTCATGTTACCCATTCTGACAGATTTGAGGTGACATCTCATTGTAGATTTTATTTGCATTTCCCTGATGATGAGTGATGTTGAGCCTCTTTTCATGTGCCTGTTGGCCAATTTAATGTCTTCTTCAGAGAAATGTCTGTTCATGCCCTCTCCCCCATTTTTTAAATTGGATTACTTGTTTTTTGGATGTTGAGTTTTGTAAGTTCTTTACATATTTAGGGCACTAACTCTTTATGGGATATGTCATTTGCAAATATCTTCTCCCACTCAGTAGATTGCCTTTAGTTTTGTTGATTGTTGCCTTCACTGTGCAGAAGCTTTTAATTTTGATGAAGTCCCAATAGTTTATTTTTGCTTTTGTTTTCCTTGCCTTGAGAAATATGTCTAAAAATATTTGCCATGGCTACTGCCAAAGAAGTTGTTCTCTTCTGGGATTTTTGTGGTTTCAGGTCTCACATTCAGATCTTTAATTCATTTTGCATTTATTTTTGTGGATGATGTAAGAAAGTGGTCCAGCTTCCTTTTTTTGCATGTCGCTGTCCAGTTTTCCCAACACCATTTGTTGAAGAGACTGTACTTTTCCCTTTGGATATTCTTACCTCCTTTGTTGAAGAGTAATTGGCCATATAGTTGTGGATGTATTTCTAAGTATTCCGTTCCATTGGTCTATGTGTCTCTTTTTCTGCCAGCACCCTCCTGTTTTGATTACTACAGCTTTGTAATATAACTTGAGTCTGGCATTGTGATAGCTCCAGATTTGCTTCTCTTTTTCAATATCACTTTGGCTATTTGAGGTCTTTTGTGGTTCCACACACATTTTAGTTTTGCTTGTTCTAGGTCTGTGAAAAATGCTATTGGTATTTTGATAGGGACTGTATTAAATGTGTACGTTGTTTTGGGTAGCATAGACATTATCAATATTTGTTTTTCTAATCCATGAGCATAGAATGTCTTTCCATTTCTTTGCGTCATCTCAATATCTCTTCCATCGGTGTTTTATAGTTTTCAGAGTACAGGTCTTTCACCACTTTGGTTAGGTCTATTCCTAGGTATCTTATTATTGTGGATGCAATTTTAAATGGAATTGTTTTCTTAATTTCACTTTCTGTTGCTTCACTATTAGTGGATAGAGATGCAATAGATTTCTGTGCATTGATTTTGTGTCTTAAATAAGTTATTTTACCAGTTCTACCAGTTTTTGGTGGAGTCTTTTGTGTTTTCCATATGCAGCACCACATCATCTGCAAATAGGGGAAGTTTTACTTACTCCTTACCAATTTAGATGCCTTTTATTTCTCTTGTTGTCTGTTGTAATTAGGACTTCCAGTATTATATTGAATAAAAGAGTTGAAAGTGGGCATCTTTCTCTTCTTTTTCCTGACTGTAGGTGAAAATCTTACAAGTGGCCCCCCTTTTTAAAAGATTTTATTTATTTATTTGTCAGAGACATGAAGAGAGCACAAACAGGGAGACCAGTGGGCAGAGGGAGAAGCAGGCTCCCTGCTTAGTGGGACTCAATCGCGGGTCCCTGGGCCAAAGGCAGACACCTAACCAACTGAGCCACCTAGGCATCCCAGTTTTCCCCTTTTCGGGATGACTGCAGTTGTGGGTTTTTCATATCACCTTTGTTATGTTCAGGTATGTTCCCTCTATGCCTATTTTGTTGAGGCTTTTGGTCATGAATGAATGTTGTTCTTTGTCAAATGCTTTTTCTGCCTCTGTTGAAATTATCATATGATATTCATCATTTCCTTTAATGATGTGATGTATCACACTGATGACTTACAATCTTTATTGATGTGATGTATCACATTGATGACTTACAATCTTGCAAGCAAGACATAAATCCCAGTTAACCATGGTGAATGATTTCTTTAATGTGTTGTTGGATTCAGTTACCTAGTATTTTTTTTTAAGATTTTATTTATTTATTTGACAGAAAGAGACACAGTGAGAGAGGGAACAAAAACAATGGGAGTGAGAGAGGGAGAAGCAGGATTCTTGGTGAGTAGGGAGACTGATGCAGGACTCAATCCCAGGATCATGACCTGAGCCAAAGGCAATGCTTAGCCCCTGAGCCATCCCAAATCCCTGAGTTAGCTAGTATTTTGTTGAGAATTTCTGTATCTATGTTGATCTGAGATACTGGCCTCTTTTTTTAGTGGTGTCTTTTCTATGATTTGGGTATCAACGTGATACTGACATCATAGAATCAATTGGGAAGTCTTCCTTCTGTTTCTGTTTTTTTGGAAGAGCTTGAGAATAATAGGTATATATCTATTTCTTCTAGGTTGTCCAGTTTGCTAGCATATAGGTTTTCATAATATTCTTTTATGATTGTTTGTATTCCTGAGGTGTTGGTTGTTATTTCTCTTTTCTTGTTTGTAATTTTTATTTGAGTGCTTTCTCTTTTATACTTCATTAGTATAACTAGAGGTTTATCAATTTTATTGATTTTTCAAAGAACCAGTTAATGGTTTCATTGATCTGTTATATTGTTTTCTTTTGTTTTTTGTTTATCTGTGTTTTGTTTTTGTTTATTTGTTTTTTAGTTTCTATATCATTTATCTGCTTTACCATTTATTATGTCTTACTTCTACTGGCTTTAGGTTTTGTTTGTTGTTTGTTTTTCTAGCTCCTATAGGTGTAAGCTTACTTTTTTGTTTGTTTTATCAATTTATTTTGCTTTGTTTAATTTTTCCTGTTTCTTGAGTTAGGTTTGTATTGCTAAAAAGTTCCCTCTTGGAAGTGCTTTTGCTGAATATTAAAGGTTTTGGACTAGTATGTTTTCGTTTTCATTTGTTCCCATATGTTTTTTTATTTCTTCTTTTATTTCCTAGTCAGCTCATTCATTGTTTAGAAGCATGTTATTTAACTTCCAAATATTTGTGGGGAGTTTTGTTGTTGTTGTTGTTGATGGTCATTTATGTTTGAACCCATTCTTTTCTCCTTGCCTTCCCATGTTTTAGGGATATGTTGTCATATTTTAGGTCCTTTCATTTTTTTAGTTCATTCACTAATTCTTACAGAAATATTCATTTTTACTGTTTTTGTGTTTCCTACTTTTATATTTTCACTTTTGGCCTCTCATTTCCAATTAAAATATTCCCTTTACTATTTCTTGCAGGGCTGGTTTAGTGGTCATGAAGTCCTTTAATATTTGTTTGTCTGTGAAACTCTTTATCTCTCCTGTTTTGAATGATGGCCCGGCTGGATGGAGTATTCTTGGCTCCAGATTTTTCCCTTTCACCACTTTGAATATATCATGTCAGTCTTTTCTGGCTTGGAAAATTTCTGCTAAAAAAAATCCCCTGTTAGACTTATGGAATTTCCCTTGTTGTCTTTCTGCTTTATTACTTTCCTTTATCACTATATTTTACCAACTAAATAATAATATGTCTTGATGTGGATCTGCTTTTGTTGATTTTGCTGTGGGTTCTCAGTGCCTCCTAGATCTGGATGCCTGTTTCTTTCCCCAGATTAGGGAAGTTTTCAGGTGTTATTTCTTCAAATAAATTTTCTGCCCCCTTTTCTCTCTTTTCTTCTTCCGGAACAGCTATAATATGAATGTTTTTTCTGATGCAGTGACTGAGTTCTCTGAGTCTCTGCTCATTTTGTATAATCTTTTTTTTTCTTTTTTGTTTAGCTTGATTACTTTCCATTACTTTATCATATAGGTCATTAATTCCTCTATTTCATCTAGTCTGTTGTTCATTTCATCAAGCATGTTTCTCACTTCTTTAATGGGCCCTTTATCTCTTCTATGTTATTCCTTATCTCTATGTTAAGGGTCTCACTCATGTCTTCCACTCTTTTCTCAAGTCCAGTGAATATTCTTATGATAATTTTTTAAAATTCTTTGATATGTTTCTTATATCTGTTTCACTTAAATTGTGGTCATGACATTGTCCTGTTCCTTCATATGGGGTAGATGTACCTGTCTTCTCATTTTGTCTTAATCTCTATGCCTGCTTCAGTGTGTTGGGGGAGTCAGCTAAGTGTTCTATTCTTGAAGGTAAAGACATTATGAAGAAGAGGGCCTATAGTCCCCAGCCATGTTGTGTCTTCTCTTTGCCAGGGCCTGGTATTTCTGGGAGTGTCTCCAATGTGTATTATTTATGTTCTATTCTTTTTTCCTGGCTGCTTTATCCTTCAAAACAGTCATCTGCAGAGGTTCTCTTTGCCTGTTGCAATGTTTAGTCCCTGGCCTGAATATGGCATGTTTTTAACTGGGTGTGTTCTGGTCTGTTTGTGAAATGAGACCTGTTGCCATCACCACCTACACTGAGGCTCCACAAAATTCCTAAGTCAGGAGATATGGTGTGAACATTGGTTTGGACTGGTCTTCAAGGAAAGGGAGATTACCTCCCTGAGACTAAGGAAGGCTGACTGGGAAAAACAGTTCCACTGGAATGTGGGAATATGGTACTTGGCATAAGCAAGTTATGTAGCAAGTGTGGGCACTGAACTGGTTCTTGCAGGTGGCCTTGCGCTTATGCTGAGATGCAAAGGATTGAATTTTCACTAGCCACTTCCTTTATTTCTGGAGGCATTTCTCTATGAATGCTGTCTCTGTGAGATGGGCTCCAAAATGAGCAAGTAACCTCCCTACTGTGTGCCTCAGATGTTCTTTAGATTGCTGTTTCTACATTATATGTTCATGGTTTGTTTCCCTGTCTTTTTTTCAAATAACAGCCCCAATGACTCTGAGGTCCCCTGAACCAAGTACAGTGGCCTTTAAAACTCCATGTTTTAAGCAGCACTGGTTTAACAATTCATGAAATTCAGCTCCTTTCATTTTCTAAGCCAACTTCTTCAATGTGACCTCTTCTTGACCTTTCTTTGTGGAGTTTATTTTGCCATTCTTCAGGTCAATTTCTGGGGTATTTAAGATGATTTGATATTTATCCAGTTGTATTTATGAAATGAGGTGAGCTGAGGGTCCTACTACTCCACTGCCATCTTCCAACACCAAAGATATTGCTACAGAACACTAATGAAAGAAATTGAAGAAGACAAAAAAAGATGGAAGACCATTCCATGGTCATGGATCAGGAGAATAAACACTGTTAAATGTCTATACTGCCTAGAGCAATCCATATTTTCAAAATTCCACGGGCAGTTTTCAAAGAGTTGGAGCAAACAATCCTAAAATGTGTATGGAACCAGAAGAGAGCCCAAATTACTAAGGAAATGTTGAAAAAGAAAAACAAAACTGGGGGCATCATGTTGCCTGATTTTAAGCTTTACTACAAAGCTGTGATCACCAAGATAGCATTGTACTGGCACAACAGACACATCGTCCCATGGAACAGAGTAGAGAGCCCAGATATGGACCCTCAACTCTATGGGCAAATAATCTTGAGCAAAGCAGGAAAAAATATACAGTGGTAAAAAGACAGTCTCTTCAATAAATAGTGTTGGGGAAATTGGACAGCTATATGTAGAAGAATGAAACTCAACCATTCTCTTACACCATACACAAAGAGAAACTCAAAATGGATAAAAGACCTCAACGTGAGGCAGGAATCCATCAGAATCCTAGAGGAGAACATAGGCATTAACCTCTTTGACATCAGCCATAGCAACTTCTTTCAAGATATGTCTCCAAAGGCAGAGGAAACAAAAGCAAAAGTGAACTTTTGGGACTTCTTCAAGATCCAAAGTTTCTGCACAGCAAAGGAAACAGTCAAAAAAACAAAGAGGCAACCCACGGAGTGGGAGAAGATATTTGCAAATGACACTACAGACAAAGGGCTGATAGCCAAGTTCTCAACAAACTCAACATACACAAAACACATAATCATGTCCAAAAATGGGCAAAAGACATGAACGAAGACTTCTCCAAAAAAGACATACAAATGGCTATCAGACACATGAAAAAATGTTCATCATCATTAGCCATCAGGGAGATTCAAGTCAAAACCACATTGAGATACCACCTTACACCAGTTAGAATAGCCAAAAGTAAAAAGACAGTAAACAACATGTGTTGGAGAGGATGTGGAGAAAGGGAAAGTCTCTTACACTGTTGGTGGGAATGCATGTTGGTGCAGCCACTTTGGAAGACAGTATGGAGATTCCTTAAAAATTAAAAATAGAGCTTCCCTATGACCCTGCAATTGCGCTATTGCACAATTGCACCCCAAAGATACAGATGTAGTGAAAAGAAGGGCCATCTGTACCCCAGATTTCATAGCAGCAATGGCCACAGTTGCCAAACTGTGGAAAGAATCAAGATGCCCTTCAATGAACAAATGGATAAAGAGGATATGGTCCATATATACAATGGAGTATTATGTTTCCATCAGAAAGGATGAATACCCAACTTTTGTATTAACATGGATGGGACTGGGAGGGACGATGCTAAGTGAAATAAGTCAAGCAGAGTCAATTAGCATATGGTTTCATTTATTTGTGGAACATAAGGAATAACACGGAGGACATGGGGAGATGGAGAGGAGAAGGGAATTTGGAGAAATTGGGAGGGGAGATGAACCATGAGAGACTGTGGACTCTGAGAAACAATCTGAGAGTTTTGGAGGGGCGGGAGGTGGAAGGTTGGGTGAGCCTGATGGTGGGTATTATGGAGGGCACATATTGCATGGAGCACTGGATGTGGTCCATAAACAATGAATTCTGGAACACTGAAAAGGAAAAAAATATATCAATATTCACATTGGAAGTTTCCTTGAAATATATTCCAAGTATCAGTTTTTATCCCCCATTTTAGCAAGTATTCTCCAGAGAATCAGAACCAGTAGGAGATATCTATCTATCTATCTATACACACACACACATACATATATGAGATATATATCATAAGAGAGAGATTTTGAGAAATTGGCTTTCATGATTATGGAGACTAAGAAATATCACAATCTGCCACCTGCAAGCTGGAGAATCAGTAGTGTAACTCAGTACAGATCCAGAGACCTAAGAATCAGAGGATACCAACATAAGGGCAGGAAAAACTGGGATAAAATGTCTCAACTTAAGCAGTGAGGCAGGAAAAAAAAAGGGGTGTAAGTGTTCCCTTTCTCTGCCTCTTATCATCTTCAGGTCCTCAATAAACTAGATGCTTACTCACACTGGGGAGGGAAATTTACTTTGAGTCCATTGATTAAACACCAATCTTGCCCAAAATACCCTCAAAGAAATAGACTGGAAATAGTATTTAATGTGGGTATGCTGTGGTCAGTCAAGTTGACAGAATCAGCCATTACAAGTCCACCCCTTGTAATTTGGAACCTGTACAAATCTCTTTCAATGACATTTAACATCTAAATAAAGGCCATAATTCTGCCTAACATGGTGAACTATCCTGAAAACACCCAAAACCACACTAACACCTTTCCCAGAAGAGGCGGCCAAGTCCTTGAGTGATGTTTACTCTCCTTGATATCCTATAACTTATATATACTATAATGTAAAATTAATACTTAATTTTTCTTTTGAATAGTCCAATTTCCTCTTGGTAGTCAAGATCAATTGTCCTCACCAGCACAGTAACACCCTTCTTTGCTTGTTGATTCAGAAGAATGAGGCAACCAAAGTGGCTGAGTGGTAGTCTTAACTTTCAGTTCAATGGAATCATTGTTGTGGCTCTGGTGGGAGCATTCCTCCCTCTGGAACTAAGACCTCTAGGCCAACAGAGTATAAAGTCATGGAAAAAGTAAGTAAAATTTTGCAAGTGGGTTACTAGGGGTATAGTGAGTATCTTAGATTCCTGGACCCATGAATCCTGGCTATTGGAGAAATAGCACCATATATTGGATGCTGTTTTAGAATATATATAGCCTTTTGAAGAAACTTGCCCCAGCCCTACAAGATATTGGAACCTTTTCATTCAAACAACCAAACAAATTGTCAGAGCCCTTTCTAACTTCCCAAGATGCAACATCAAATGCATAATCTCCGCTTAGGGATTCCAAATTCAACCTGATCAACAAATTCAGCCTGATCCAACTTTGTTTCTTCTACTATAATCCAAACTCTTAGTATCGATTCTCAAACTTGTTCCCTGGATTTCTGTATGTATAAATTAGAACACTCAATAATTCTTCTGGACCATAATGCAACTCCTTATGGATCACACATTGTACCTCTCCTGAGGGCCTCCCAGGATTTAAGTCTAGTTGTAGGTATAAATGCAAAGAGGGATGAGGGAATCAGGATCTACCTGAGGAAAATCATCATTGTCTTGAATAGCAACTACCTCAGGGGAAGCCATTACATTTTTGTCAGGCAAGGCAGAGTTTAGTTGCCTCAGACTGAGGGGAAAAGTCTGTACCACTGTGAGTGGTGAGGTTGACAACACTGGGGGTGGGATACTGTTGTTACTGGAGGTGGAAAGGCTACTGCTAGAGTTGAGGAAATCTTTTCCACTGGGAAAGAATACATTTGAGCTAGCAATTTAAATCCCTGAGTTTATATTTTTCTTTCACCACTTTGACTAGTAACATTAGAAGCAAATGACTAGCATCATTATATTCATTAGTTTTACAAAAATATGAAAAAGTATCATGTACAGAGTCACCTAGATTCTTGCTTTTTATAAATGGTTAGGATTGTCTAATGCAGGAATTTTACATATCTTTCTAAACAGTTCATGCCATGAAATATCAGTGCTCCTTCAACTAATGGAAGTAGTGTCATTAGCATCTTTAAATCTAATCAGATCAGAAAGCCAACTCTAGCAACACCAGAGCTAATTCAGAAATGGTCATCCTTAAAATTCCATTCCTCTAGAACCGTTGGTAGTACCAAAATCCATTTTACTTGGGGTTCTTGAGAAAAACAGAACCAATGGAATACTATATAGATATATAGAAACATAAAAGTATATTTATTATGAGAAATTGTCTCATAATTATGAAGGCCAAAAAGTCCATGTTCTGTTCTTTGCAAACTGGAGACACAGGAAAAGTCAGTGGTGTAACTCCCTATGAATCCAAAAGCATAAAATACAGGGAATAAAGTACTGCAAATTCCAGTCTGATGGCCAGAGAAGATGAAATAAGATGGCTAGGTTTGAGTAATGAAGAAGAACATGGGAGAAGGAGAATTATTTTCCTTTCTTTGTCTTTTGTTCTATTCAGCCCTCACCTACTGACACTGGGGAGGGAAAACTACTTTACTGAGTTCAGCAATTCAAATGCCAATCTGAAAACGTATTTAGAGGTACACCCAAAAATAGTGTTTAATTTGGGCACTTCATGGACAGTCAAGTTACCACATAAAATTAACCATCAAATCTCCATTCTTTGTGGAACCTAGCAAAATGCCTTGCTTTCAGAAAATGTGTACCCAACAACAAGCAGATTTTCAATTCTCTAAAGTTTTAAAGACCTCCATCAACTTGACAACAGTGTACACCCTTGTTTTTATATTAATATAAACATTATCCTACTCTTATAATGGTAAAACATAATGAGCACAAAATGAAATTTCTATTCAAGTAGAAGTTTCTGTCTGGTCAGTGAATTTAGGGGTCACCAGGTAACAGAAAGAAAACAGGGTAATGGTATAGAACAAGAGAAGGGGAAGCCTGGATCCATGCCACACAAATAAGAATCCTCACTTTGAGATCATCCATGAATGCTGTCTTCAGAGGAGAGAAAATTTATATAGCCTGAAACTAAAATATTTTGTAATGTGGTTGAAAGATAAAGGGGTTGAAAGAATGGAGAAAGCAGGAGAATGGATGGAGTTAGCCACTAAATCCATAAATGACACAAATGCAATAGAATACATCTATTCATTCTTTAAGAAGTGGTAAAGGTCCTCTAAGAAATACATTTATGGGGGATGCAGTCAAGATGGCAGAATAGTAGGGGAACATAAGTTTGCCTCACCCTTAGAACACAGCTAGATCAACATCCAACCATTTTGAACAACTATGAATGTGATCTGAAGAAAGAAAGACATCTGCACAGTTGGGGGGAGAGGATGTGGCAAAAGAGAAGTTCAGATCTGCGAATTGGGGAAGAGGAAAGCTACATGGCAGCAAAGGGGAGGGAAACATTTTTGCGGAGCAAAGTTAGGGAGAGGGAGAAAGTGGGAGAGAGCGCAGTGGGTAGGGATCAGACAATAAGCCCTGGTAAGGAGATACCCCATGTTGCACAGGGAGAGATCATTCCCCTTCCCAGAGTACATTTGGAAGAGTCTATTTTCCCTCTCCAACAACAAAAGATCAGCCAAGAGCCACTGAGTGACACTCAACAATGGGGTCAGAGGTGTGCACAGAGGGCAGAAAACCTCTTAACAACTTTTTGGTGTGAGCCACAATAGGTTTAAACCTCTGTGGGCAGAGTGGCTGCTTTTCTGTAGCAACACTGAACAGAGAGTAGAGACACGTGCAGACTGCAGATAACCTGGCCACCACTTTTTGCTATCTGCCATAGTATTTTCAGGCTTCTGCACAACTCCTTTTCTCAGACAGAATGGAGTAAGGGATGAAGTTGTGCTCAGATGGCCAAAAACCTGGTTCCAGGTTTTCGCTGAGCATTAAACTGTACAGTAAACTCTGGCCTCTGCATGTGCACTGCTCAACTGTTTTGGGGGACAGGAAAGTGCTTGGCACACCCCAAGTCTCTCCTCAAGGGAAGGAAGTGGACCTGCACCTTGTCAGGCCCCTTAAAACTTAGAGTTTTAAATCCCAACCACCAGCCAGAGATAAAATATAGGAGATCTGTGGCTTGGGGGACACCAATATCACGAAACAGACAGTTAAGGGCAGGGAACTGAGGAAAGCCTGGGACAATTGAGATTTGCCTTTCTGAGAAGGCCTCCAGAACAATTGCAGCCAGGTGTTCCCTTCCCCTGGTACAAGAGGGTGGAGAAGGATGCTCTTTAACCTCCATGTATTTGTGTTCTTTCCAATTTTTTCTTCTGATTAATTCAAGTATTAAAGCCTTGTGGTCTGAAAACATGCATGGTATAATCTCAGTCTTTTGGTAATGGTTGAAACCTGATTTGTGTCCCAATATGTGCTCGGTTTTGGAGAATGTTCCATAAGCCTACTACTGTCATTGTATTATTAATGTGTTCTTTAACCTTATTAATTAGTTCATAATCTTTCTTTAACTTTATTAATTGGTTCATAAATTTGGCTGCTTCCAAGCTAAGGGCATAAATATGTACAACTACTAGATATTCCATTCTTGTAACTTGTATATCATTGATTCTTTCTTCTATTTTATTCATCCTCGTTATGGCCTCCACTTAGAACAACACCTCAGTACTAACATTTTTAATTTCAACCTGATTAGATTTTAGTTCCTCGTGTCTACAGTAAGGGATTCTTTAGTGTCCTCTATGCTTTTTTCCCAAGCCAGATAGTATCTTCATAATTGTCTTAAATCTAATTCAGACATCTTGTGTATATCCATACTGATTAAATCCTTGGCAATGAATACTACCTCCTGTTCTTTCTTTTGGGATGAATTTCTCTGTCTTGTCATTTTGTCCAGAAAAGAAAGGAAAAAAGAAAAAGAAAATAAAAACAATAATAACAACAAAAAATACTTCCCAGAAGTGTTTCTGACATATGCTGTGTAGACTCTGCTATTGTGTTTTGTCTGCTCTTTCACACTGGTCTATCCTTTACAGAGTTCTTCCCTGCTTGTGTTGGGGAGTGTTTTCACCTTTAACTAGGTGTGCTTTGATTTGTCAAGATTAGCCTGTAAAAGAAATAAGGAGTGATGGAGAAGAGGGAAAAACAACAACAACAACAACAAGCTTGATCCAAGACATGAGAAAAGGAATAGGAACAAAAATGCAATAAATGGGTCAACCAGAAATTTTAAAAAGAATTTAAAAAAATATATGGAAGTAAGTGAAAATTAAAATATGACAGTACAGAAACTCTGGGATTCAGTTTAGGTGGTCTTAAGAGGGAAGTACATAGTAATATGGGCTTTCTCAAGAAACCAGAAAAGTCTCAAATACACTACCTAGCCTTACAACTAAGGGAGCTGGAAAAAGAAGAACAAAGAAAGCCTAAATCCAGCAGAAGGAGATACATAATGAAGATTGGAACAGAAATAAATGATATAGAAATCAAAGAAGCAGGAGAATATTTAAATTAAGCTAGGAACTGGTTCCTTGAAAGAATCAATAAGATCAGTGAACCCCTAGCTACAGTTACTAACAAGGAAAGAGAAAGAATCCAAATAAATAAAATCATGAATGAAAGAGGAAAGATCACAACCAACAATCAAGTAGTACAACTATTGGGGCACCCTCATGGTTCAGTCTGCTACGTGTCAGCCTTCAGCTCAGCCATGATTCAGAATCCTGGGATCAAGCCACGCATTGGGCTTCTTGTTTGGCATGGAACCAGCTTCCCCCTATCCCTCTGCTCCTCCCCCTTGCTCCCTCTTTCTTCTGTCATCTCTCTCTCTCTCAAATAAATAAATAAAATCTTAAAAAAATACTAGTATAAGAGAATATTATGAACAATTACATGCCAACAAATTAAGTAATCTAGAATAATGAGATGTATTCCTAGAAACATATAAACTACCAAAACTGAAACAGGAAGAAATAGAAAACCTGAACAGACACATAACCAGCAAAGAAATTGAATCAGTAATGAAAAATCTCTCAAGAAACAAGAGTCCAGGGCCAGATGGTTTTCCAGCAAAATTATACCAAACATTTAAAGAAGAATTAATACCTATCCTTCTGAAACAGTTTCAAAAATATAGAAATGGAAGGAAAACTTCCAAACTCTTTCTATGAGGCCACCATTACCTTGATCTCAAAACCAAAGACCCCATTAAAAAGGAGAATTATAGTCTAATAACCCTGATGAACATGGATGCAAAAATTCTCACCAAGATACTAGCTAATATGATCCAGCTGTACATTAAGAGGATTATTCACCACAACCAAGTGTGATTTATGCCAGGGCTGCAAGATTGGTTCAACATCCAGAAATCAATCATTGTGATACACCTCATTAATAAAAGTAAGGAAAACCATATAACCCTCTCAATATATGCAGAAAAAACATTTGACAAAAGTCAGCATCCTTTCTTGATAAAAACTCTGCTGTGTAGGGATAAAGGAACATAACTCAACATCATAAAAGTCATATGTGAAAGACCCACACAGCAAATACTGACCTCAATGGGGAAAAACTGAGAGCATTTCCCCTAAGGTCAGGAAAATGACAGGGATGCTCACCCTCATCACTGTTGTTCAACATAGCATTGGAAGTCCTAGCCTCAGCAATGGACAACAAAAAGAAATAAAAGACACCCACATCAGCAAAGAAGAAATCAAACATTCCACTTTTTGCAAACAACATAATACTCTATGTAGAAAACCCAAAGACTCCATCCAAAGATTTCTAGAAGGGATGTGGGAATTCAGCAAAGTTGTAGGATATAAAATCAATTCACAGAAGTCACTTGTATTTCTATACACTAACAATGAAGCAGAAGAAAGACAATTCAAGTAATTGATCCCAATTACAACTGCATCAAAATTTGCATAAGATATCTAGGAATAAACCTATCCAAAGTGATAAAGGATCTGTACTTTTAAAACTATAGAACAGTCATGAAAGAAACTGAGGAAGACAGAAAGAAATGGAAAAAAAATTCCATGCTCATGGACTCGAAAAAAAAAAATTCTTAAAAAGTCTATGCTATACAGAGCAATCTACACATTCAAACAATCCTTACAAAAACATCATCAGTATTTTTCACAGAGCTGGAACAATCCTAAAATTTGTATGGAATCAGAAAGGCCCCAAATAGCCAAAGTAATGTTGAAAAAGAAAACCAAAGTTGGAGGCATCACAGTTCCAGACTCAAACTGTATTATAAACCTGTAGTCATCAAGACATTATGGTACTGATATAAAAACAGACACATAGATCAATGGAAAAGAATAGACAACCCAGAAATGAACCTTCAATTTTATGGTGAACTAATATTCAACAAAGCAGGAAAGAATATCCAATGAAAAAAGAGAGTCTCTTCAACAAATAGTGTTATGGAAACTGGATATCCATATGCAGAAGAAAGGCCCATTTTCAGAAAGCTTCTCCACAGCAAAGAAACAATCAACAAAACTAAAAGACAACCTATGATATGGGAGAAGATATTTTCAAAAGACATCAGATAAAGAGCTAATATCCAAAATCTATAAAGGATTTACCAAACTCAACACACACACACACACACACACACACACACACACCCAGTCAAGAAATGGTCAGAAGACATAAACAGGCATTTCTCCAAAGAAGACATACAAGTTGCCAACAGACACATGAAAAAATGTTCCACATCACTTGGCATCGGGGAAATCAAGTCAAAACCACAACAGGATACCACCTCACACTGGTCGGAATGGCTAAAATTAACAAGTCAAGAAACAATAGATATTGGTGAGGATGTGGAGAAAGGGGAACCCTCTTACATTGATGGTGAGAATGCAAACAGGTGCAGCCGCTCTGGAAAACAGTACGGAAGTTCCTCAAAAAGTTAAAAATAGAACTACCTTACCATCCAACAATTGCATTCCTAGGTAGTTATACAAAGGACACAAACATAGTGATTCAAAGGAGCACATACTCCCCAGTGTTTAAAGCAGTGATGTCCACAATAGCCAAAGTGTGGAAAGAGTCCAGATGTCCATTGACAGAAGAATGGATAAAGAAGATGTGGTATATACACGCAAAGGAATTTTACTCAGTCATAAAAAAAATGATATTTTGCTATTTGCAGTGACATAGAGGGAACTAGAGGGTAATATTCTAAGTGGAATTCAGTTAGAGAAAGACAATATGATTTCACTATATGATTTCACTTATATTTGGAATTTTGAAACAAAACAGATGAACATAGGGGAAGGAAAGGAAAAATAAAATAAAATGGAAACAGAGAAGGAGGCAAACCCTAAGAGACTCTTAACTATAGGAAACAGAGTTTCTAGAGGGCAGGTGGTTGGGATGATGGGGTAATTGGGTGATGGCCATTAAAGAGGGTACTTAATTTAATGAGTACTGGGTGTTATATAAAACTAATGAATCAGTAATTTTTACCTCTGAAATTAATAATACTGTATATGCTAATTAAATTTAATTTAAATAATTTTTAAAAAAATATATTTATGTTACCAACTATGAAGATTCATAGTCAAAAAATCCTGGAATTCTATATATAGAATATTACACATACAGCCCATCATATTTCATTGATAAAGAATAGAGGTATGAAGAGAACACTCCAATTTCATTAAAATATATAGAGTGCTTAATATATTTTAAAAATATTATATATTGAAGGGGAAAAAATCCAGATCATTTGAGCTTATTACCTTATGAGTAGAATAAGATAAGCATACTAATAATAGCAAATGCAATGGGTGCTACAACTGAGATGCAATCAATTGTTAAGAACCATGAAATAGAAAAGCATCACTTTGGACCCAGCAGGAATCCACAGAAGTATCTTCTAAGCTGTGCTTAAAAGCCAGAGATTGCAAAGGATATTTCAAGCAGGATGAATTAGGAGGGATCAACCTTCTTAGGTCTCAGCAGATTTCACTGGATAATTAGTCTATCACTCAAGAATTTTCTTGCTGTCCGTCCACACACATTTATCTATTATTGTACGTCTTCTCTAAGATTGCCCTTGATAAGATTACTCTAATAGAAAAACTAGGTGTTAATGTGTAAATTGAAGGAAGAACAATGATGGGGTTGATTTGAGCCATCTGGAAGGACTGAATAATAAACAATGGAGGAGCATATCAAAGGAGAATGAGATTGGTGGTTAGCAATAGTTGGAAAAGAAGCAAATTTTTGTAAGGGGAAACGATGACAGGCTTATTTTGCCCATTGAAATTAATACCTTAAGAAATGTCTCTACTTTAGTGATCGCTAATATTTACTATTTTTTCCCTTGTTTTTCAATAATCCAAACACCACCTAGTCAACATTGTGTTTACATTCAATAAGCTCCATAGGAATTGCTACATTTCAAAATATAATGTTCTTTAATCTGAATAGTTTTCTTCTTATGCTATACCAACAAACTGATAACAGAATGGGAAAAAAAAGAAATTAAGAATGTTTTATTTTTCTGCATTATTTTTAGTAGAGAAGGGGACACATGGATGCAATCAAATTAACATTTGAAGTTTAAGAAAATTCTAGATGCATTGACTGAATCTAGATAATTTTTGTTTTTCTTCAATTCTGAAAGTACTGTTAGTTCAGTTGGGAGAGTGGATAGCACTCTAATAGATAGTTTTTAATCTTCCCTTAAATCTATAAATCATTTTTAATCGACTAAATCTTTCACCTTTATAGAAGACTTTTTAGAGTGTTAGTAAAAAAGTAAAAAGAAAGAAGAGAAAAGAAAAGAAAGAAAATATAAAAGAAACTGCTTTCTATTATAAGCTGCCTCTTCCTTGCTTAGGAGTTTAAGTAAACAAAATGCTTGTCAAAAGATAATTTTAACCCAATGATAATGTAATGCAGACTAAACTCGCAGCAGACACAGCCATGATGGGATTCAAAGGAGAAGACAGCATTTCCAGTTTGGAAGGCTTTGTATTTTCCAACTGAGAAAATGTGACTAAAACACAATCGTATTTAAGTGGGTTGATGTGACCATGGACACCCAGAATACAGCCTAATATGTTAAATATGCATATTAGGAAGAAACCTGAAATAGAATTTTGAGTCTTTATGCTTACTTCCTCTAAATTCCAAATGTTTTACTAATGATTCAAAATGGTTGAAAGTGAAACCATTTTGTAGAATTAACTACTGAGAACAGTCTCATATTTTTTGAAACTTATTTTAATTGTTGACTGAACCACTATATTGTCCAGATTCTCCTAACCTTTCCTTTTGGATTTTTTTTAAAGTAAACTTTCAATTTACAAGTATTTCCTAAGATTTAGGCCCTGACTTTCTACTCCAAGCTTATCCCTCCCTGCCCCAGCTCATATGTATTTGCAACTTCATGACTTATTCCCATTTCATATCTACATCATATTCCTTTGTCTGTCACCTACTAACCTCCTTGCTGCCTGGATGATCCATTCTTACTCTAAAACTAACATGCCTTAGTATCATCACTTAATATAATTTCTTGTAGAAATGAGGACTTCTTACACTGTATAACAAAAGGAAAATTATTTAGTCACTACTCTTTCCTGATTACTCTCATTGCTTGAAATAACATAGCCATTTGCATTGACTCGGCAATTGCTCCAAACTACCTTGCATATTACTGCCAAATTAGCCTTTTAAAATACTGGCTCCATTATAGCACCAGTGAGCTCAAAAATTTTAAATGACTCTAGTAGCTACTATATATAAACCAACTGTTAGCAGCCATATCTTAATCTGTTTCCTTTAACAACTTATCACCATTTCCAAAAACCCAACCCTACCTCCTATGGGGAATATGGATACACTTTCTTTCTGTAGGTATGGAATCTACCACTCTTTCTAGAAAGCCCTGCATCCTCCATGGTATTTTTCATAATATTGTCAAATCCCTCCATAAACTTGCAGTCAAGTAGGCTGATTTTTCCTATGCCTCTCTTATTTTCTTAAATTCAAGTATACATTTTTATGTGCAGGAAGTCCAAGAAAATATTGTATGTACCACACAAATCTACCAGTATAATGCACATGAAAGATAAATAACACATACCTGCTCAATAAGCTTAACTGAAACCAACATTTATCAAGTGCTTATTATAGCTTAGTTACTGCAGATACAAAGAAAAATCATTCAAAGCCTCTAATCTTAATGTATTATAGTTTTTTTTATAATTTTACTTTTTTTAAGATTTTATTTATTTATTTGACAGACAGAGATCACAAGTAGGCTGAGAGGCAGGCAGAGAGAGAGAAGGAGGAGGAAGCAGGCTCCCCATGGAGCACAGAGCCAGATATGGGGCTCAATCCCAGGACCCTGAGATCATGACCTGAGCTGAAGGCAGAGGCTTTAACCCACTGAGCCACCCAGGCACCCTAATGTATTATAGTTTATGGGCAAACAACATCATGGAAAAAAAGAGAAAATACAACTCACAGTTATATAGATTTTTGGTTATCTGAAACCTATTTAAGTATGTTACTTTCCATAATGGTTAGAAAGTTATGTAATAAGTTAACTTGACTCTCTCTAGTAGGTAGTGCCACTGGCCCAATAATATTCACTTAATATAATTTTCAGCACAATGTATTCTTCAGAAGCTTATTTGTGACAAAATATTTGAACTGGAGGGCTGAATGTGGTCTCAACAAATATTCTCCTGAGAAATTTCTAAAATTCCTACAATGAATCATGGTTAAGATATACAATTTGGGGGACGCCTGGGTGGCTCAGTTGGTTAAGCAGCTGCCTTCGGCTCAGGTCATGATCCCAGCGTCCTGGGATCGAGTCCCGCATCGGGCTCCTTGCTCTGCAGGGAGCCTGCTTCTCCCTCTGCCTCTGCCTGCCACTCTGTCTGCCTGTGCTCGCTCTCCCTCTCTCTCTGACAAATAAATAAAATCTTTAAAAAAAAAAAAAGATATACAATTTGGTAAAATAATTCTGTTAGTACATGACATATAGTAAATATTTCAGAGATTAATCAATGACATTTTTTAAATTGAAATATTTTATGTTACAATGGAGGTTATAAAATAAGTTTAAAGAAATATCGGAGACTGTTTACTTCAGATAAATGTTTTCCACAGAGACACAAATTGCCTGGAGATTTTTCATGGAAAAAGAGATTCCATTTCTTTTTCTTTTAGTAATATGAACTTTTGATTATTTTTTGTTATAATAGAGCTCATAATTTATCTGAAAAACTATTGGAATTTCACAGGAGGAATCCTTGGAAAATCTTTCACTCTCTAAAGTTGCTGCAACAACATTCTTAAAAAAGAATTTTGGTAGAATTGAGAGATTTTCTTGTTTCCATTAGATAGCTAAGTGAGATACTCCATTGATTTCATGGATATTAGAGATGTCAAGGTCACCCACATTTTCTATGTAGTCTTCCTACAAACATATGCTGAATATCTCATCAAGTTTTTCTTGATTTTTACTTTATGTTATCAAAACACCTGTTTTTTGCTAACTTCATTTCGATGCTGATCTTCTATAAATATTTTAATTTTTACTTTTCTCCCAGCATAGTAAAAATTAAACAAGAGATGAAATGAAGAAATAATTAGGCATAGAACCAAAAGTATGGTTAAATTGTTTCTTCTATGGCCAAATATTCAGAGGAGCCTAAGATATTTTAAGACATTCCCTAGCCATAAAGAAATAAAATATAAATGCTTAAAGGGTAGAAATGTCAAAAGAGGGGAGACAAGATGGCAGGGAAGTAGGAGGAGGCGCCTTTTCAACCTGTACCCTAAAGTGAGCTGATTACCTACCAAAGAACTCTGATCACCCATGAAATCAGCCTGAGATCAGAATTCTACATGTCTGGATCTCTACAGGGGCAGAAGACTCCAGTGGGCAGGTAAAGTGGAGTGGGAACATCGGACTGATATCAGAAGATAAACAAAAGGGGAAGGGAGCCACCAGAGGTGACTGATTGGAAAGTAATACCCCTAATACGAGAGTGCCCTGCATCTGGGGACCAGCATTAACTCGGAGACTGGTTTGAAAGCACTCCAAAAAAGCAAAGGATCACGGGGGGAAGGGGGAATTGTGGGAATCGGGGCAGCTAGGGAAAAGGGCTTAAGTCCCTGGACCCAGGACAGCCTCCCCTGGCGCTGAGCCAGAGAGAGTGCGGCAGAGAAACCAGGTCTTGGTCCCTGAGCCACCAGTGCGCCCGAGATTGCGTGGGGTCTGGCTCCTGTGAGGGGCTGAGAGCCACGCCAGATGGCAGAATGCTGTGCCCTGCTACAGACCCTAAGACTGGCGCACCCCTCACCATCCCTGAAGAGAGGTGTACATGGGTCCACCCGGCGCTCTTAGACCCGCACCATTGTTTCAGAACCTGAGATGTGCGCCCCAAACTCTCCCCTGAGAGAGGTGTGCGAAGGCCCAGCCTGGTGTTTTCGGACCTGCGCCCCGCTCTCAGTGCCTGAGACACGTGCGCACGACCCACAGCCTCCCCTGAGAGAGGTGCGTGCAAGTTGGGCACTCTTAGACCCAGAAAGACCAGGCACTCCCAGCCCAGGCCAGCAGGAAAATCTCAGTGTGCAATCACTGCTTAGAAGCTCTCTGGCGGTCTGGAGCTGCCCAGACAGCTGCTGCTGCCTTGGTTTTAGGTACAAGCAGAAGATCCTGCAACCCCAGGGACTGCAACTCAGAACCTGTTCTGCCAGCGGCCAAGGGGGAATTTATATGGGCTCCGTAGCACCCACAGGGGAATAGACTGAGGCTTCTCTCTGAGAGGGAGGTCAGGGTGCAGTTTGCTTTCCTCTAAACCTACAAAAACCATCAAAAGTGGTCAAGGAGAGAGGAAAAAAAAAAGTGAACAAACATAAAAACCTCCAGAGAACAAAAGCCTGAAAAAACCGGTTTCCTCAGAGCACACTCCCTTGAGGGGGGTGGGAGGATTTAACTCAGGGAACATCATTGACTGAAAACCCACATGGCAGGCCCCTCCCCCAGAAAACCAACCAGGAAAGAAAAAAAAAAAATCTACAAGAGAACAACCACCACTACTTCATAGGACAACTTTTATTTTTAATTTGTTCCCACTATTTTGGCTCATTTATTTATATAGATAATTTTTTAACCTATTTACCATCACAGTCAGCTGTCCAGTACATCAAATTCCATAATAACCTTCTAACCTGAACTTTTTGATACATACACCTGTGTTTTTCTTTTGCATTTCTATTTTTAATTTTTTTTTTAATTTTAGTTTAGTTTAGTCTAGTTTATTCCTTTTTTATTTTTATTTTCTAACATTCATATAGAGTTAAACTTCAAAGTAATCCCCTTTCCCCAATCAATACTACCACTACAGGTAAACCAATTTCTAATCCCCCTTTATCTTAGGAAAGTTGAGTCCTTTAACAAAGATATCAAGATACATCCAGGAAGAATCAAAACAACCTTCCTTGCCCACACTGAAAATTTATAACCACTCTCCCATCTTTTTCTTGCACCAGTGTTTCTGTGCTTTTGTGTTTGTCTTGATAGTATATAAATCTTACACTTGGGGTTCTTTTTGATGAGGTTCTTCCTTTATTTGCATATATATATTTTTTTCTCTTTTCATATATTTTTATCAGTCTTTTTGTTTGTCTGTTTTTGTTTGTATACTTCATCAATCTTACCTTGGGGCCCATTTGGGCTGAACCTTCTCTTTTATCTTCCCTTTCTTTCCTGTCTCTCTCTCTCTCTCTTTTTTTCTTTTTCTTTTCTTTTTTTCTCTCATTGGGGTGGGGAATCCGGATTGCTCAGAAGTGGTCCAGGGTGCACCTTGACTGCACCATGGTCGATACATCCAGCTACATCTGTTCAGTCATCTCTCACCAAAATGACTAGAAGGAGGAATGCCCAACAAAATAAAAATACAGAGGATGGACCTTCTGCAACAGAGCTAACAGCTATCAACATAGACAATATGTCGGAAAGAGAATTCAGGCTAACAATTATCCAGGCAATAGCTAGCTTGGATAAATCCATGGATGACCAAACAGAATTGATTAGGGCCGAACTAAAAGTGACCAGAGAGGATGTTCACAATGTTAGGACAGACCTAAAAGCTACCAGAGATGAGGTTCATAATGCTCTCAATGAGTTCCAATCTAATCTAAATTCTCTAAAAGCTAGGGTAACTGAGACAGAAGATAGAATTAGTGATCTGGAGGACAAACAGATAGAGAGAAAGGATCAGGAGGCAGCCTGGAACAAACAGCTTAGAAGCCACAAAAAAAGAATCAGGGAAATAAATGATGCCATGAAATGTTCCAATGTCAGAATTATTGGAATTCCTGAAGAGGAGGAGAAATAAAAAAGTCTAGAAGATATAGTGGAACAAGTTCTTCATGAAAATTTTCCCAATCTCAAGAATGGAACCAGCGTTCATGTACTAGAGGCCGAACGGTCTCCACCCAAGATTATAGATTCCAAAAAAATATCAAGGCACCTGATAGTCAAATTGAGGAATCATAATTGTAGATACAATTTCTTGAAAGCCGCTAGGACAATGAGGCTCCTTACTTACAGAGGAAAGCCCATCAGAATAACATCAGACCTGTCCACAAAGACCTGGCAAGCCAGAAAGGGCTGGCAAGATATATTCAGGGTGCTAAATGAGAAGAACATGCATCCAAGAATACTTTATCCAGCAAGACTGACATTCAAAATGGATGGAGAGATAAAGAGTTTCCAAGACTGGCAAGGCTTAAAAGACTATGCAACCACCAAACCGACACTGCAGGAAATATTAAGCGAGGTTCTATAAAAGAGGAAAAATCTGAAGAATAGCATTGAACAGAAATATAGAGACAATCTACAGAAAGAAAGACTTCAAAAGTAACACGATGTCAATAAAAATGTATCTATCAATAATCACTCTCAATGTGAATGGCCTAAATGCACCCATAAAATGGCATGGGGTTGCAGATTGGATAAAACGACAGGACCCATGCATATGTTGCCTACAAGAGACCCATTTTGAACCTAAAGATACACCCAGACTGAAAGTGAAAGGATGGAGAAGCATCTTTCATGCCAATGGGCCTCAAAACTAGGCCAGGTAGTGATTTTCATATCAGATAAATTATATTTTAAACTAAAGACTGTAGTCAGAGATACAGAAGGACACTACATAATTCTTAAAGGGACTATCCACCAAGATGATCTAACAATTGTAAATATCTATGCCCCCAATATGGGAGCAGCCAATTACATAAGAAAACTGTTAATCAAGATAAAGAGCCATATTGATATGAATACATTAATAGTAGAAGATCTTAACACAACTCTCTCAGAAATAGACAGATCATGGAAGCAGAAAATCAATAAAGAACAAGAGCATTGAATGACACATTAGACCAGATGGACCTCATAGATATATACAGAACATTCCACCCTAAAACAACAAAATACTCATTCTTCTCAAGTGCACATGGAACTTTCTCAAGAATAGGCCACATACTGAGTCACAAATCAGGACTCAACCAATACCAAAAGACTGAGATTATTCCCTGCATATTCTCAGATCATAATGCTTTGAAACTGGAACTCAATCACAAGGAAAAGTTCAGAAGGAACTCAAAAACCTGGAAGCTAAAGACCACCTTGCTTAAGAATGCTTGGATCAACCAGGAGATCAAAGAAGAACTGAAACAATTCATGGAAACCAATGAGAATGAAGACAATTTGGTCCAAAACCTATGGGATAGAGCAAAGGTGGTCCTAAGGGGGAAATACATAGCCATCCAAACCTCCCTCAAAAAAAAAAAAAAAAAAGAAAAATCCCGAATACATCAGCTGTCTCTACACCTTAAAGAACTGGAGAATCAACAACAAATCAAACCAACTCCACACATAAGAAGGTAAATAATCAAGATTAGAGCTGAGATCAATGAGGTAGAAACCAAAGATACAGTAGAATGTATCAATGAAACTAGAAGCTGTTTTTTTAAAGAATCAATAAGATTGATTAATCATTGGCCACAGTAATCCAAAAAAAAAAAAAAAGAGAGAAAGCCCAAATTAATAAAATTATGAATGAAAAGGGAGAGATCACAACTAACACCAAGGAAGTAGAAACAATCATCAGAAGTTATTATCAACAGTTATATGCCAATAAGCTAAGCAAACTAGATGAAATGGATGCATTCCTGGAAAACTATAAACTCCCAAAATTGAACCAGGAAGAAATTGACAACCTGAATAGACCGATATCTAGTAAGGAGATTGAAGCAGTGATCAAAAACCTCCCCAAAAACAAGAGCCCAGGACCTGATGGATACGCTGGGGAATTCTACCAAACTTTCAAAGAAGAAATAACACTTATTATCCTGAAGCTGTTTCAAAAAATTGAAGCAGAAGGAAAACTTCCAGACTCTTTCTATGAAGCCAACATTACCCTGATCCCCAAACTGGGCAAAGACCCTACCAAAAAGGAGAATTTCAGACCAATATCCTGATGAATATGGATACTAAGATTCTCAACAAGATCCTAGCAAACAGGATCCAACAGCACATCAAAAAGATTATCCACCATGACCAGGTAGGAGTCATCCCTGGGCTACAAGGATGGCTCAACATTCGCAAATCAATCAATGTGATAGAACAAATTAATAAGAGAAGAGAGAAGAACCACATGGTCCTCTCAATTGATGCAGAAAAAGCATTTGACAAAATCCAGCATCCGTTCCTGATTAAAACGCTTCAAAGCATAAGGATAGAGGGAACATTCCTGAACTTCATCAAATCTATCTATGAAAGACCCACAGCAAATATCGTCCTCAATGGGAAAAAGCTTGCAGCCTTCCCATTGAGATGGAACACGACAAGGATGCCCACTCTCACCACTCTTGTTCAACATAATATTACAAGTCCTAGCAACAGCAATCAGGCAACAAAGAGAAATAAAAGGTATCCAAATTGGCAATGATAAGTCAAACTCTATTTCTTCACAGATGATATGATTCTTTATATGGAAAACCCAAAAGACTCCACCCCCAAACTACTAGAACTCATACAGCAATTCAGCAACATGGCAGGATACAAAGGCAATGTACAGAAATCAGTGGCTTTCTTATACACTAACAATGAAAATACAGAAAGGGAAATTAGAGAATCAATTCCATTTACTATAGCACCAAGAACCATAAGATACCTGGGAATAAACCTAACCAAAGAGGTAAAGGAACTGTACTCGAGGAATTACAGAACACTCATGAAAGAAATTGAAGAAGACAAAAAAGATGGAAGACCATTCCATGCTCTTGGATCAGAAGAATAAACATTGTTAAAATGTCTATACTGCCTAGAGCATTCTGTACCTTTAATGCCATTCTAATAAAAATTCCAATGGTATTTTTCAAAGAGCTGGAGCAAATAATCCTAAAATTTGTATAGAATCAGTAGAGACCCGAATCACTAAGGAAATATTGAAAAACAAAAATAAAACTAGGGGCATCATGTTACCAGATTTCAAGCTTTACTACAAAGCTGTGATCACCAAGACAGCATGGTACTGGCATAAAAACAGACACATAGACCAGTGGAACAGAGTCAAGAGCCCAGATATGGACCCTCAACTCTATGGCCAAATAATCTTCAACAATACAGGAAAAAATATACAGTGGAAAAAAGACAGTCTCTTCAATAAATGGTACTGGGAAAACTGGACAGCTATATGTAGAAAAATGAAACTCGACCATTCTCTTACAGTGTATGCAAAGATAAACTCGAAATGGATAAAAGACCTCAATGTGAGACAGGAATCCATCAGAATCCTAGAGGAGAACATAGGCAGTAACCTCTTCGATATCAGCCACAGCAACTTCTTTCAAGTTGTGTCTCCAAAGGCAAAGGAAACAAAAGCAAAAATGAACTTTTGGGACTTCATCAAGATCAAAAGCTTCTGCACAGCACAGGAAACAGTCAAAAAAAACAAAGAGGCAATCCACGGAATGGGAGAAGATATTTGCAAATGACAGTACAGACAAAAGGTTGATATCCAGGATTTATAAAGAACTCCTCAAACTCAACACACACAAAACAGACAATCATATAAAAAAAAAATGGGCAGAAGATATGAACAGACACTTCTCCAATGAAGACATACAAATGGCTATCAGACACATGAAAAAATGTTCATCATCACTAGCCATCAGGGAGATTCAAATTAAAACCACATTGAGATACCACCTTACACCACTTAGAATGGCCAAAATTAGCAAGACAGGAAACAACATGTGTTGGAGAGGATGTGGAGAAAGGGGAACCCTCTTACACTGTTGGTGGGAATGCAAGTTGGTGCAGCCTCTTTGGAGAACAGTGTGGAGATTCCTCAAGAAATTAAAAATAGAACTTCCCTATGACCCTGCAATTGCACTACTGGGTATTTACCCCAATGATACAGATGTAGTGAAAAGAAGGGCCATCTGTACCCCAATGTTTATAGCAGCAATGGCCATGGTCACCAAACTGTGGAAAGAACCAAGATGCCCTTCAACGGACGAATGGATAAGGAAGATGTGGTCCATATACACTATGGAGTATTATGCCTCCATCAGAAAGGATGAATACCCAACTTTTGTAGCAACATGGATGGGACTGGAAGAGATGATGCTGAGTGAAATAAGTCAAGCAGAGAGAGTCAATTATCATA
This sequence comes from Lontra canadensis, assembly GCF_010015895.1. NCBI lineage: Eukaryota > Metazoa > Chordata > Mammalia > Carnivora > Mustelidae > Lontra > Lontra canadensis. The sequence continues at coordinate 7,136,653 of NW_022631094.1, read as the reverse complement.
TGGTTTCACTTATTTTTGGAGCATAACAAATAACATGGAGGATAAGTGGAGATGGAAAGGAGAAGGGAGTTGAGGGAAATTAGAAGGGGAAGTGAACCATGAGAGACTATGGACTCTGAAAAACAACCTGAGAGTTTTGAAGGAGGGGGTGGGAGGTTGGGGGAACCAGATGGTGGGTATTAGAGAGGGCACGGATTGCACGGAGCATTGGGTGTGGTGCAAAAACAATGAATTCTGTTATGTTGAAAAGAAATTTTTAAAAAAAGTTTGAAGTCAAATACCAACCTGAAAAATAGAAAAGCTACTTTATATATCTTAATAGTGGGAAAATGCTTTTATAAGCAACATGTTTTCCTGTGTTGAATTATTTCAAAGTTAAATTTACAGACTATTCATACATTCCAAAAAGGGTGGGTCACTATAATGTCTAAGTATATCAAATTATTTCACTCTCCTCTAAGCAGCCTGTGGTTATCTCAAAAATGGCTAGCTATTCATTTTATCCAGAAAACGCTACAAAAACATGCATATCAAGAGGTTCAAATCTTTGTGTTCACTTTAAAGGCACCTGTGAAACTACCCAGGCCATCAAGTGTATGTATATCAGAAAAGCCACCAAGTATCAGAAAGATATCACTTTGCAGAAGCAATGTGTGCCATTCCATCATTCCTGCAGTGGTGTTGGTAGGTGCAGCTAGGCGAAACAATGGGGCTGGACACAGGGCTGAAGGCCCAAAAACAATGCTGAATTTTTACTGCACATGCATAAAAATGCAGAGTGTAATGCTGAACTTAAGGGTTTAGATGTAGATTCTCTGGTCATTGAGCACAGCCAGATGAACAAAGCCCCCAAGATGCAGCATAGAACTTATAGGGTTCATAGTCAAATTAATTCATAAACCCTACAGGAAAACAAGCAGATCGTTCATTCTTAAAACAGTTAAGGAGGTTGTACAGAAGAAAAAGATATCCCAGAAGAAAATGGAGAAACAAACCCTACGGCCCTGGACTAAATTCTGCATGAAACAAAGGCAAATAAAAGGGAAAGAAAATTGTATCATATGACTTCAGGAATTCAGACATGAAATTCTTATTAATGAATTAATTATATAATCAATAAGTTAATTAAATATAAAGAATCAGCTTATTTGTATGGATTTTAAAATGTATCTTAAGTTATTTCCTAGTAATTACACTATTTGAAGTAGGAAAAGTATAGAAACGTGTTAAAGATTTTGGAACAAAAAGCCAACACCACTTTGTATAGTTACCAAAAGAGACAGCAATTTAGTATAATATGGCAGATTTTGTGCTCCCACTGATCCAAGTAGAGGAAAAACAAAACAAAACAAAATATTTCCTGAAAGGGAAATAGTCCTTGTCCTGCTATTAGCTGAGCATAAGATTTTATGCAAATTGCCTCAGTTTCCTTGCCTGACAATTTAATAATCCTATACCTGTTTTACCTTCCTTGAGCAATAGATCTGAAAACAAGTTGGAAAGGTATATAAAAGTTCACTGAAAAATAAGATATTCCACTGGTAGAATAGAGTAAGTTCTATCATTATTATTTGGTTTAATGACTCATATGGCTCATGCTTCCAGTGGCTTCACTGACAGATTTGTAATATTTTTCTTGGTTCTAAGCCCACTTTCACTTGGATTCTTTACAGTCTGGGTTTTTATAGAGTAGACATTCTGACTCTAGGTGAAGTGAGATGTGAATTTGGATTTTGAGCAGTTTTCCACAGAAGAGAACTGAACTTTCCCAAACATCAGCCTAATTCTTTAAAAAGTAAATATTTCTTCTGCCATTTGATTAAATCTCCTTAATAGACAACAAAAGAATTGTAAGATAACATTGTATCAAAAAAAAAAAATGGCGGGGCTCCTGGGTACCTCAGTTAGTTAGGCATCTGCTTCAGCTTCAGCTCAGTTCATGATTCCAGAGTCCTGGGATTGAACCCTGCATCAGGCTCTCCACTCATCTGGGAGTCTGATTCTCCTTCTCCTCCTGTGATCTCTCTTGATTTTACTCTTTCTAAAATAAATAAATAAATTTTTTTTTTAAAGGGGACCTAACTATTGATTTTCTCAAACAGATGATAAAAGTTGTCATGAAAAGTCATTTTGTAAGATATTCAGTCAAAGAACTAACAAAACTAGGCTACCTTGGGCCAGTGAAAGACGTGATAATATTTGGGGAATATATAAAAGATGAAAATGAGCCAATCAAACAAAATGAAGCTACAGGAGACATCATAAAAATTAGGATTTTTTATATTTTCTTCATGTAGCTCTCTTTATTCATGTGGGTAATGTCTCTTCATCCATTCTCAACTTTCCATTATGGTGAGCAACGTCTTTGCATTATGTGAGCCAACAAGTTGAGGATAAGAAATATTTGAGACCTTGGCAGAAGTTATATAGTAGGGAGGTGTGGCTGGGAATGAGAGGGTACTAAATTGCCCAGAATCTCCACTTCTTTCATTGAGGTTCTGGTACTCTCCTTGTACTCTATTCCTCATGTAAAAACTCACTACCGCAAAATTCTGAGAAGAGTCACAAATGGATATATACGTTCTGGAGATCCCAGACTACATTTCAGTGATATATTAACTAAATTAATCTTTTTGTGTTGGCGAGGCATTTTATATAACAGCGGGTGTTCCAGGACCAGAGGCAACTCAGCATGGAAGAGTATTAACATTCCTCTGTTTAGGGTTTGCTTTTTCCACTCAAAGGAAGAAGAATAATTCATTCTAACAAGTATTTCAGTCTTTCAGAACAAGATGTTTCAGAATTTGTTCATCAAACAGAATTATAGGTCTATAAAAGCCACTCAGTGCAATTGGGATAATTTGACTCTCCATTTTATCAGTTTCCAATTTGGGTTTTTCCTGATGGTTGTAATCTATCAACAAAATCTGTATGTTTTCCCTAAACAGACACTTTATTCTACAAGAATTGTTATCAATAATAGTTTGAAACATTATTATGATGTTATTATCAATTTTCAAATAGAACATGATCATTTTAAGAGTAAGCTATATATTTTTTAACATTTAATTTATTTGAGAGCGTATGAGCAGATGGAGGCACAGAAGGACAAGAAGACTCTCCACTGAACACGGAGACCACTGTGGGGCTCCAAGTGGGGTTTTATGGGGGCTTAAGTGGATCTCCACATTGGGTTTGAAGGTGGCTCCACTTGGGGCTTGATGCTGGGCTCCATGTGGGGCCCCATGAGAGGCTCAGTCCCAGGACACTGAGATCATGACCTGAGCTGAAGTCAGATGCTTCACTGACTGAGCGACCCAGGTGCCCCAGGAGTAAGTGATATTTTTTATTGTGTTTTTGTATCATTCATGGAATTCTTAACACTAGCATGGCAATAAAAACTGAATCAATGTTTGTTGATAAGCAAATAAACCCTTAAAGGATACGGTGAATATTTACTACATATTAGGCAATACACCAGGTGCCCATAGAAGGGGTATATTTAAATCTTTATATTCAGTATTTTTATCTATGAAATAAGGATGTTTGAACCTATTACAGCTACCATGTGGGGTTGGTCTGAAAACTGCAATACAAACCTAAAAGAAGTTCATTGAAAAATAAAGAGTTCTAAAATAAAATGTTTCACTATTAGGCAACTACTAACCATGTTATGAATCATATATTCATGACCTTCAAAATCTAATTTCATGTGTCAAAGTCAGTTCCCATGGATGCTAGTCCTTTCCCAGAAAGTAATTTTTTTTTCAGAAAGTACTTTGTTAAAGAGGTTTTAACCTGTTTTCTGTCCTCATCTGTATCTATATCAATTTATTCTAAAGGGCAAGTATACAACTGAGCTACCACCCCTTTTAATCATTTGGAAATGGAAAATAGTCTTTACATAGACAAATTTTCAAATCAAAATAATGGTTATCAAATGTGGTACCATAAGAAGAATCTCAAGAAACATGAGTATAAGATAGGATAGGAAATGTCAAAACAAGTAATCAATTGAAACAAAGAGCACCTTAAGATAATATAAGAAAAAAGAAGTCACATGATATGACATTGTAATAGAAAGAGCTTAGAAAGAAAGGTAAGTAAAATATTAGATGGCAAAAGTATAAGTATAAACATTTTATTTCTTTCAGAAGTGATTTACTTAACAATTTAACAATAGCTTAATATATGCTCCCAATTGATCTTGACTCAAGGGAAACACTGCCAAACATGACAATCCTTATCCTCCTGGAGATTAAAATCTATTGTGGGAGGCAATTAACCAGAATAACACAATAGCATTTCCTCTACTCAGATCATGCTCCAAACTCCGTTAGCATTTATCTCCTCTGCTGGCTGAAGACAGGATGGAGATGAAAGAAATCAGTCCAGAATGAAGGAGAAACTTAAGAGTTAAGTAGGCCAATGAAGAAGTTATCAAAACCTAGAGATAACTGGTAGAGAAACTTAAGTAAAACTCATCAGTAAATTCATGTTGGGAACAGGAAAGAAACACTTCTGCAGCTTTCATTTTCAGGCTTGTTGAAAGCTGTCATCAGTATTATTTTAGTCTTTTTTTAAGGAAAAACACTGGTACCCAAGGTCATGACCTTTAGAGGGCAGTAGTTCACTAGTATCCACTGGAGATGAGACTGGTTTGCAGAGCTGTGATTGAAATAAAATGTGTTGCGATTTTTACATGGGTCATTCAAAAAGTGACTTTTTTCCCAGACACAACTGGGTTAAGTGTTTTTTCTGGTGCCTACTCTTTCATTATAATGATGCCTCAGGGAATCTATGAAGGAAAGAAATTTAATCTGGCTAAGAGTTAGGGTGCTGCCAGAAAAACTTAAAATTCTTTAGCACATTTTTCCCCCAAGAAGGAAACAATAGACTTAACTGTGTTTTTAAAAACATGCTGACTTCTATCAGGATTTTAAAACAAACTGATAGGAAAGGTTACAGTCTGCATACCCTCCCTGCTGGATTTATAGAGGAAATTGTTCCTTCATTTTATGTTCAGTCACTTTTTCTAAACTAGATTCAGTTCAAGTTCCCCTCTGAATGGTTACACAGCTGAGATGAGAAGTGTTGTACTCACCGTGTCCTCAACATTCAAGACCTTCACAGAAGTCTCACTTACCTTCATGGATTTAGCTGAAAAGAATTCCACAAAGTTGTACTGACCAAGAGTCTTTGACTCTGAACTAGCAAGAAAATATTCCCTTAATTCTTTTCTTCCTTTCTTTTTCTCTCTCTCTTTCTTTCTTTCTTTCTTTCTTTCTTTCTTTCTTTCTTTCTTCTTTCTTTTTTTTTAAGCTAAGGTCAAAATAAATAACCTGAGTCCTCAAGAGGTATCCAATATCTTTTATTTGTTCTGAGTGCAGAATAACAGCTTAAAGTCAAGGTGGGTTCCTCTTCTCACTTGAGTATATGGCATATCATACTTTAGAGGAAAGATCTAAGCATAGTTGTCACATATACACATTATACAAATAATTAAAACTTTTCTACAGTACCTTTTTGGTAAAGTGGCAGAGACTAACAAGAAAATCTACTTGGAAGATTCTGGAGTTGGGATGCCTGGGTGGCTCAGTCAGTTGAGAGTCTGCCTTTGGTTCAGAAGATCATGATCCCAGGGTCCCAGGATCTAGTCCCATATGGGGCTCTCAGCTTGGTAGGGAACCTGTTTCTCCTTCTGCATGCTGCTCCCCCTCTTGTGTGTGCTCTGTCTCTATCTGACAAATAAATGAATAACTTTTTTTTTTAAAAGCGTATATCAATGAGGCATACTTTAAAAAAAAAGATTCTGGAGTCATTTGGCTACTGACAATGTTACTTGCTTAAAAAAGGAAAGGAGTAAGGTTACAGGGGTGGGGCAGTAGTTGGGTGAGGTTTATAAGTTGTTCCTGCTCAAAACCAAACTTGTATTAGGGAAATGTGTATCAAAGTGACAATGAGATACAACTTTGTATCCATTAAGATTGCTATTAATAATGATAATAAAAGCAGAAAATAACAATGGCTGTGAGGATATGGATGAATTAGAATCCTATACATTGCTGGTGGGTATGTAAAATGGTTCAGCTACTATGGGAAATAGTATGGCAGTTCCTCAAAATATAAATATAGACCTGCCATAAATTCCAGGAATTCCACATACCCAAAAATATTGAAAGCAGTGAATCAAACAAATGTTTGTACACCCATGTTCATAGCAGCAAGCAGCATCACTCAACAATTATCAAAATAACCCAAATGTTCATTAGCAGATGAAAGAATCAAAAAAACATGGTATATGCATACAATATTATTTATTGTTACATATATTATTCAGCCTTAAAAGGAAGAGAATTTTGACACATACTACAACATGAATGAGTCTTGAAAATATACTAAGCGATATAAACTTGACATAAAAGGACAATATTTAATGATTCCATTTATATGTGGTACCTAGGGTAGTCAGACTTATAGGGACTGGAGATAAGGGAATTGTTTAATGAGCAAGGTTCCAGTTTAGGGAGATGAAAAGTTCTGGAGGTGCATAGTGATGACTGAAATATAATGTGAATATACTTAATGACACTGGCTTTACACCCTGAAATGGTTAAGTGGTGCATTTTGTTTTTATGCTATACATTTTGCCACAAAAATATTTGGTAGCTTATAAATCACAAAGGCAGCCTCCATTGTAATTTTTTTTTAATGTCACCTGTATGAGTCTTCAGTTATGATGCTGGCACAGGCATTGTCTTCCATCAAGGGGCAAAACTGTGCAAGAGCCCGATGTGGAGCACTCATGAAAAATGAGTCCATGGAAGCTCTTTAAAATTATTCATGGTGTACCTAAGCAAGAGTTTCTCTGGGCTCTGTTCACAAGAGTTCAGTTGCTACTTGGGAGTATATCTTCAAATTTACTAAATAATAACAATTTCCCAAGACACTGTATGTGTTTGAGTATTTACAAGCAATAATGAGAGTTATTTTACCTCCTGATCAATAATATTATTGTGTATTATAGGGTTCAAATTTGCATTTTTTCCTGATTATTAGTAGATTCATTACATATATATGACATACATGATATACTATATATATGAATATGTATGCACCATAAATATATGTATGATTGGTAATGATAAGTAATTATATAATGATTAGTGAGTTGAGCATCTTTTATGTACATGCTAGCAATTTGTATGTCTTCCTGGAAAAAAAAATATCTATTCAGGTCTTCTGTCCATTTTTAAATCAGATTTTTTTTTTATATTGTGTTATAGTAGTTACTTATATATTTGCATATTAACCCCTTATCCAATAAAGACTTGCAGATATTTTCTCTTATTCCATTGGTTGTCTTTTTATTTTGTTGATTGCTCTTTTGCTGTGAGGAAACTTCTTTGATGTATCCCACTTTTTTTTTTTTTGCTTTTGTTTCTTATACTTCTGCTGTCATATCCAAAAAGATATTGCCAAAATTAAGGTCAAAAGATTTTCTCCTATGTTTTCTTCTAGGATTTTTACAGTTTTGGGTCTTATAATTATGTCTTTAAACTGTCTTGACTTAATTTTTAAGTGGCATTAGATAGGAGTTGTTTCATTCTTCTGCATGTGAATATCTACTTTTTCCACAACCATTTATTGAAGAAGCTGCACTTTTTCCATTGAGTATTCTTGAGTACCTTGTCAAATATTAGTTGACTATATATGTGCAAATTTATTTCTGGGATTTCAATTCTGCTCCATTGGATTGCATGACTGTTTTTATGCCAATACAATACTGTTTTAATTACTGTAACTTTGGAATAGAGTTCGAAATTAGGAAATGTGATACCCATACTGATATTTCTGATTTTTGCAGAGCTAAGATAGAAATGTAGCTGGGAGACCCTAAGCTTACCATGTCCCATGAACACAGCTGGATAAAAATCAAGTCATTCTGAATACTCAAGAAACTGAACTGAGGTCTGATAGAACAAATTATACAACTAGAGGGACAGAAGAGGTCACTTACAGGAAAGTAGGAAGTGTGGAGACATGGTTTGGGGGAGAAAGAGATCATGGGTACTGCAGCAGTGGTTTGAAAGTCTTCTATTTCCCTTTCTTGACTGATAAATCTGGCTAGGACCTCCAGTACTAAATTGAGGAGGAGTAGGGGAGATTAGGTGTTTTTTTCTTCCTCTACCTGATTTTAGAAGAAAAGTTTTCCATCTTTCACTATTAGTATAATGTTAACTGTGGGCATGTCATCTACGTTCTTAATTATGTTGAAGTAAGTTCTCCCCTATTGAATTTGTTGAAAGTTTTTATCATGATACAACAGAAATTAATGATTTAGAAATATGAAAAAACAAACAGTGGTGCACATCAATGAAAGTAAGAACTCATTCTTTGTAAGAATTAACAAAATTAATAAACCCTTGGCCAGACTTACCAAAAAAAAAAAAAAGAAAAGAAAAGAAAGAAAGAAAGAGAGAGAGAGAAAGGACTCAAACAAATAAATAAAATCATGAATGAAAGAGGAGAGATCACAATCAATGCCAAAGAAATATAAGAGAACAGTATGAGCAATTATATGCCAGCAAATTAGGCAACCTAGAAGAAATGGATGCATTCCTAGAAATACATAAACTGAAACAAAAAGATATAGAAAATCTGAACAGACCCATATCTACAAAGAAATTGAATCAGTAACCAAAATATCTCAACAAACAAAAGTCCAGGGCTGGATGGCTTTCCAGGGGAATTCTACCAAATATTTAAAGAAGAGTTGATATCTACTTTTCTCAAACTATTTCAAAAAATAGAGATGGAAGGAAAACTTCCAAACTCAAGTCTATGATGTCAGCATTACCTTGATCCCAAAACCAGACAAAGGCCCCACTATAAAGGAGAATTAGAGACTAACAGCCCTAATGCACATGGATACAAAAATCATCACCAAGATGCCAGCTAATAGCATCTAACAGTATATTAAAAAGATTATTCATCATGGCCAAATGGGATTTATCATGGGGCCTCAAGGGTGGTTCAAAATATGCAAATCAATCAAGATTACATACGATGTTAATTAAAGAAAGGATATGAACAAAATGATCCTGGGGGCCTTGGGATGCTCAGTCTGTTAAGTGTCTGCCTTCAGCTCAGGCCATGAGCCCCATATTGGGCTCCTTGCTCAGCAGGAGCCTGATTCTCCCTCTCTTTCCTCCTCATGATCCCTTCTCACTATCTCTGTCTCTCTCTCAAATAAATAAATATTTTTTTTAAAAAGGAATGAAATGACCCTCACAGTAGATTCAGAGAAGGAATTTGACAAAATACAGCATCCTTTCTTGATAAAAACTCTCAAGAAAGTAAGGATAGAGGAAACATACCTCAACATTATAAAGACCATGTATGAAAAACCCACAGCTAATATCATCCTTAGTGGGGGAAAACTGAGAGCTTTTTCCCTATGGTCAGGAACACAACAGGGACACCCTCTTTCACCACTGTTGTTTCAAAATAGTACTGGAAGTCCTAGCCTCAACAATCAGGTAACAAAAATAAATAAAATGCATCCAGATCAGCAAGTAAGAAGTCAAATTTTCACTCTTTGCCAACAACATGATCCTATATGTAGAAAACCCAAAAGACTCCACCAAAAAGTTGCTAGAACTGATACAGGAATTCAGGAAAGTTACAGGACATAATAATAATGCACAGAAGTCTGTTGCATTTCTACACACCAAAAATGAAGCAACAAAAAGAAATCAAGGAATTGATCCCATTTACAATGCACCAAAAAAAAAAAATAGCATAAAAAACATAACCTAGGAATAAAGCTAACCAAAGAGGTAAAAGATCTATATTCTGAAAACTGTATAACACTGATGAAAAGAAATTGAGGAAGATACAAAGAAATGGAAAAATATTACATACTTATGTATTAGAAGAACAAATATTGTTAAAATGTGTATACTACCCAAAGCACTCTACACATTCAATGCATTCTCTAACGAAATAGCACCAGTATTTTTCACAGAGCTGGAACAAACAATTTAAAAATTTGTATGGAACCAGAAATGTCCCCGAATAACCAAAGTAATATTGACAAAGAAAACCAAAGCTGGAGTCATCAATCTGTATTACCAAGCCATAATCATCAAGGCAGTGTGGTACTGACACAAAAACAGAGACATAGATGAATGGAATAGAATAGGGAACCTGGAGGGAGGCAAACCATAAAAGACTCTTAACTACAGGGAACAAACTGAAATTTTAAAAATTACAATTATAATAATTATAATATATAATATAATTATATTAATTATTATAATATAAATACTTTTATGAATAATTATTAATAAATTTTGTATTTGTATTCATCAGGGATTTAGGTCTGTAGTTTCTTGTGATTTTACCTGGTTTTGGTATAGGGCAATGCTGACCTCATAAAATAAGTTTGGGAGTCCTTATTCCTCTCTAATTTTTTGCACAAGTTTGAAAAGGATTCACATTAATTTTTATGTTTAATATAGTTCACAAGTAAAACCATGCAGTATTGGACTTGTCTTTGTGCCAATGTTGTTGTTTTGTTACCTTATATGTGATCTTTCCTGAAGAATATTCCATGTGCACTTGAGAAAAATGTGTATTCTGCTTTGAATGGAATGTCCTGTTAGGTCCATTTGATCTAGGGTACACTGTAAGTCCATATCTCTTTATTAATTTTGTGTCTCAATGACCTATCCATTATTGAATACAGGATACTGAAGTCTCTTATTATTATTTTATTTTTGTTCATTTCTCCCTTCAAATTTGTTAGTATTTGCTTCTAATATTTAGATGCTCTGATGTTGGGTACGTATGTATTTTCAAATATTATACCTTTTTGGTTAATTGACTTATCATTATATAATGACAATCTTTTTCTCTATGATAGTTTTTTTTTTAGTTACATTTGTTTTGCCTTTGCATAGAGTATATTTTACCATTCCTTCACTTTATGCCTATGTGTATACTTTAAGATGAAGTGCATCTCCTGTATGCAGCATATATTTGGTTATTGTTATTTATTTAGCTACAGTATGAGATTTGACTAGACAATTTATTCCATTATTTACATAATTATCAATGGGAAGGACTTACTGATGTAATTTTATTTTTGTCTAGCTGTTTTGTATTTTCCTTGTTCCCCTGTTTTTCTCTCTTGCTGTCTTGCTTTATGAATTTATAATGTTCTGTACTGGTATGCTTTGATACTCTTTTCTTTATCTTTTGTTTATATACTGTTGATTTTGCTTTGTTGTTATCATGAGGCCTACATAAAATATCTTATTGATATGGCAGTCTATTTTAAGTTGATAGCTACTTAACTTCACTGGCACACAAAACTCAACACCTTTACTCCTCCCCCTCTAAATTCTGTTTTTTTATAGCAAAATTTACCTCTTTTTATCTTGTGTATACATAAACAAATTATTGCAGCTATAGGACTTTTAATATTTCATTCTTTAACCTTTGTACTAGGATTAAGGGATTAACATACCACAGTACTTCAGTATTATAATATTCTGAATTTGACTCTACTGACTTTTACCAGTACGTTTTATATTTTCATATGTTTTCATATTACTAATTAGCAACATTTTATTTCAGCTTAAAATACTCTTTAATGTTTTTTATAAAGCTTAATGATGACAAACTCCCTCAGATTTTGTCTGTTTGGGAAAATCTTTAGTTTGCTTTGATTTCCGACAGACGGCTTTGCTAGGTAAAGTATTCTTGATTGGTAGTTCATGAGCATTTGAGGAAATAGACACCTCTTTCAGTCTTTTCAGGCTGGATTTGGCAGGCAAGACCCTTTACCAATCAGCCTGGCTAAAGATTCTGACTGGGCTGTCCAGTGGTGTCCACAGGAAGGCATGTTGCCTTCCGTAGGTAGGAAGGACTGGTGCCTACATCTTTAGGTAGTTAGACCTGATTGTCCATAGGGACGATCCCGGGTCCATGGGGGGTGAACAAGATGCCAAGGACCAGTGGAGTAAGGCAGTCATCTACATCAGTTGGAGCTGGCCTGGTGCTAGGGTGGGCTGTGAGCCTGAGTCCATGGGAGCCCACTGGCATCCCAGTACCGTGGGGGCTTGTCTAGATCTGGGGCTGGGCCATTTTGATTCTTGGGCCAGTCCAGAAGCTGGAATAATAGGAGCCATTCTGGAGGCCTAGCTCTGTGAGGGCCAGTGTGGCACTTTTGTCCAGTTCGGACTTTTGGTTTCTGGGAGCCACTCTGAGCCTAGAGCCAAAGGAGCTACATGGGGCCATGGGAGCTGGTCAGAGATGGGATGGCTGGGAGCCTGGGTTTGCAAGAACTTGTTGAGGTACTGGTGCCATAAGAGTCTTCTAAGGCTATGGGCATTAACCAGCCTGTTCAAGTTTTATGCCAATTTTCTATTGAGCTATTTTTATTTTTGTTTGTAGTTCTTTAAAAATACTGGAATCCATCGTCAGTTTTATATAAAATGACTATCTTCTCTGAGTTAGTAGTTTGCCTTTTCACTTTCTTAATCATGACTTTTGATGAATAGAAGATTCTAATTTTGAAGGTATAAATCTATTGATCTTCATAAATAGTACTTTCTGTGTAGTAGCAAGAAACAATGATATTTTCTTTGTATATGGTAAAAGTTTTACTGTTTTGCCTTTCATCTTTAAGTGTTTAAATAGTCCTGGAATTGCTTTTTGTGGCTCATTGAGATTGTGATTAAATTATATTTTTTAAAGTGTCAAATTTTCTCACTATAGTACAATTTTGACTTCATGTCATATTCTATTATCTGTCTTTGGGATTTTCTCTTTACTTCAAAATAGATAGATTGTTCAAAGTAACAGGCACAGTTCTAGGCACATGTTATTCAACAATAAATAATATGGAATAAGATTTTCTATTCACATTTATTTTATAGTTTTGTAAGGAAAAATCAGATAGTAAATAATGGACATAGTAAATAAATAAATTGTTTAAATACAATAAGGTGACAAGTTCTAGGCAAATAAAGAAAAAGAAGTCCTGGAGTGGAAGAGAATCAGGTTAAAATTTAAATTGGAATGATCAGAGCAAACATACTAAAAAAGTAACACTAAAGACTTGAAGAATTAAAGTTAGCAGTGTGGCTATCCAGGTAAAGAGTAACTGGCCAACGCAAAAGCTAGGAGGCAGATCTATACCTTACAGATCAAAGAAAAGGCAAGGAAGTCAATGTAACTGTATCAAAGTGAATAAGAGGTTAATAAAGTTAACGAAGGACAGATTATGTGTGGTTTCTGGGCCTTTATAAGGTCTTTAGGAAATCAATGAATCTTTTTGAGCAAACAGATTTACATTTCATAGGATTCTTCTGGCTGTTAATTTGAGAATAGACTGGGCTTACAGTATGAAGCAAAGTGGGGAGAAAAAATATAAAGAAAAGAATGGAGGTCAATTAGGAAGATATTATGCTAGTATGTGTTAGATACTATTTATATTTTGAACCAGATAATTCCAATAAAGGTAGAAAAGACAAGTCAAATATTGTATACATTAAAAGTAGAGACAACAGAATATATGACTAGATTATTACATTACATGAAAAAAATAATTTAAGATTAAGGCTGATTTAGTTTTGGGGGGAAAAATTAGAAGTTCAATTATGATTATATTGAATTTGTGAAGTTCACTGAGCTTCCAAATAGAAATATTAAAAAAAAATGCAAGTCTGTAGTTGCAAATAAATGTCTAAATTTTATACATGAAGTCATTATTCTATTTAATTTATCTTTCCCAGAAATATATCTTCACTTTCTTAAGTACCTGGCTATATATGTACAGTAAGACTATATATGTAAAAAGCCAATTCTCACATGTCATTTTTCTTCTCCAAGAATGTCTTAATTCTTGGTCCTTTACAGTTTCATGAAAATTTTAGAATAAATCAAACTCCATTAAAAAACAAAAGTAAAAATAAGCAAAAACTACTAACACTTACAATGTAATTTCTTTGACTGTATAATTCACTTTTGGGAAAATCAACAACTTAATAGCAATGAGACTTCTAATATGTGAATATAGTTTATATGGCAACTTATGTGGGTCTTAATATCTCTTAATAAGGTTTTACATTTTTTTTCCTCTAGAGCTCTTGTACATAACTTATTACTTTATAATTGTTGCTGTTATTTTAAAAGTTGTATGGTTTCTGTCCCTTTAGTGTTTACAATGGATTTGTGTTTATTAATTTCTTTTCTAGCAAGCTTATTAAAATTAACAATTTCTAATTCTAGATTTAAGGTTTAAGTAATTCCAATATCTAATTCTAATTTACTAACACTAATAATTCCTTTCGGATTCTTTTACACATTGTTCTAATTATTGCACTAAATAAGATCTGCAGTAAAATCTTGAACTGAAATGGTGGTATCAAACATTTTGGCCTTATTTTCAACCCCCAAAATGAACACCATCAGTGTTTTACCCATAGACAGAAACTTAGTTGTAAGGTTTCTATAAATATAATTTACTGGAAAAAGAAAGTTCCTTTTCAGTTGTTTGCGGTGAGGTTTTTATTTTTGTTTTTACCATGGATGAGTTTCAAATTTTATCATAACCTTTTTCTGTATATATTAAAATAATTGATTTCACTTGGAACACTTAATATGATAAATATATCTATTGATATTCTAATAGGAAAAAATTCTTTCCTAGAATAAAACTGACTTAATTGTGGTACATTTTTCTCTTTTCAAAAAAATATGCTAAGTTAGACTTACTATTCTTACATTTAAGCTTTTTTGCACTTATTCTCATAAATGACATGGAATTGTAATTTCTTTCCCGTATACTCTCGTTGCATTTTAGTTTCTAGGGTTATGCTAGCCTCAGAATATAACCACAGATTGTCTCATATATATATATACATATATATATATATGTGTGTATATATATGTATATATATATACATATATACATATATATGTATATATATATATATATATTTAAATTTTCTTTCAAAGACTGTGTTCGATTGAATTCATTTCTGCTTTCATTGTTTTCAAACACTCTCTGACCAAGTCATCTGGGCCTGGAGTTTACTGAGTGAAAGTTTCTGAGTAATGAGTCAAACTTCTTAAGTTATTTTGGACTAATAAGTTTTTCTATCTTTTCAGGAGTCAATCTTGCTACATTATGTGCTATTGTTGTTGTTTTTCTTCAAGAAAAATTTCTGCTTCATCTAAACTATGTAATAGTGGAAAAAAGCTTACTTAATATACTTTAAGTATCCTTTCAGTGTGTCCAAGATCCGTTCTGTATTCCTTAATAAATCACCTATACAATAGGTGATTTTACCTGCACCTCTATTTACTTTGAAAAATACTGTCAGAGATATTTCAATTTTATTAGTATTTAAAATAAAACTTTTCATTTTGTTGATTTTCCCTATTAATTGTTCCTCTTCTAGTTTATTGATTTCTAGTTTATTGATTTCTGTCCTTAACCTTTGACTTTTCCTTTCTTTTATTTTATTTTCTTCTTTCTGTTATTAATTTTCTGAAATATATTTCTTTAACTTCCATTACATTTCTTTTTAATATATGTATCACTAAATCTGTAATTTTTCATTAAACTACAGTTTGGCTGCATTCCAGAATACTTCAGATATACACTTTATTTATTGTTCATTTCAAAATATTGTCATTTTTAGTTTTTCTTGGATCAGTGAATTTTTGAAACTATATTTCTTAATCTTCAATATTATAGAAAGCTTTATAGTTTTCATAATTGATTTTAATATTAACTAAACTGTGCATTTAGAATATAGAATATATCCCATGTTATTTTAATTCAAAATTTGTTGAGAGTTGGTTTATGGTCTAGGGAATGGTTAGATTTTTAAGTTGTGCAACATATATTTGAAATGAGTGTGTATTCTACAGTTCCTGGATGAAGAATTCTGTTCTGTAATGCCTTTTAAGCAATGTTTGTTAATTATGTTCTCCAAATTTCTTTTACTAATGTTAGTTTGTTCATAAAACTACTCATGGAAATATGCTAAAATCTTTTAATTTGATTGATTTGTGTATTTTACCTTATTGACATAGGTCAATTTTTTATTTATATATTTTGAGACTCTGTTTTGAGGTACATCAAATTTTATCTTTAAAAGTGCCACATGTTATTTTTAGAAATCCTTTTTTTTTTTTTTTGGTGTTTTGTTTAAGGTCCATTTTGTCTGCTATTCATAAAATTATATCAGCTTTTATTTTTTTATCTATATTATTATTATTTTAGGGCTACCATTTCCTTTATAATCCTTTTTCTTTAAACTTCGGTGTTTCCTTATGTTTTAAATAAGACAGAAGATGGAGCCTTTAAAACAAATGAAAACAAACAACAAAAACTCCTAGCTAATAGTATTTGTCCTTTAACCAAAGAATTGGTTCTATTCACATTTTTTTATATTACTGATACAGTTGGTTTAATTCATCATTTGTGTGCTTTCTTCTATCATATTTGTTCAATTTTCCTTTTCTATTTTTTAATATTTTCTTTTGGAATTAAATGTTTTAAATTATTCCACTTTTTGAAAAATTAGTATTTATGTATGTCTGTTTTTATATAGATTACCAGAAAACTGCAACCTCTATTTATTAAAATTTATTTTTAATATTTTCACTATCTTCTAGAATATAGTAATTTTACTTTTTAAAAATTTTATTAAAGTTTTTTTTTTAATTTATTTGACAGAGAGAGAGAGATCACAAGTAGGCAGAGAGGCAGGCAGAGAGAGAGGAGGAAGCAAGCTCCCCACCAAGCAGAGAGCCTGATGCAGGGCTCGATCCCAGGACCCTGGGATCATGACCTGAGCCAAAGGCAGAGGCTTTAACCCACTGAGCCATCCAGGAGCCCCTGGAATATGGTAATTTTAGGCTTTAAGTCTTTTAATTTATTTCCAACTTTCTTATATTTTTGTCACGTTTTTCCATGTTATTTTATTTCATTTCTTTCCAGTGTTACAAAATTCATTGTTTTAACACCACACCCAGTGTCATTTACTTTATTTCTGTGTTGTTTGTTCATTAATCTCACAAGTTTTTATTGTTTTTGATACAGCCCATACATGTTTAGATTTACTCACATATTTGCCAGTTCATTTCTGTCTAGTCCTTACGGAATCTGAGATTTTTCATCTTAGAGTTTTTCTCTTCAGCAAGCTGTACAGTCTTAAAAATTTCTTGAGAGTGGCTCAGTTATTGTTAGTAACTGTAGTTTCCATATGATGAGGGAAATTTTAGGTTCACTTTATCTTGAAGTATAATCTTTTAGTAATAAGCCAGCATATCACTAGGAGACTTTCTTTTTTGACTCCGGCCTTGGACAGACTCTCCCCTTCCACCTCTATCTTACCATTGAAATAATACAAGTTTTTCTTAGTAAACAGATATCCTCAGGGATAGTCAGCTTCAGTATTCCCTGCTTTCCTCCCTGAAATCCTCCCTTTCTCTTAGATTTCAAAACCATGAGAAAAAAGGATCATTAGCAGTGAAAGTGTTAGATCTTAAAGATAATCCCTTCTAACAGCAACTTTGCCTGTATCCCTCTTCTCTCAGGAGAATAACTATTTCTATCTTTATTTAAGAAATCCTCTTCTAAGACTCCAGTTATCACCTCTTCTTTCTTCTTTGCTCTATTAATTATGTCATGTTTGTCTTCCAAAGAAACTCCAGGGTTTCTTTCCCTATAGTTCTCAAATAATTTAAAGTCTCCTCCATTATTAAAATCCTACAAAACAATGAGTCAATAAAACAAAATAAAACAGAACAACTCAGCCACGTTTGGACACCCTCCCTTTTCTTCTTTGTATAGATGATAAAATATTTCTACATCTTTGAGTTTTTTATAGTAGAGATAATATCAAAAAATAAAAGCTGAATGAATAATCCTGTTACATATGTGATTGCCTCCATTCACTAGTAAGAGTATGGTATACGTTGACTTGTTCCTGAGTTTGTGACTAGACTGGTTCTTAGGAGGGTTGGATCTTTTTTTTTTTCCCCCTTAAGATTTTATTTATTTCTTTGAAAGAGTGAGAGCCACAAAGCATGAGTGGGGTGAGAGAGCAGGAGCAGGGTGAAGGGCAGAAGGAGAAGCAGACTCCCTGCTGAGCAGGGAGCACAATATGGTGCTCCTTTCAGGACTCCAGGATCATGACCTCATGACTGGAGCCAAGGCAGATGCTTAACCAACTGAGCCACCTAGGTGCCCCAAGAGGGCTGGATTTAAATAAGACCTTGACCTGTAGTTCTTAGAATTGTTACTAGCACTGTCAGAATTCAATAATTACTTGATAAAAAATTTAAAAATATGTATATATTATGGCCACTCTCAATGAAAATTATTCAAAAGATAAATTTTTTACCATATATTTTACTATGTGGAAAACTTTCATTGAATCCTCTTTTATTATTAATAAATATATTTCTATATTATTCTAAAGAATTTTTTAAAATATATTTCACAATGATTCTCATTTGTAACAAAAAGAAATTTGAATTTAATAGAAGAAAAATTACACTGTCTCATGTCCTGCCTCTGTAATTCAAATTAAATGTTACCATAGATAATGTTAATGATTAATGTTCTGGAAGAATTTTAACACATTTATTATCCTGATTTAATGAGAAAGTGAACAAATCATTGATCATATGTTCTATGTAAATAAGTATACAGGGATGTGTGCCTTTTTAATTTTACAGCATAGCATTTAAAACCGTACACCTTATTTATTTTATTTTTTATTTATTATTTTTTTAATTTAATTTTTTTAAATAAACATATAATGTATTTTTATCCCGAGGGGTACAGGTCTGTGAATCTCCAGGTTTACACACTTCACAGCACTCACCATCACCTTACTTATTTAATGGGAGTTCTCTCAGCCTCCTGGGTCTGGATGTCTGTTTCCTTCCCCAAATTAGGGACATTTTCTGCTATTATTTCTTGAAATTAATTTTCTATTTTTTTTCTCACTTCTGAGACTTTTATAATATGAATATTATTACATTAGATGGAGTCACTGAGTTCCTTATATTTATTCTCATGTTGCATAGTTCTTATTTTGTTCAGCTATACCATTTTCCATTCTTTTGTCTTCTATGTCACTAATTCCAAACTGTTGTTCATTGTATCAAGCTGGTTTCCAATCTCATTTATTGTATTCCTTAACTCTGATTATTTTTTAACATTTTTATCTCTGCGGTTAGGGTCTAATTGATATCTTCTATTCTTTTTATCAATCCCAGTGAGTATCCTTATGTCTGTCACTTTGAATTCTCTATCAGGTTTGTTCCTTTTTTCTCTTCCACTTAGATCACTGTCATGGCCTTATCTTGTCCTTTTACTTGGGATAAATTGAATAAATTCCTTGGTCGTGGCATTTTGTGCATGTCTCTACCTTCTCCTCTGTGTTAGAAAAGTCATTTATGTCTCCTGCTCCTAAAAGTAATGAACTTATGAGGAAGAGATCATAGAGAGTCTAGGGTCTGGCACTTCAGGGAGTGTCTGGTGTGTGTTGCATGCACTGGGCTACTCTGTTTTGGCTTCTCTCTCCTTCAGTCTAGTCATCTGCAGAGTCTGTCCTTGCCTGCTATGGGCAGTATTTGGTTCCTGATTTGAATGTAATGAGCTTTAACTAGGTGTGCTCTGGTGAAATGGAACGTGACCCACTTCCATGAGAACTGAGACCCAGCAGAACACTGTGGCTGGGAAATAAGGTGTAGGCAGGATTTTGTCCTGGTCTTTTGTGGGAAGCACCTGTCATGCTGGGACTAAAGCAAGCTTAACTGAGAAGGGCTGTCCCACCAGAGTGCATGGATGTGGGACTTGGCATAAGCAAGTCAGGCAGGCAGTGTCAGTTAAAAGCTTGGCTACACCACTTACCATGTGACTCTATTCAAGTAACTGTAACTATGTGAAAGCTCCATTCTCATTGTTAACATGGACATAATTATAACTCAAAGAAAGCTAAAACCTCCTAAAAAATAGGAATCTTTTTTTTAAATTTTGAATATTGCTCTATCCCTTGGAAGTTTATATAACAAATGTAAATCCTGCACATGCCAGACAACTATCTCGCCTTGAACTCTCTTCACTTATTTAAGTTCTTTCCTAAAGGTGACTTTGTTTCCATAATTTCCTGTCATCCTGAGACTCTTCCGTAGTCTGTGTCCTGGTGGGTGTATAGCAGAATTTTGTTTAACTTTATTAACACTCTATGCTTATTAATGATCTAAGATTAAGTTAATTTTAAGGCAGATATTTTCCATATTCAACTTTATATTAACTAAAATATATATGTGCATATATACACATATACATTGGAAAAGAAAAGGAGATAGTTACAAAATCCAATAGGTGGGTCAATAATGATACTTATTAAAAAATAGATAATAATGAATAAAAATAATAAAAAGCAAGAAAATAAAATCTCCCATATACAGATGCATGGACGAAGAGAAACATGTTTTTAAAGCTTCTATAACTTCCAAAACCTATACTTCATTCTATTCTGATTTGCTAACAAAAATCATAAAATCACAAATAGACTTTTGTTATTTATATGTTTCCAATATGTAGGAGTATGCAAAAACAGAAATCAAGATGCCTGATAGAAAGTAAACCCATGAAAAGTGCCTATGATATTATGAAATTCCCATATCAAAAGTAATCATTCATATAAAACTTATGCCTTATGACCTTCTAATAAATCTGTGTTAAATGGCCCCTACTATGGTTTTAAATACTTGAGAAAGTAAACTTAAGATATATAAATGTATATGTAATATCTATATATATATAATGTATATGCATATGTGTGTATATATATATATACATGCAAAAGGATATCATTAAATAAAAACTTTTCATCAAAAAGTGGTATAAATAAAAAAAGTGGTATAAATGTAAATACTTTTTAATGGGATCATTATTTCCATGTAGATCAGTGGGTGGTGATTTGTTTGAAGGTATACTTATATATTGCTATAAAGTACCGTATGAAGACTAACATTTAAAAATGCATTTGGAAGGTATGAATCAATTATTTGTAACTCATTAAATGTTTCCATATATAGCCGTTAATTAGATGAATTGTTTTCCCTATTCATTTTATTATTTTATATAGGAGGTCTAAATCAATCATTCAATAATCCAGATTTTTTAGTAAGGTTGAAATCGTAACAAAAATAACCAGACTGATTTTTTAAGTATTTAGTAATAGTATCTACACCATGAATTTCAATGTTCTTTGCATATTTTTTCTCAGAAAATATAGCATGCATTTGCTTAGAGTTCCTTTTTATTATATCATACAAGTGATATGTATTAAGGAAAAACTTTGTCCCATGTATGACCCATCAATCTATACTATAGAATGGAAATGAGAGATTAACTTTTCCTGAGCAAAAATAATCTTGTAGTATGGATTACAAAGCATAGAAAGATGACAATACTAAATTGATTTATTATAATGTTTTGTGTACATGTGTGTGCTGTTTGTGTATAGATTCTTATATCTTATTACATATGAAATATATCTTGTTAATGTATTTTTGTTTCTAAATTCAAATTTTCCTTTTGGTTTTTTTAATACGGTGTTAGTTCCTCTGAGATTCACTAAAAACATGCCATATGTTCATGAGCTATAGAGATATATGACAAAAGTGTGAAGAAAAGTCCTTTTTATTAATTCAAGAATTAAAGTGTCTGATTTTACAGATACTTATAGATTTTTCACCCAGTTCTTTAGGTTGATATGATTTGACATTATTGTGCCTTAGTTGCTAGTCCTTTCTTCCCATCAAAATTTGTCATAACTTTGGACATGTTGGATAATGATATTTTCTTCTTTTATGGAAATAGACAATCACACAGAACTCTTGTAAATGATTTCTAAAAATGGAAAGGAATAGTAAGATAAATATTGAACAAGCACAAAGATTGAATTCATTTGTTAAATTCTAAAAATAAGGCATTAAATTTTAATGTTGCATTTTCCACGACAGTTAAAGTTCTTGAGTGGAATGCAGAGATCTTTTTATCTTGGCACTGTATTAATGGAGGATTAGTTTATTTTACTAATTTACTATTGGAAGAATTAAATCAGGCTTCAGGCTTTCTAAGTTTGATTTGAGCTTATACTTTCACATTTGTTTGTGTGGTCTTTTGGTCTGAGACTGTGGCAGATTAAAGATTCTCTCAGGCTTTCCCATCAGCTTTTCCATTAAGAGATAGAATCTGTTTTTCTGTTCTCCCAACCCCACTGAAGTCTGGCCTAAGACAGTTTTGACCAAGACACTGTGGTAGAAGTGACATGGTGATATTTCCTGGCTTTACCTTTAGAAGGACTGTCTCCTTCTGCTTTGTAATTTTGGAGTTCTGATTTAACTTCTAAATATTTCTTTACTGCATGCTAGGGAGACCCCACACTAGGCTCTAAGAATACATGAAGATACCCAGCAAATTCTAGTTTTCTAGGTGCCTCTGCTGGAGCACCACATATGTGCATGAAGGCTTTTTGACTTTTCAGACTAATCTAGCCATTGGCTATCTCTAAGTGACCTGAGATGATGCCACAGGGATTCAAAAATCACCCAAGTGAGACATGTCTGAAATCTTGACACACAACTTTGAAGTATAGTAAAACAGTGGTCATTTTTAACCCCTCTCTTTGGGGTAGTTAGGTGGCAACAGATAGTCAGATGAATAACCAATTAAACGGTGTCACCAAAACAGCCAATAATATTAATTGCATTAATTTTTGAGAAACTTTAAAAGCTAAAATTTAAATTCTGGTTTCTGGTTCTGTATATATGTGCGTCTTCAAAATATCCTGATGACTTTAAAACCAATACAATCAAAATTCAAAATTAATTAATTAAATACAGACAGAGCTTATCCTAAATCAATGCTTCCTATTCAAATAAATTTTGTTATGGGATTCATTTTCAATTTTCATCCATCATTTCATTCATTAATTTTCAAATTTATAGATAACATTCAATTTTCATCCATCCATTGTAGATCAGAAGAGGTATATATAATAAACCTGCGGACTTAAAAACCTGATCATTTTTACAGTGTTTTGAGTAAAAGAAACTAAATTAACAAAAGAAGACAATATGTGAACTTGTTGAATGTGGTAGGCCCAGTCACCTAATAAGGTGCAGTGGCAATGGATAGAGAAACTATGGTTTATAAACCTGGTCTGCTTAGCCAGAACTTTGATTATTTCTTTGTCTCTTTATCACCTTGGGGACTTCTGGCCAGAGTCCCTTTCTTCATGGTTAGCCTTTATCATGTAGCTTCAAGATATGTTCAGTGTCACTTACTCAGTGACACTTTTCTTTTAACCATCTACTGTAGAATGTATATGTCTGCCCAAGATTCATAGTTGAAATCTTAATCCTCAATGTGATAGTATTAAGAGGTGGGGCCTTTTGTAAGTAATTAGGTCATGAAGATGATGTTCTCATTAATGGGATTAGTGTCCCTGTTTGGGGAAAAAAAATCATGCGAGAATTTTCTCACCTTTTCCTCCATGTGAGCACAAATGAAAAGATGGCCATCTGAAAACCAGAAAGTGAGCTCTTGCCAGACATAAATCTGCTGGTACTTTGGTTTTGGACTTCTTAGCATCCAGAACCGTGGAGAAATAAATGTTTATAAGCCACAGTCTTTTGTATTATAGCAGCCCAAACAGACTAAGACACCATCCAATGGCAGATGTTTAATTCCTTCATCTTTACAACTCCGTAGATATGAGGGAAAGTTAAATGAATTTTTAGATGTGAATCTTTACATAGATAACAGTTCATTAGAAACCTGGGGAAAGGTCAGTGCACCTATGCTTCATTCATTGAGTGATACAGAGGTCCAGGATGTTTTTAACTATACTTGCATGTCATAACACAAGACCCTTTCGGGTGCTAAGAAAGAAAAGAATTCTTATTGCTTCACCCTATGCATAATAAGGCTGGCAGTGCTGGTCTCCTATATGTGCAAAAAGAAGAGGACAACCAAACATATGTGAATGATGTCTATATCACCCCTAACCTCTAAGACATAACACAAAGTCAGGAAGTGGAGAACATACTATGAAAAATTTAGTTGCTTTATAGACTTTACCCTATTAACCTTTATAAATAGTAGCTGAGATAGAGCCATTTGGATAGATAAGCCCCCATTTACAAAGCAGGAAAGAGTGAGCATCTGAGATTCATAGAGTTCTAGAAACTGAGAGGCTATTATTCAGACTCCTAATGTGGTGTATCTGGGGGATAGCGTCCCATGTATATCCAAGGATACACATCAGAGAGTGGCCAAGATAGAAAGGAATCTCTATCTCTGAGCTCCATAGTAACATACTTTCAACTACATCACAGATGACAAAGAGAAAGGAAATTTGAAATTGAAAGTGTTTAGCTATCTTCCAGTGGTTTCACTTTTCTGAACTGAAATTTCTTAGTGAAAAATCATGCCCCCCCCAAAAAAAAGAAGAAGAAGAAGAAGGAAAAAAAAAAAAGGAAAGAGGAAAAAAAGAAAAATCATGACAAATTCAAATCATGCCAAATTCAGTCCTTTGCACTTGGAAACACACACACACATCAAACATAAACTTCATCTCTACAAGTGTTGAAAAACATTAACTATTAGTTTAAACATTTTGTTGTCATCATTGTTATTCTTATTTGCTAAGTAAAGCTTGAGGTTTGTTCTTTCTTTCCAAGTATGTCATGTAAATAGTTTGTTTAATGAAAAGAGGCTTGAGAAAAATTCTCACTTTGAAAAAGGGATTATGATTAAAATTCTTAGAATTGCAGCCCAAGGGGACAAACATTATTATGGACTAAGTGATGATTTGAAGAAATAATTTGTTTTAAAAACCAACCCCACTAATTGTTTCCAAATTCATTTCATGCACACAAAGTTGGCTTAATTAGTAATTCCATACACACCAAACACACACACACACACACACACACACACACACACACACAGTAATGAATACTTTTCTTAGCACTTGAGGTATGAGTCATTTTTGCCTGAAGCAAACCAGGATAGTGAGTTATATTATAATAAAGACTTAGGGGGAAAAAGAGTTCTGATATAATTTTTAAAAGCTATTTTACCTATTGAGGTAGTTATCTGCCAACTAA
Source organism: Lontra canadensis (assembly GCF_010015895.1). NCBI lineage: Eukaryota > Metazoa > Chordata > Mammalia > Carnivora > Mustelidae > Lontra > Lontra canadensis. The sequence goes on along the minus strand of NW_022631094.1, from coordinate 7,111,420 downwards.
TGCTTTTTAAATACATTTTTAAAGGCTTTTATTTATTTATTTGACAGAGATAGTGCATGCACAAGCAGGGGGAGTGGCAGGCAGAGGGAGATGGAGATGCAGGCTCCCTGCAGATCAAGAAACCTGATGTGGGCTCAGATCCAGGACCCTGGGATCATGACCTGAGCCAAAGGCAGATGCTTAAACTACTGAAACACCCAGGCACTGAAGCACATTTTTTAATAGGAAAAAATAAATTTTATGCTGCTCAATTTCTTAAATTAAGATAGATTAAAAGTACAGATTAAATATAATCTTCATTCCCAAAGTCATTCTTGTGTACTACCACTTAAATTCTTTGAGCCCATTAGAATTCCATTTGCTCTGTCATTGTTTCAGCACAAAAAGCTACTTTCATTTATTGGTTATGTATTTACAGTTATAAATATTTAAAATGTGTTTTCATCTTCTCTTTTCTTGCCATTTCTTTCCCCCTGATTTATCTCATCTGCCCCAGAAGCCAACTACATATGACATTGTTTCTGATCCAGTTCCTACTCTGAGCTTCTATTTTACAAAATTGCCTGTGCCTCCACAACCTGTAAGCTTTTATTACTTTTCCTCCCCCAAGGACCAGAGCCCAGTTTCTAAATCTTTGGAAAGAATGGAATTTGGCCACTTCAAATTGACCTCCTTATTTTTATTAAAACCCATAGAAGAAACCAGCCTTTTTGGTTTCATATACCATTTGAGTTTTTCATACACTTTCTTTTTACCTGAATCATGATTTGAAATTGGCTTATCCTTAACCAACTGAGCCACCCAGGCATCCCTGAAATTGGCTTATCCTTTAGCTATTTTGCTTCGCACCCCCAAATTCACTTCTTATGTGAACAAGTTGCATCTCTCATTGCCTGTTTTACCTTAAAGGATCTGTCCCTGCTCTCTACCTTCTCTGCTAGTCACACCTCATGTAGCATCTTGAAGTATAACCATTGTCAAATTATCTTTTCCTCAAACCAACAAACACAATTCCACTATTATTTTGGTATTCAAAATAGAACAGATGTTATCATTAAGTGTAGACATCAATTATTCTCATCTAGTCTTTTACTCTATTCCTTCCACCCATGTTAATTCAGGAAGCCAATCACTCTGATTTGTCTTATCTACTTCATACTAGCAAACTCATACTTAATAATAAAAAAAGGGGTTTTGTTTTGTTTTATTTTGATTTTTTTTTCCAGGAAAATGTAAAGTGCTCTGATAGTACTCAAGAAAGTTATCAGGATGAATTTTACTCTTACCTCAACTTATGTTACTACACACCTCTAATCATAGTTTTGAGAAAAAGAAAAAGATAAGGAACAGTAAACAGAAGAAATATTTGGTTGGTTATTACCTTTATATATAGAAGATCGTCCCCTCACTCCAAGAAAAATTAAATGACTTTAAAGGATATAATTACATTTATTTTTTTAAAGTTTATCATGAAAATGAAATGGAAGAGATTGTTAAATATCAGACTTTTTTGTTTGAAGAAATTTGGTTTCTTTAAAGATGTCTTTAGTGTTAATTAAAATATTTATGAAAAACAGGGGGAGGAGGGGCAAGATGGCAGAGAAGTGGGAGACCCTGTTTTAACTGGTTCCCTAAAATGAGCTAATTATCTACCAGAACACTCTGAACACCCATGAAATCAGCCTGAGATGTAGGATTACACACTTCTGGATTTATACGGGGGCAGAAGACACCAGTTGAGAGATAAAGCATACTGGTAATGATCAGATTGATATTGGAGGATAAACAGAAGGGGGAGGGAGCCACCAGAAGCAACTCTTCAGGAAGTAATACCCCAATAAAAGAGTGCCCTGTGATTGGGGACCAGCATTAACTTGGAGTCTGGTTAAAAGCACTCAAAAAGAATAAAAGATCTTAAGGGGCAATAGGTGGAATCAGGTGGTCATGGGCATAGGGCTAAACCGGCAGACCCAGGACCCACCTCTGGTGATCACCTGTGCCAGAGAGAGTGTGGCTGAGTCCCCAGGGTTGTTGCGTGAATTGCATCAAGACCACTCCCACCCCCACATAAGGGAGTCTGATGATGGCGCCAGCCTGTGCTCCCTAGAGCTTTTGTGCACTGTGTGACCAGGGACTGACCTACTCCCCACCAGTCATGAGAAAACTCTGTCCTGGAGCTAGCTCGTGGTCTCTAGGACCAGCCGAGGGTCTGGACTCTCCCAGCCTCAGTGCAATCACCCGAGCTCACAACTTGGGGTCTGAAGTCTGGGCAAAGACAGTCACCAGAAGTGGGATCCCTGGACCAATATCACTCACAGTTTTGGCATGGGGGGACTGCATAGAGAAGAGGGTGCTTAAGGTGATCCCTGAGACAGTGACTGGGAATGTGCTCTGCCTGTGGGAGTTTGCACAGTTCAGTGGAACTTGCAGAGGGGAAGTCTGTGTGCTCTGGACTACACAGAGGGGAACAGACTGAGGCTTCTCTCTGAGATGGAGGTCTGGGTGCCATATGCTTTCCTCTAATCCTCTGAAAAGACACCAAAAGCCACCAAAGGGAAGGAAAAAAAAAAAAAAACAACCTCCTGAGAACAAAAGTCTGAAAAACCGGTTTCCACAGAGCCTAGCCCCTTGATAGGGAGCTGGAGGACTCAACCCAAGCAAGAACAACTGAAAAACAACTTGGCAGGACACTCCTACAGAAAGCCAACTGAAAGAATGAGAGGACAACCATTACAGGGTCCCCATAAAACTGTAAAACCCCAATATCAGGGGAAAACAATATATTAAACTCCCAGTATTGCCCTAAAACCTCTATATTTCATAGATACAATTTTAATTTTTAATTTGTTCTCACTATTCCTTTTCCTTTTAATCTTTTTTTAATCTACTTACCATTACAACTAGAGGTTTAATACAACATATTCCATAATAACCTTTTAACTTGAACTTTTTTAATACATGTACCTGTGTTTTTCTTTTTCTTTTCTTTTTTTTAATATAAACATAGATATAAACTTCAAGGTAATCCTCTTTCCCTAATCAACACTACCCCTATATATAAACCAGTATTAATCTCCATTTATCATTGGAAAGTTGAGTCCTTTAAGAAAGTTATCAAGATACACCCAGGAAGAATAAAAATAACCTTCCTCCCCCACATTGAGGATCTATAAACACCCTCCCATCTTTTTCTTCTGTCAGTATTTCTGTGTATTTCCTTTTGTTCTGGTAGTATATAAATCTTATCATTGAGGTTCATTTTGGCTGGGTTCTTCTTTCTTTTTTTCTTGATATTTACTTTTGTCAGTCTTTTTGTTTGTATACCTTATAAATCCTACCTTTGGGGCCCATTCTGGCTGTGGCTTCTCTGCTTTTTGTTCGTTCGTTTGTTTGTTTGTTTTCAGTCTCTCTCTCTCTCTCTTATTTTTTTCATTTTTCTTTCATCTTGGGGGTAACTTCTGATTGCTCTGAAGTCTTCCAGGGTACACCTTGCCTAGATCACAGTTGATATATTCAGCTACACATCCCCTCAAACACCTCTCACCAAAATGACCAGGAGGAGGAATGCCCACAAGAGGAAAAAGTCACAGACTGTGCCCTCTTCATCAGAGCTATTGGATATGGACATAAACAATATGTCAGAAAGGGAATTCAGGGTAACAATTATCCAGGCAATGGCTAGGTTGGAGGCAACCACTAATGACAACATGGAATCTATTAGGGCAGAAGTGAAAGCCACCCAGGAAGAAGTTAAAAATGCTATCAATGAGATCCAATCTAATCTAAACTTTCTAACAGCTAGGGTAACTGAGGCAGAAGATAGAATTAGTGATCTAGAGGACAAACTGACAGAGAAAATGGATCAGGATGGGGTTGGAAAAAACAGCTTAGAAGCCAGGAAAACAGAATTAGGGAAATCAATGATGCCATGAAATGTTCCAATGTCAGAATTATTGGGATCCCTGAGGGGGAGGAGAAAGAAGACTAGAAGATGTAGTTGAACAAATTCTCCATGAAAATTTTCCCAATCTGGAGAATGAGACCAGTGTTAGTGTCCTAGAAGAAGAAAGATCACACTCCAAGATCATAGAATCTAGAAAGACCTCAAGTCACCCGATTGTGAAACTGTTGAATAATAATTTAAGACAGGAGCTCTCGAGGGCGCAGAAGAGATTCCTTATGTACAGGGAAGATTCATCAGAACAACATCAGACCTGTCCACAGAAACCTGGCAAGCCAGAAAGAGCTGGAAAGACATATTCAGGACACTAAATGAGAAGAGCATGCAGCCAATAATACATTAACCAACAACGTTGACATTCAAAATGGATGGAGAAATAAAGAGCTTCCAAGACTGGCAAGGTTTAAAAGAGTATGTGACCACCAAGCCAGCACTACAAGAGATATTAAGGGGGGGGGGGTTCTATAAAAGAAGAAAAAACCCAAGAGTGTCATAGAGCAGAAATGTACAGAAACAATCTATAGAAACAAGAACCTCACAACAAACATGATATCAATAAAAACGTATCTTTCAGTAATCACTCTCAATGTGAATGGCCTAAATGCTCCCATAAAACAGCACAGGGTTGCAGACTAGATAAAACCACAGGACCCATTCATATGTTGTCTACAAGAGATCCATTTTGAACCTAAGAATATATCCAGACTGAAAGTGAAAGGATGAAGAAACATCTTTTATGCCAATGGGCCTCAAAAGAGGCTGGGGTAGTGACTCTCATATCAGATAAATTAGATTTTAAACTAGATTGTAGTGAGAGATAAAGAAGGACACTATCTTAAAGGGTCTATCCACCAAGAAGATCTGACAATTATAAATATTTATGCCCCCAACATGGGAGCAGCCAACTACATAAGCCAACTATTAAAATAAAGAGTCATATTGATATGAATACATTAATAGTAGGGGATCTTAACATGCCACTCTCAGTAATAGAACATCCAAGGAGAAAATCAATATAGAAGCAAGACCTTTGAATGACACATTGCACTAGATAACCTTATAGATATATACAGAACATTCCATCCTAAAACAACAGAGTACTCATTCTTCTTGAGCTTACATAGAATTTTCTCCAGGATAGACAACATACTGGGTCACAAATCAGGGCTTAACTGATACCAAAAGATTGAGATTATTCCCTGCATATTCTCAGACAAAAATGATTTGAAACTGGACTCAACCAAAAGAAAAAGTTTGGAAGGAATTCAAACACTTGGAAGCTAAAGAGCACCCTGCATAAGAATGTTAGGATCAACCAGGAAAGCAAAAAACTTAAACACTTCATGGAAACCAATAAGAATGAAGACACTTTAATCCAAAACCTATGGGATACAACAAAGGCAGTCCTAAGGGGGAAATACATAGCCATCCAAACCTCCCTCAAAAAAACTGAAAAATTCAGAAAACACAAGCTCTCTTTACACCTTAAAGAACTGGAGAATGAGCAACAAATTAAGCCAACCCCACACACAAAAGGAAATAATCAAGATTAGAGCAGAGATCAATGAGATAGAAACTAGAGATATAGTAGAACACATCAATGAAATTAGAAGCTATTTTTTAAAAACAATAAGATTGATAACCAGTGGCCAGACTAATCCAAAAGAAGAGAGGACCCAAATTGATAAAATTAGGAATGAAAAGGGAAAGATTATGACCTACACCAAGGAAATAGAAACAATCATTAGAGATTATTATCAAGAGTTATATGCCAATAACTTAAGCAACCTAGATGAAATGGATGCATTCCTGGAAACGTATAAAATTCCAAAACTGAATCAGGAAATAATTGACAACCTGAATAGACCAATATCTAGTAACGATATTGAGGCAGTGTTCAAATCCTCCCAAAAATCAAGAGCCCAGGATCTAACAGATTCCCTGGGAGAATTCTACTAAACATTCAATGAAGAAATAAGATCTATTTTCCTGAAGCTTTTTCAAAAAATAGAAACAGAAGGAAAACTTCCAGACTCTTTCTATGAAGACAGTATTACCTTGATCCCCAAACCAGGCAAAGACCCCATTAAAAAGAATTTCAGATGAATATCCCTGACAAATATGCCAACTTTCTCAACAAGATCCTGGCTAATAGGATCCAACAGTACTTTTTAATGTACTGACCCAGTGGGATATATCCCTGAGATACAAGGGTGGTTCAGAATTCATTAATCAATGTGATAGAACACATCAATAAGAGAAGAGAGAAGAACACATGGTCCTCTCAATTGATGCAGGAAAAGCATTTTGCAAAATACAGCATAGTTTCCTGATGAAAACTCTTCAAAGTTTAGGGATAAAGGGAACATTCCTCAGCTTCATAAAATCTAACTATGAAAAACCCACAGCAAATATCATTCTCAAGAGGGAATAGCTGAGAGCCTTCCCTTTGAGATCAGGATCATGACAAGGATGCCCACTCTTGCAACTCTTGTTCAACATCGTACCAGAAGTCCTAGCAACAACAATCAGACAACAAAAAGAAATAAAAGGTATTCAAATTGGCAAAGAAGAAGTCAAACTTTCTCTCTTTGTAGATGAGATGATACCTTATATGGAAATCCCAAAAGTCTCCACCCCCAAACTACTAGAACTCATACAGTAATTCAGTAATGTGGCAGGATACAAAATTAATGTACAGAAATCTGTTGCTTTCTAATACATAAACAATGAAAATATAGAAAGGGAAATTAGAGAATTGATTCAATTTACTATAGCACCAAGAACTATAAGATACCTGGGAATAAACCTAATCAAAGAGGTAAAGGATCTGTACTTGAGGAACTACAGAACACTCATAATAGAAATTGAAGAAGATACAAAAAGATGAAAGACCATTCCATGCTCATGAATTAGAAGAATAAACATTGTTAAAATGTCTATACTGCCTAGAACAATCCATACTTTCAATGCCATCCTGATCAAAATTCCACCAGAATTTTTCAAGAGCTGGAACAAACAATCCTAAAATTTTTTTGGAACCAGAAGACACCCAAATTGCTACAGAAATGTTGAAAAAGAAAAAAACTGGGGGCATCATATTGCCTGATTTCAAGCTTTACTACAAAACTGTGATCACCAAGAGAGTATGATACTGGCACAACAGACACATAGACCAGTGGAAAAGAGTAGAGAGCCCAGATAAGGACCCTCAAATCTATGGTCAAATCATCTTTGACAAGTCAGAAAAAAATATCCTGTGGGAAAAAGACAGTCTCTTCAATAAATGGTGCTGGGGAAATTGGACAGCTATGTGCAGAATGAAACTCAACCATTCTCTTACACCATACACAAAGAGAAACTCAAAATGGATAAAAGACCTCAATGTGAGGCAGGAATCTACCAAAATCCTAGAGAAGAACACAGGCAGTAACCTCTTCAATACTGGCCTCAGCAACTTCTTTTAAGATATGTCTCCAAAGGCAAAAGAAACAAAAGCAAAAGTGAACTTTTGGGACTTCATCAAGATCCAAAGCTTCTGTACAGCAAAGAAAACAGTCAACCAAACAAAGAGGCAACCCATGGAATGGGAGAAGATATTTGCAAATGACGTGACAAACAAAGGGTAATATCCAAGATCTATAAAGAACTGCTAATACTCAACACACACAAAACAGATAATCACATCAAAAAAATGGGCAGAAAACATGAACAGACACTTCTCCAAAGAAAACATACAAATGGCTAACAGACACATGGAAAAATGTTAATCATCCCTAGCCATCAGGGAGATTCAAATCAAAATCACATTTAGATACCACCTTACACCAATTAGAATGGCCAAAAGTAACAAGACAGTAAACAAGTATTGGAGAAGATGTAGAGAAAGGGGAACCCTCTTACACTGTTGGTGGGAATGCAAGTTGGTGCAACCTCTTTGGATAACAGTGTGGAGATTTTTTAAGAAATTAAAAATAGAGCTTTCTTATGACCCTGCAATTGCACTACTGGGTATTTACCCCAAAGACACAGATGTAGTGAAAAGAAGGACCATCTGTACCCTAATATTCATAATAGCAATGGCCACAGTTGCCCATCTGTGTAAAGAACCAAGATGCCCTTCAGTGGACAAATGGATAAAGAAAATATGGTCCATATATACTATGAAGTATTATGCCTCCGTCAGAAAGGATGATACCCAACTTTTATATCAACATGGATGGGACTGGAAGAGATTATGCTAAATTAAATAAGTCATGCAGAGTGAGTCAATTATCATATGGTTTTACTTACTTGTGGAGCATAAGGAATAACATGGAGGACATTGGGAGATGGAGAGGAGAAGTGAGTTGGGGGAAAATGGAGAGGGAGACAAACCATGAGAGACTGTGGACTCTGGGAAACAAACTGATGGTTTTGGAAGGAAGAGGGTAGAAGGTTGGGTGAGCCTGGTGGTGGGTATTATGGAGGGCACATATTGCATGGAGCACTGGGTTTGGTGCATAAACAATGAATTTTGGAACACTGAAAAGAATTAAAATAAAATAAAATGGAAAAAAGAAAAATCATTCAGAGGGGCTCCTGGTTGGTTCAGTCAGAAAAACATGTGACTTTTGGTCTTGGCGTCATAAGTTCAAGCCCCATGTTAGGTAAGAGATTACACAAAAACAAGCAAACAAACCAAAAACATATTTATGAAAAACATTAAATACTCCAAGTTACAATCCTGAATAAAAGGAGCTATGAAGCCATCACTTTTTAAACAAGAATTTAAAAGCTGAACAGACTGAAAAATTAACTCTTCCAAAGCCCGTAAGAAATGTAAGGACACAGTGCAAACCATGTCCCCAAAGACCAGAGATACAAACAGGCAAATACAGAGAAAATATTTTACCAGTATAGAGACCCAAGAGCAGATACTGCTGTGGGAACCAAAGCTCAGATAGGAAAATCAGAGTCATAATTGACTGTTTGCTGGAGGATCTGTATGGACAATTCTAAGAATTAAACACTCCAGGAGGACTCAATCATAGGAGGGCCACAAAATACTGTGACATTTATCTCCAAGAAGCGTGATCAGATTCCTAGAGCAAATAGAGAAAAATCCCCTTGTGCTTTTCTCAACTGGAGAGAAAAGAAACTATTTTGAAATATTCCAGAGCACTCTTCTTCCTAAAAAGGCTTGCCCTCTAGGGAAATTAGTTAACCAAAGCCTAATCTCCTGGTACATTATATCAGAGCCTGACTGGTCTGGGGAGGGGAAAAATCCAATTTCAGTGAGCACTTGCTTTTTATATGGGAGAAGGGAAATACTCAGCTCACTCTAGTCTCCTTTCCCACTTAAAAAAAAAGAGAAAAAAATAAGTAAAGATCCTTGTGAAGCCCAAAGTCATAAGTTCACATCTCTACAGACGGAGACATAATCATAGGACTCTAGGACATTTTGCATCTCCCCATGCTTACCAGCATATTACTAAGGGCCTATTTATAACAGTTCCTTTTACTTGGTATGTAGTATCTGACTATAAGAAAAAAAAAAAAAACACAAGTTATATAAAAAGAAAATAAAAGGCAATTTGAAGAGATAAAGACTCAGATCCAGACATAGCTGAGATATTAGAATTATCAGAACATCAATTTAAAGCAACTATAAATATTCTAAAGGATCCCACAGGTAAAGAAGATGGGATTCAATAACAGATGGGCATCAAAAATTAATGATGTAGTATATGCAGGTTAATTGAACATAATCATAAAAATTCCTCAAAGAAAATTAAAAAAAAAATAACAGATAAGGCAATAAAAGTAGAAAGATGAAAATTCTAAAAATGAAAAGCACCAGGCCTACATGGGTTCATTGGTGCATTCTACCAAAAGGTTTAAAAAGAAATTAGACCAATTCTTTACAATATCTTTCAAAGATTAGAAGCAGAGGGAATACTTCTTAACTCATTCTAGGAGGATGGCCTCACTCTAATATCAAAAGAAATGAAGACATTCCAAGGAAAGAAAACTACAGCCCACTAATCCAATAAGCAAAGATGTAAAAATCCTCAACAAAATATTAGCAAATTGAATTCAACAAGATATACGAAGAATTAACACTAAGACCAAGTAGAATTTTTCCCATGTATGCAAGGCTGTCTCAACAATTGAAAATCAGTTGTTATAAGTCATTATAGGAACACGCTAAGAAAGAAAAATCACATGATTGTATCAATAGATGCCTAAAAGCTGTTTAACAAAATCCAGTACCCATTCATACCAAAAACTCTCAGTATACTAGGAACAGAGAACTTCCTCAACTTGATAATGAATAGAACAAACAAACAACAACAACAACAAACCCTACTTAATTGTGAGAAACTCAAACCTTTCCTACAAAGATCAAGAACAAGGAAAGGATGTCCCCTTTTACCATTGCATTTCAACATTACACTTTAAGTCTCAATAAAGCAATACAGAAAAAAAAAAAAGGAAAGGAAATAAAAAACACACAGATCAGAGGAAGTGAAACAGTTTTTGTTTGGAAATGACAAAATTAACAATGCAGAACATAACAATTGAAAAAAAAAATCTCTTGGACGTAATAACCAACTAAAGAAAATTTGGGTTTGACTGGGAAAATGGTGGATTAGGAGGACCCTAACCTCACTTTGTCCCATTGATACAACTAGATAACACTCACATCAGTGTAAATAACTCAGAAAATGACCCAAAGACTGACAGAACAAACTCTACAATTAAAAAAGATGGGAAGGATAATGACTAGGTCTTGGAGTGAAATGGACCTTGGCTGTCCCTGATGGGGAAGGTGCCAGTGATGCTGAGAAGGGAAAAAAAAAAAAATATATTTTTACACCTGTCAGCCCACCAATGGAGAAGACATATCCCCATAACATCTGCCTTTGAAAGTGAGAGGAGCTGAATTTTGTGATTTCTTACAACAACAATCATACTTAAGCTTGGAATTTTAAAAATTAACAGGCTCAGCTCTGTGAGAGACCAGAGGCTGTTAGGAAGTAGAATCCGTATGCTTAAAGAGACAACAACATGAAAAGAGCCCATGCAGATACATCCTAGAACAAGTATTTTGAAAAACAGCAGAGTCACCTGGGAGGGAAAGAGATTTGTTCGTCTCATCTCACAGCATGGTCTGGAAAGACGGATCATGAAAAGATACCTCCAGAAACAAGGGAGCTGGCAAATGCCATTTACCTCTCCCACAAGTATAAACAAAGGAAATCTGTGGGAATCAGTGCAATACCACACTTCTACACTCATTACTAGTTTGCAGAAAGGCCCATACTATCCCTATGTTTTGGGTGACCTGCCCTTCATGGTCACACTCAACTTAGTCCTGACATTACAGGCCTCCTCCCCAGGAAGACCAGTGCAAGACTGCCAACATATCTCCTGACCCACCTATTTTGTGGGACCTAAGTTCTCGTGGGGGGGGGCAGGCTTAAACTTACAAGCAGACTCTTTTCACACACACCATGTTAAAAGGCACCCAACCCCTGATGGGGACCAAACACTGCTAACAATAGGCAGAGAGGCTCAGCAGACAAATGGCAGGAAGGAAAAAGAAACCAAGACTCAATAGAAGAACACACATAGGAGACATTCCCTGAAGTGTCAGGCCCTGGGAAAGAGGTGACACTGCATTGCTAAGTACTACAGGACCTCTTTTACAGAAGGCTCTTATCATTAAGAACAAGAGAAGTAAGGGGCTTTCTTAACACAGAGAAACAGAGAGACAGTCAGACAAAATAAGGAGACATGTCCCAAATGAAAGAACAGGACTAAAACACAGCAAGTACCCCAACTGACATGAATAGAAACAATATGCCTGATAAAGAATTTAAAATAATGATCATAAAGATACCATAAAGATACTCGCTGGACTTAAGAAAAGAGTCGAACACAGGAGTAAAATCCTTAACACAGATAAAAAAGAACCAGTCAGAGATGAAGAACACAATAAATGAAATTTAAAATACACCTGATGGAATAAATAGCAGGCTTGCTAAGGCAGAGGAATGAATTAGTGACCTAGAATAATGAAAAGTAATCAAGCTGAGGAAAGTAGAAGAAAGAAAATGAGGTAAATTGAGAATAGTCTTAGAAAACTCAGTGAATCCATCAAGTATATAATATTTGGATTATAGGGATCTCATAAAAAGAAAAGAGAGAAAAGGGACAGAAAACTTATTTGAAGAAGTAATAGCTGAAAACTTCCCTAATCTGGGGAAGGAAACAGATACTCAAACCCAGGAGAAACAGAGATCCTTCTCAACCAAAACTCAACCTAAGGAGGTCCACACCAAGGTGCATACAAAAAAGTAGTAGTAAAGAAAAAAAATTTTAAGCAGCAAGAGAAAAAGAAGAAAGTTACATACAAGGGAAACCCCATAAGGCTATGAGCAGATTTTTCAGCATAAATTTTGTAGGCTAGAAGAAAGTAAAGTGATACTTTAAAAGTGCTGAATGGGGAAAATCTGCAGTAAGGAATACTCAATGCAGCAAGTCTATCATGCAGAACAGAAGGAGAGATGAAGACTTTCCCCCAAAAAAGCTAGAAGAGTTCAAGATGATCAATGAAACTAAGGGCTAGTTCAATGAAAGAATTAATAAAATTGACAAAACCCTAACCAGACTTATCAAAAAGAAAATGATCCAAATGGATAAAATCATGAGTGAAAGAGGAGAGATCACAACCAACACCACAGAAATCCAAAAAAAAAAAAATATATATATATATATATCCAAAAAAAATATATATATATATAAATCCAAATATATATATATATATATATATATATATATATATATATATATAATGAAAAATCGTGTGCCAACAAATTGGACAATCAGGAAGAAATGAATAAATTCCTAACAACATATAAACTACCAAAACTGAAAAAAAAATAAATAGAAAATTGATAACTGAAAACTGATTACTGGCAAAGAAATTGAATCATCAATAAAATAAATTCCTGAGAAACAAATGTCCCAGTCTAAATGGCTTCCAAGGGGAATTCTACAAAATATTTTTAAAAGAATTAGTACAAATTCTCAAACTGTTCCAAGAAATTGAAATGGAAGTAAAACTTCCAAAACTGTTCTACAAGTCCAGAATTACTTTGATTCCAAAACCAGACAAATACCCTATTAAAAAGGAGTATTACAGACCCATATCTCTGATGAACATGGATGAAAAAACCCTCAATAACATACTAGAAAAGTGAATCTAACAGTATATAAAAAGAATTGCTCATCACAATTGAGTGAGATTTATTCATCAACTGCAGGAATGGTTCAATATTTGCAACCAATCAATGTTAAACACCCACTAATAAAAGAAAGGACATGAACCATGTGGTTCTCTCAATAGACATAGAAAAATCATCTGAGAAAATGTAACATACTTTCTTGATTAAAACACTCTGCAGCATAGGGATAGAGGGAACATAACTCAATATCATGAAAGCCATCTATGAAAAGCCCACAGTGGATATCATTCCCAATGGGTAAAAACTGAGGGCTTTCCCCCTAAGGCCAGGAACACAATAGGGATATCTACACTCACCACTGTTGTTCAATATTGCACTAGAAGTCGAGGCCACAACTAGGAACAAAAAATAAATAAAATGCATCTAAATTGGAAAAGATATCAAACACTCATTCTTCACAGATGACATGATACTATTTGTTGAAAACTCAAAAGACTACTCAAAAAATGCTACAACTCACACAGAAATTCAGAAAACTGTCAAGATATAAAATCAATGTACAGTAATCAGTTGCATTTCTGTACACTAACAATGAGACAGGAAATAAAAAGAAATGAAGGAATCAATTCCATTTGTAATTGCACAAGAACCACAAGATACTTAGGAATAAAGCTCACCAAAGAGGTATAGGATCTATACTCTGAAAACTGAATAACACTCAATTAAGGAAATTGAAGAAGACACAAAGAAATGGAAAAATATTCCATGTTCATGGACTCAAAGAACAAATATTGTCAAAAGTTCTATGGTACCCAAAGCAATCTATACATTCAATGCAATCCCTATCAAAATACCAACAACATTTTTCACAAAGCTGGAACAAACAATTCTCAAATTTCTATGGAATAAGAAAAGTCCCCAAATAGCCAAAGTAATGTTGAAAAAGAAAATCAAAGCTGAAGGCATCATAATTCTGGACCTCAGATTATACTACAAAGTTGTAATCATTAAGAAATTGTGGTACTAAGATGGAGGAGAAGTAGCAGGCTGAGACTACTTCAGGTAGCAGGAGATCAGCTAGATAGCTTATCTAAAGATTGCAAACACCTACAAACCAAATGGGAGATTGAAGAGAAGAACAGCAATTCTAGAAACAGAAAATCAACCACTTTCTGAAAGGTAGGACTGGCAGAGAAGTGAATCCAAAGTGATGGGAAGATAGACCGTGGGGGGAGAGGCCGGCTCCCGGCAAGCAGCAGGGCAACGGAGCACAAAATCAGGACTTTTAAAAGTCTGTTCCGCTGAGGGACATCACTCCAGAGGCTTAACCAGGGTGAAGCCCATGTGGGGTCAGCGTGGCCTTAGGTCCCACAGGGTCACAGAAGGATAGGGGGTGTCTGAGTGTCGAAGAGCTTACAGGTATTAGAACGAGGAAGCTGGTTACAGAGACAGAGCCAAGGAGTGAGCTCACAGCTCAGGGTTACCTTGAACTGGTTGCAGGATCGGTGAGCTCAGAGTGCAGCTGGAGGCCAGGGTGATGGGAGTAATTGGGTGCTGTTCTCTGAGGGCGCACTGAGAAGTGGGGTCCCGGGCTCTCAGCTCCTCTGGGCCAGAGACCGGGAGGCTGCTATCTTCATTCCTGTCCTCCAGAACTCTACGGAAAGTGCTCAGGGAACAAAAGCTCCTGAAAGCAAACCCGATCAGATTACACAGCCCGGTGCCTGGTAAGGGCGGTGCAATTCCTCCTGGGGAAAAAAAAACACTTGAGAATCACTACAACAGGCCCCTCCCCCAGAAGATCAACAAGAAATCTAGCCAGGACCAAGTCACCTACCAAGGAGTGCAGTTTCAATACCAAGGAGAGCAGCGGAATTCCAGAGGAGGAGAAAGCAAAGCACGGAACTCGTGGCTTTCTCCCCATGATTCTTTAGCCTTGCAGTTAATTTAATTTTTTTTTCTTTTTCAATTTTATTAATCTTCTTCAGCCAAAATTTTTTTAACTTTTACACTTTTTTTTAATATTTTTAGCTAGTTTATTTAATATATATATTTTTTTCTTTTTATATTTTTTCTTTATTGGTTTTCCTTTTTTAATTGTTTCTTTTTTTTTTATTTATTTATTTATGAACCTCTTTTTATCCCCTTTCTCCCCCCTCATGTTTTGGGATCTCTTCTGGTTTGGCTAAAGCATACTTTCCTGGGGTTGTTGCCACCCTTTTAGTATTTTACTTGCTCCTTCATATACTCTTATATGGACAAAATGACAAAGCAGAAAAATTCACCACAAAAAAAAAAGAACAAGAAGCAGTACCAAAGGCGAGGGACCTAATCAATACAGATATTGGTAATATGTCAGATCTATAGTTCAGGATAATGATTCTCAAGGTTCTAGCCAGGCTCAAAAAAGGCATGGAAGATATTAGAGAAACCCTCTTGGGAGATATAAAAGCCCTTTCAAGAGAAATAAAAGAACTAAAATCTAACCAAGTTGAAATCAAAAAAGCTATTAATGAGGTGCAATCAAAAATGGAGGCTCTCACTGCTAGGATAAAAGAGGCAGAAGAAAGAATTAGCGATATAGAAGACCAAATGACAGAGAATAAAGAAGCTGAGCAAAAGAGGGACAAACAGCTATTGGACCACAAGGGGAGAATTCAAGAGATAAGTGACACCATAAGATGAAACAACATTAGAATAATTGGGATTCCAGAAGAAGAAGAGAGAGGAGAGCAGAAGGTATATTGGAGAGAACTATTGGAGAGAATTTCCCCAATATGGCAAAGGGAACAAGCATCAAAATCCAGGAGGTTCAGAGAACCCCCCTCAAAATCAATAAGAATGGGTCCACACCCCGTCACCTAATAGTAAAATTTACAAGTCTTAGTGACAAAGAGAAAATCCTGAAAACAGCCCGAGAAAAGAAGTCCGTAACATATAATGGTAAAAATATTAGATTGGCAGCAGATTTATCCACAGAGACCTGGCAGGCCAGAAGGAGCTGGCATGATATATTCAGAGCAGTAAACGAGAAAAACATGCAGCCAAGAATACTATATCCAGCTAGGCTATCATTGAAAATAGGAGAGATTAAAAGCTTCCAGGACAAACAAAAACTGAAAGAATTTGCAAACACCAAACCAGCTCTACAGGAAATATTGAAAGGGGTCCTCTAAGCAAAGAGAGACCCTAAAAGTAGTAGATCAGAAAGGAACAGAGACAATATACAATAACAGTCACCTTACAGGCAATACAATGGCACTAAATTCATATCTCTCAATAGTTACCCTGAATGTTAATGGGATAAATGCCCCAATCAAAAGACACAGGGTACCAGAATGGATAAAAAAACAAAACCCATCTATATGTTGCCTACAAGAAACTCATTTTAAACCCGAAGACACCTCCAGATTTAAAGTGAGGGGGTGGAAAACAATTTACCATGCTAATGGACATCAGAAGAAAGCAGGAGTGGCAATCCTTATATCAATTCAATTAGATTTTAAGCCAAAGACTATAATAAGAGATGAGGAAGGACACTATATCATACTCAAAGGAACTGTCCAACTAATAACAAAATCAAAGAAACACATCAACAATAATACAATAATAGTAGGGGACTTTAACACTCCCCTCAATGAAATGGACAGATCATCCAAGCAAAAGATCAACAAGGAAATAAAGGCCTTAAATGACACACTGGACCAGATGGACATCACAGATATATTCAGAACATTTCATCCCAAAGCAGCAGAATACACATTCTTCTCTAGTGCCCATGGAACATTCTCCAGAA